>NC_079439.1:36507946-36820446 GCF_903798145.1 Danio aesculapii
ACCTGCTTTCTTTTGCTTTCAGTTATTTTTGTTAATACGTTTTAATTATCATCCAATAACATTGCTTTAATATGAGATTAACTTCCCATTTAAGTGTAGTTAACTGGTGATCTGGGATATTTAGCCTGGACAAACAAGACAATAATTTTTTAAATATCTATGGTTTTTAAGAACATTTTTGTTGAATAAAAAGTATCCTCTATACTTTGCTCGTTTTGACACAATATTTAAATTTTATGGCAAGGAAATAATTAGTTTGGTGGGACCAGAAAAAAAAAAGGTAAATCCTTAGTATTGAGCCATAAAAATTCATGTGAAATAAAAACTAATCGCAACGTGAAACTATGCCACAACCCGGCTCATGCTCAACACAGAAAAAAGTTAAATGAATGTGGAGGCAGGTGGACATAACACAGAATATAAATTAGGTATTTTTAGCATGCCAAAGTCAAATTTATGCATATAAAATATATTTTCCCAACAACAAAATTGTGGCTAATGACAATTGCGAGTGGCTAATAATGTTGAAAAACTACAAGTCACAGTGGCTGGTGATAAAAAAAAAATTATGTTTAGCCCTGGTGAGTACATTTCAAGCATTCATTTTCTCTAAATTTTATTGACATGCAAAAAATATATCCTTTTTTGCAAACCAAGTCCATTATGAATGTAAATAAATGCAAAATGTGATACCAACATTTTTATTCTGTTACTAATTTTAGTTTATATTATTGTTATACCACTAAACGAGTAGATAGTAACAGAGTTGACATTTTTCACCATTTTGTTCTTTAGCACAAGAAACCAGAAAACCAGATCATTAACATTAATCAAGGCAGTACAAAACTGAACTTAAAAAATAATAGAAAATGATAGTAAATAATAAACAAATCAATTGACAAATAATAGATATAAAAATTACTAATATGTGTAAAGTGAAAATTAACCAGGATTTATAAATACTGTCATATGCCTACAGGAAGAATTTCTCAAATGTTATGCACAACTGCATCTTGTCAAATTGCACCAGTGGAATCCACTGAACTCTCAAAAAGCAACGAAAAATAAATGTGACATTGACTGCCTTTAATGTCAGACTGTCTGCCTGTACCTGTACCAAAATAGGTCATCAACTGCTCATTCATTTCTCACAGCGGACTTGAAGTTATTTGACAGAATGATCATAATATGAAGTGAACGTAACTTAACTTTTAATCAGTGCATGTGTAATATTATTTAATTTACTAGAAAGGCAGCATTTTACAACGACATCAGACATACTGATAATCTTACTTAAAGCTAGTTTGCTTGTTTACATACATTGATGGTTCAGTGAAGAACTTTTAAAGTCTGTGTGAAATCAAAATTTACAATGTTTATTTAGCATATTGGTGTTCATTAGTTGACCAACTAAATCCACTGAAGAAAAATAATGTTTCGGTAATCTTTAACAAAGACTATAGAATACACAAGACATGTCACTCGTTTCTTTTTGAATAGGGAAAGTGTAACTGTGAATAAAGCCCCACCTACTAGCACAGGAGCCAATCATCAATCGCCATAAATTGACAATACTTCGGGGGAGGGGCTTGGAACAGATATGAGTTTCTGCAGATTTGGATTGATTTGAATGCTTAGAATCTAATCTAAAGGGACAGTTGTTTAATTTTATTGGTGATATCTTATATATAAAATTCAATCGTAAGCTTGGCAAGCAGTTTTGGAGAATTTGATGTTTCCCCATTCAAACAGAATGCCCGAGCACACAGCCCGAAAGGTATTTCAAAGATGGTCGCCGAGTGAAATGACTTGCATTAAATGGACTTTGTCTTTAATCAAAATCTGACCATTTTCTTCTGCATTAGAAGTATTAGTCCTTTTTCTGTTGATGTCAGTTTGACAGTTTTAGTCACAATATGCTTAAAGTCCATTTTTTTAGATGTTAGAATCAGCATCAAACGCTAGCAGTTTGGAAAATAAATAGATCAACATTTTTTTCATGTCACCTTAAACTTAATTTCCTAACTAAATCCTGACCAATCAAATGCTCTCTAATATCTGACATTTCCCCAACTCCCTCAAAACGGTTACCATTTGCTTTTCATTTGATGCGCTTGATCTCAACCAGAGCTGTGCTAAAAACAAACTGATATTGGCTGTTTTTTTTTTTAAAGGAGAGGAGCTACTCTGTGTCCAGTCCTCTCTTCATGTTTCAGTTGAGATTATGTCAAACATTGAATAATTGAACAAAGTTCCTTACATTGGAAAATATGTTCTTTACATTATTATTAATACGTTTTAGCATTTTATAACAAATGTAACAGACACACTGATAATCTCACTTAAAAGTACAACTAGCAGTCTCTGAAACAATAATCAAAGGGGGCCTAGAAAGCAACTGTTAAAAAGATAATGTAAAGCTTGACGATCATAACCCTGGACTGATTTTACTCCCAGCGCTTCTCCACATTACTAGCATGTAAGAGAGATCATGATTTTGGAGGAGAGCTACATATTGTAAGATGCCTAGTGACATTATTTCCCCTGGTGACCACTTTGACTGTCTTTGTTTTTATAGCCTATGAGGGATGATGACAAATGCAATATGTCTTCCACACGTCTCCATAACTGACTTTGCTTTCTTTTTATAGCTGACCTCTTTCACTGAATTTCTAGATCATTTCATAATCATACTGTAACATACTAGATAAAAAAGCAGTAATACGTAAACAAAACAATACAACAAATAGAAACAGTATGATTCAGTATCTGCCTCTGCTCTACTTCTGAGTGTCTGTCTTCATTTCATCTTTGTGGATGACTGGATTTGGCTTGAAAGCTTACAATTTTGAATTAACATCATTTCTCAGAGTGGTCTAGCCATAACAAATTGCAATAAAAGAAAAAAAATTGGTACTTGAATTGTATTTACAATTAATTAAATTGTACTTGCATGAATAAATTGGTGCAATGCACTTTATGGATATACATGTTTTTACATTGCACTTATAATTTTTTAATTATCTTTATGTAATCAAATCTGCAATTAATTTCTCCAATTAGCTTTAAAATAATACTTATCTATACTTATACTACACCTTAAAGGGATAGTTCACCTGAAAATGAAAATTTAAGTCCACATTTACTCACCCACCCCTCGCTTGTTCCAAACCAGTTTAAGTTTTTGTTCAGGTGAACACAAAAAATATATATTGAAGAATGTTGGAATCCTGTAACCACTGACTTCCATAGTATTTTGTTTTTGATGGACGTTATGGACGGTTACAGGCTTCCAATGTTCTTCGATATATCTTCATTTGTGTTTAACAAAGCAAAAAAAAAAAAAGAACTCTAACTGGAACAAGTCAAGGGTGAATTAACAATTAGACCAGTGTTTCCCAACCCTGTTCCTGAAGGCACACCAACAGTCCACATTTTCAACCTCTCCCTAATCAAACACACCTGAATCATCTTATCATAACATCAGAAGAGACTCCAAAACCTGAAGTTAATGGGTCAGATAACAGAGAAATCCAAAATATGTACTGTTGGTGTGCCTCCAGGAACAGGGTTGGGAAACACTGAATTAGACTTTTCATTTTTTCATAAACTAACCCTTTAACCTACCCTGAGACACATGCCTAAATTTCATTCTCTTGATAGGTTATCCATCCAAATACTTTTGCACCATAAATAAAAAAAATCCATAATAATAAGACAAAAAATTTTGGATGCTCATTACCAGGATACATGTACATAAATGGCCAACCTGTTATAACATTTCAAACTCAAAAAAGTCAATGAAAGTCACTTTGTTAAACTGCAGAGTTACAGTTCCAACATCAAATGTCAGATCTCTTCCAAATCCTGATGAATATGATTCACCAGCTACAAACAATTTCTGTTAATCCTTTATAGAACACTAGTGAAATACTTATAGGAAAACACCTGGAGACATTGGGGTTTATTACAAGACTTCTGAACCTTAAGAATAAAAAAAAAAAACGTAAACAACTATTGTTGCGCCAGTATATTCTGCACTTGAAAGAGAATTCAACTCATATACTGTGCACACACAGAGATCAGAACCACAGGACAAAAAAAACAATTCTAATCTTATTTCTCTTCAGGAAGGAGTTAAACACAAGAGTGTGTGTGGTTGGGAGGAAGCTCAAACCAGAGCATGCAAAAGTTCTGCGGTCTATGCCAAACAAAGACTGGTTTGCTGTGTGTGTGTGTAGGAATGAGATTGTGTGTGTTTATTTGCCTGCAGGATTTTTAGTGTATAACAGAGGATGCGTATGCTTCAAATCACTCTGAATCAGCAGCAACTGTACCGGAGATCGATAAGAAAGGATTGAGACACACAGCAGCTTCAAAATAAGCTGTCAAACTAGAATAACCAGGTCACAGGCGCCCTCTACAGCTCAACCATGATACAACAGCCACAGTTCCCTAACATGTTTTATTACATTAATAAGAGATTGAACATTTTTATATGGATTATTACATTTTATTAGGTTACATTTAAATATCTTTATATGAAACACTTGCATTTAATAATAACAATAATTATTAAAATAATGACGATGATGATTCTACTCAATTGAAGCAGGTGAATCATTACTACATAAAATATATTACATCTACATAATCTTTTAATCATAATTATGCTAGCAATAATGTTACTTTACATGTATAATATAAAGTATTTGACTATATTATTCTAGATTAATATTATTCTAGATTAATATAAATAATATTGGTGTTACATTTTATTACTTTTAATTAAAACATTTTTTCATTTTTTATTTGTGCACATTAATGAGAGGATCATTTTATGATGCACATATGTGTGTGTGTGCTCACCTCTCCTATCTGTGTGTGCGTCTCTTCAACAGACAGAGAGTATGAATGAATGATCTCCTGCATGCGCAGAATATGTTCCTCTTCAATGCCTTGGAATTTCTGCAAAAGACACACAAACACACAAAAGCAGATGTTAGAAATTACACTAAATCTTTTTCCACAACAGTCCTGGGTGTGTGTGTGTCTACATGAAACCTTTTCTTATGTTGTTGGCAAAACGCTATGAATAGCCTATTTGGGTGGTCTGGATAGCTAAGAAACACATAACACACACACAAACATACTGAAAATGAATATGCATGCGTGTATGTGGGATATGTGTGTGTGTGTGTGTGTGTGTGTGTGTGTGTGTGTGTGTTAAGGATGGCTGCATGCCTGATCTGCTGTTTATGCTCCTCTCAGACTGACAGTGGGGTTTTTAGAAGATTTAAAGGGAAGAGGAGAAAAAGACGAGGAAATGAGTGGAAACAAGATAATGACAGCATAAGTCAGAGCATGTGTGACCACAGGGAAAAAACGCGTTTGTGCATGTGTGTGTGGATCATGTAGTGAAACATCAATAAAGAGCTTAAACGCTGTATGTTTGAGGACACTGTGGCTCTGAGTTTGGGACTGAAGAATATTGTAAGTGGGTACGTGAGGGACAGTGGAGATGAATTGAAAGCACCAACGCAAAAGATAACGTCAAAAAAAATGTCTTTCAGCTTTCAGTATAATGAGATTAAACAACAATTAAAGCTATTTTAACAGATTTTAAATACAAATATATGAATTCCACTTATAATAATAATTAAAAGTAAAAACTAGGGCTGCACGATATTGGAAAAATCTGATATTGTGATATTTTATTTTTCTGTGATAAATATTGCGATATGAAAAGATGGTTTAATAACTCTATTTGACTGTTTTCTGGGGAATTTAACAGTAAATTAGGTACAAAAATGTAATAATCACAATACAAAAAATGCTTTTCTTCCTTAACTTTGTCCTGTTTCTAGTCCAAATATCAAAAAATTCTTAGATCAAGTAAAAATATTGTTTTGTTTTCACCTTCAGAAGAAATTAATAGTTTTTTCACTTAAAACGAGCAAAATGATCTGTCAGTGTGGTAGGTAAAATAATCTTGTTTTTGCTTTGAAATGTAGATATTTGAACTAGAAACAAGACAAAACTTTTAAGAAAAACTTTTTTGTTGTTGCATAAATCATATCAATTTTATTTATAAATTTGAAGTCAGAATTATTAGCCCCCTGAATTATTAGCCCCCCTGTTTATTTTTTCCCCAATTACTGTTTAACAGAGAGTAGATTTCTTCAACATATTTCTATACATAATAGTTTTAATAACTAATTTCTAATAACTGATTTATTTTATCTTTGCCATGATGACAGTAAATAATATTTGACTAGATATTTTTCAAGACACTTCTATACAGCTTAATGTGACATTTAAATCCTTAACTAGGTTAATTAGGTTAACTGTGCAGGTTAGGGTAATTAGGCAGGTTATTGTATAACGATGGTTTGTTCTGTAAATAATCCAAAACAAATATTGCTTAAAGGGGGCTAATAATTTTGAACTTAAAATGTAAAAACTGCTTTTATTCCAACAGAAATGAAACAAATAAGACTTTCTCCTGAAGAAAAAATATTATCAGACATACTGTGAAAATTTCCTTGCTCTGTTAAACATCATATGGGAAATATTAAAAAAAGAAAAAAGAAATCAAAGGGGGGCTAATAATTCTGACTTCAACTGTTTGTATAAATAATTAAATAAAATTAATTTTTGTTACACCTCCAAACATGTTTTTTGTGCTCAAATGTTCTAAACTCTCTTGAATGTTCTAAACTCTCTTGAAAGGTCTTAAAAACACATGCAAACTCTACAAATCACGTGTTCTGTGGTTCCTGGTCAACTGTATTTCAGACTCAACATTGCATATCTTGGCGTCACAGTTCAAGCCTCGGCTGGGTCAGTTGGCATTTCTGTATGGAGTTTGCCTATTCTCCCTATGTTCGCATGGGTTTCCTCCGGATGCGCCGGTTTCCCCCACAAGTCCAAAAAACATGTGCTGCAGGTGACTTGGTTGGGCTAAATTGCCCATAGTGTATGTGTGTGAAGGAGAGTGTATGGATGTTTCCCAGTGATGGGTTGCAGCTGGATAAATTAACGGTTCATTCCGCCTTTGGGCCCCTAGATTAATAAAGGCACTAAGCCGAAAAGAAAATGAATGAATGAATTGCTTATCTTGCAATGTGACTACTGCAGATGCGCACATTGCGACATCGATGCTGAAACAATATATTGTGCAGCCCTAGTAAAAATTATGAAACTAAAAAGCAAAATGATTTGTAAAAATTAAGCTAAAAACTACATTTTTCAAAAGTAAAAAGGCAAAAATCACTCATTTTAAATCGAGTACCCAGCCCTGTATCATTCATTCATTCGTTTTCTTTTCGGCTTAGTCCCTTTATTAATTTGGGGTCACCAAAGTGCAATGAACCGCCAACTCATCCAGCATATGTTTTTTATGCAGCGGATGCCCTTCCAGCTGCAACCCATCACTAGGAAACATCAATTCACACTCATTCACCAATAGCACGTCTTTAGACTTGTGGGGACACTGGAGCACCCGAAGGTAACCCGCACGAACACGGGGAGAACATGCAAACTCAGAAATGCCAACTAACCAGGCTTGAACCAGCGACCTTCTTGCTGTGAGGCAACAGCACTGCCCACTGCACCGCCACCCTGTATCATATTATTTATAAAATACAAATCATTTTTTTTCCTGTGTAATGTGCTGTGATAAATAAAGCATGCAAAATGTGCAAATTGTGCATATTGTTACTTTTGAAGTATTCCTTGTGGGAGCACCAAATATAATATTATAATTAAAATATTCACCTTATTCTCTGCGTACAAGTGGGCGCAGCCATTTGAATAATTTTGGCTCGAGACTTCCGGTCTCATTCACTTCCATTCATTTTTAAATGTTAAAAACAGCTGGTTTTGCTGCTTGGTGTTGCAAACTGATATTTTCATATTATATTATTCTACTTTATCTGTAGAGTAAGTAGTTTGACCGTTTTCTGCCGTTTATTATTCCTAGTCATTTCTCCCATAGGCAGCTGAATTGGAAGTTCTAAAACAATCGCAAAAACGTGCACACTTCCGCATTGAAGAATATGATCAATAACGTACAACTAATATTTAATGTAATGTTAATATATATTCATTATAAAAAAAGTTAAGATTGTTCTTTTTACATTCTTTTATTGAATTCACAATATGTGACTTCTACACCAGTGTGTTTTTTCTAGCAACAAAACAATTTAGGCAAAGTGCAACCTAGAATGTCACTAATGATGACTTATTATCCAGAAGATATGGTCTATTCAGAGTTGAGAAATTCTATTTTACTTTATTATATTGATTTACACACATGCACACACTAATTGTTTTCATATGCATTATTCGGACAGGGATCTTTTCATCTTTTTCCTTTTTTCCTCTTATTTACTCATTTATTTGTAACCTAGCCTAATTATTTTCTCAGAGGATATGTTTGTTTTTAATTAATAAATGTCATTTTATTTGAATTTATTTTATTTTGAGGGGATGGTGGGGGAAAACAGTCTGTAACTTTTATTATTCTGTATTATATACTACTAATGTATGGTCTTGTTTAATACCAATTAAATTAAATAAATACTTTATTTGGACACAACTATAGGATGTATAGAAAATACATGTCTGGATTTATTATTGTTAATCCAGACCAAGAATCATAATAGCTTTTAAATAAAATCAACAAATATACAAATTATCTTCGAAAAAAAGTACACCCCATAATGCTGAGACCTCAACAAACACACTCCGCCCTTTCTTACTTGTGCAGTTTCTGTCATTCTTTGCTCAAATTCAGTTTTGGCAGTGGCGTATTTCTCCACATATGACTTATAAGACTCAGTGGCTTTCTTGACCTTCAATCCAGCCTACAAACAAAGAACACAAAACAGACAGAGGCCAGATTAGACACCTTTGTTTTTGAGGATGTGCTTTACAATTTCCTTTATAAACTGTCTCTACAATTGAGCACAGAAAATGATCCTTCAGGAGCATAACTTGGGAGTTTCCTACAGGAACTAATCCAGCAAACTTTCCAGTATTGCTCAGTAGTTAATTTAAGCATGAGTGTGTCTGTACCTTGTCCAGGTCTCCCTGTTTGGCTCCCTCTTTGCGCATGCGCTCTTGCTCGAGTGTCTTGTTGATGTAGTTTTCTTTGCTCTTCAGCAAAGCCTGCGAGACGCTCTGAATGTTCTGCACTGCCTCCAGCGTTGACGCCACTTCCTCCTTTGTCTATAAGCAGGAGAAAGCACAAAATAAATCAGCAATGCAAATTATAGTTAATACATACTAGTGCTTGAGGATGTTTTTACACCAAATTCAGTCAAATTAGACATTTTAATTAAGTAAAAAATGAATGAAAATAAAGCTACCTACTGTATAAGTTTTGCATTTTCTAGAATTTATACTCTGTGAACCTAAGCTGGTAACTTTTATGTCCTCTTAAAGTGACATTTAAAGGCTTAAACAAAATTTAAAACTGCTTTTATTCTAGCCCAAATAAAACAAATAAGACTTTCTCCAGAAGAAAAAATATTATCAGACATTCTGTGAACATTTCCTTGCTCTGTTAAACATCATTTGGGAAATATTTAAAAAAGAAAACAAAATTCAAAGGGGGGCTATTAATTCTGACCTCAACTGTATATGATATATATTACTTGATACTTTCCATTCTTAAAAAGCCTTTCATAGTTTCACAGAACACAGTTTCATCTTCATGAGTACATTTAAGGAATGACCTGTATGCCGTGGACTCATTTAGCTGAGAAATTGGGTTCATTCTTCGCTATGTGGCATGTTATGACCAAAGTTACATGGATATTAATCAAACGCCACAGATGACGGCAGCTCCCATACCTTCTTATGATTTTTGGCTTGTTCGTCTACATATTTCTGGACTTCCTTGATGAGCTCTTGCAGTTTGCGGACCAGCTCCATGTGACACGCTGCCAGTTTCTCCGTGGACTGTTTAAACACGTCCCACACCGGCGCAAACGTCCTATGGAACAAATACCCATTTCATTACACTCCGCCTACATTGCACAAATAAGGCACAAAAAGATTTGTGATTTAACACCAAGGTGTGTTTACACTCTCTATATCAGATTTATCCTCTGGTCCTGGTTGTTTTTAATGGAAACATCTCTGTGCGAGGTTTAACGACACTATAATGATAATATGATATGTGTGGGGGGCCTGAAAACCATGTTCAGTGGGATAAAGCACAGCAGGCCACTACAAAACCAGATTTCACCTCACACAACTGCACCTAGTGTATTTTGCTAATAGTTCCTATACAAACTTGGCTATTTCAGTATCATGATAGCAATAACAATGAGCTAATTGCTTTTTTCCTGCAGATCTTTTTGAAGTAGCGTATGATGTTTCGCCTGACTGGCAATACGTCCCGCATTAGCAGGGAAAGTACATTGAGCCTGCCAGAATAAAGTTTATACAGAATAAAAAAAGCAAGAAAAAAAAAGTTCCAGGCAGGTAAGTGAACAGCTGTGGGAATTAATTTTGTTTCTTCACATGTAATGAACTGGGCTTTCATGGATAAAGCCTGAGAGACATTGAAACGATGTGGGTTTTCCAGCTCATTATAAAAACATTATTAAAATGGTGTTCATAATGAATCCACTGGGCTTGTAAAACCTCAGATACACACACACACAGGCTCACCCGAGCTGAGAGAAGTTGCTGGCAGTCTTGGCTAGTTTGGTCATTGATCTTGAATATGCCTCTTCTATGGTGGCTCTGAGATGAGAAAGAGTGAAAGAGAGAGAGAGAGAAAGCATGTGTGAATAATTAAATCAAACAAGCCATCTAATACGTTTTACTGAATAGAAAGTAATCACTTAAGCGATGCTCTGATTTTATACGACTTTCAGTTTTCAGCTTTCATAACAATTAATATATACTTATATATACACAATAGCTACTACAATAAATTGTGCTAAAATAAACTACATAATTATAACTATTTAATAATTGTGATAAAATGTAAAGAGCTTAACTATTTTGTGTTCAAGTTAAGTCAGTATATTTATAAAGCACATTTAAAAACACCGGTATGTACCAAAGTGCTGTACAAGACCAATAATAAGATTGAATAGAAGAAACTTCACAACATAACTAATAGACGGGACTTTAATCAGGGTTCATATACACATTTTTACTACTAAAACTCAATGACTTTTCCATAACTTTTCCAGGACTTTCATGTTTCATGTAATGTTTACATATACATGGTAAATAATAAGAAAAACAATGCACATTCAAAGTTATCACAGCATATCATAAAACAGGCAACAATCTATTAAGCTTAAATCAATCTTTATATGTATGTAAAAATTATTTAGATAATGCTCACACAGCACTAATAACGTAAGAGCATGTGTTTGGCCATGGACAGAAAAGAAGACAACTAACCCATATTTAAGTATATAGATATTTGGTAAACTAATTTCCATGACCTTTCCAAAACTTTGTGGGTTTTTCAGATTTTCCTAAACTTTTCCAGGCCTGGAAAATGCCATGCCAAAATTCCATGACTTTTCCAGTTTTTTCATGACCATATGAACCCTGTTTAATGTACACATTAAAATAATCAACATACAAATGAATCAAATGCAATAGAATACAAAGAAGTCTGTATATGTACAAACCACCATTTAAAAACCCACAGTGTTTTTGTCAATAAACATGATCACCTGTGTCATTTTATAGACTGAATAGTTTAACTAAACAAAAACGCAAAAACAATCAAATAAATAAACAAATATAATACAAATTATGTGAGTGTGTGTAAAACCTCAACTTGTAGTGTATCCCTAACAAACACTTGGCACCTTGAAAATCTATTGCTATTCATCTTATTTTTAAGATAAAAAAATAGTAAGATAAATATAAATAATAAATATTTAGTCTAAGATCAGTTCACTCAATTAGAAGCAACAAACAAAATCACACTGTGTCCACAAGGGGGAGACAAAAACGCTCCTTTGGTGGCCAAAAAGATTTTTAAAATCCATCATCATCTCTCAAAACACCCCACAATACAACAGAAAAAGTAAAGAGGGGTCTGGATGCAATCTGAGCTGCATCCAATGCTTTTTAATGCGCTCACCTACACTGAAAAAAGTGTTGCATGCAAAACTGTTGCAAACAATTTATTTGTGTTGAATTTAAACAAACAAATTATATTGAGCAATATTCAACTTAATTTGTTTGTTTAAATTCAACACAAATAAATTGTTTACAACCACTTAATGTAAAAAAAAATAGAGTAAATCCAAGGAATCATCTTTGAATAATTTTTTTCAGTGTACTGGCTAGGGGATTTCACTGACAAAGGTCTAGAATTTGTCCCTTTACATGAGCTCATTTGTTCTATTTTGACTGCTATGCCATCATAAATAGGGAACAGAACAGAATCCTCTGTTCGCTGTCGCTTTGGTGTGACTTCAGCTAATCAGTTTTGCAACAAATATTCTCAACATCTAGCTGTGCAAGAAAACATACAATCTGACATAAGTGAAGTCATCTTTCGCTACTGTATTGTTTTTAAATAGAGAAAACATTTTACAAGTAACTTTCAGCCTAAATCTTGGACCTTATTCTTGAAACAAACAAAATGACCAACAAAAAGGTGTGAAGCACCAAAACTGGACCATATTAAAATTAATTTAATTACTATTTTTACTAGGGCGACGCAGTGGCGCAGTAGGTAGTGCTGTCGCCTCACAGCAAGACGGTCGCTGGTTCGAGCCTCGGCTGGGTCAGTTGGCGTTTCTGTGTGGAGTTTGCATGTTCTCCCTGCGTTCGCGCGGGTTTCCTCCGGGTCCTCCGGTTTCCCCCACAGTCCAAAGACATGCGGTACAGGTGAATTGGGTAGGCTAAATTGTCCGTAGTGTATGTGTGTGTGAATGAGTGTGTATGTGTTTCTCAGTGATGGGTTGCAGCTGGAAGGGCATCCGCTGCGTAAAAAAGTGCTGGATAAGTTGGCGGTTCATTCCGCTGTGGCGACCCCAGATTAATAAAGGGACTAAGCCGAAAAGAAAATGAATGAATGAACTATTTTAATATTGTTGTTATAAACAGATTTTCAGTTGTACTTTTTTTATAAGAGAGGCTAGAAAAAATTATGAAGCTCTACATTATTATTATTATTCAAATTGCCAGTTGAATGTGCTGGCCAGTTTGTTATTTGCCTAATAAATGACGATAGGCGACAGTTTTTAATTTAAAACTTTAACAGATTCCTATTTTCTTTTCTAATGATACATGATGTAATACATTTGTATTTTAAAAATAAGTAATTTTTTTCATGTTTCTTTATTCTAAATCTTTATGAAATATTTTTAGTACATCAAAAGGTGTAGTTATGATGACCATCCAGCAAGCTAATCCAGCTAAAAATTGTGCTTAAAATGTTACTAAAAGGCAGTATTTAAATCTCATAATTAAATAGAAAATGAGGCGTATATCTGCGAAACGGTCCACTTTTTAAGAAAAAAGAACCACCCCTTTCACTAGGCTGGCTACAGGCCTGACCTAACCCCACCCCTAACCCATACCCCTCACAGTGACGTCACTAGCTCCATTGAGCGCATTGCGTTTGCCATTGCATCTTTGAGATATGCAGTCTCAGCTTGCATCATCAAGGCTGCATCCAGAAACTATTGGAAAAGTACATGAATCAAGATTGCAACTTCTTCAACTTAAACACATAAACCCTCCAATGGCCTAAAGGTGCACTGGTATTATGAATCCGCAAACAATTCCTCTGAACTCCAGGGGCATTTTCAACCCTCTGCACATATTAAATCTATCAGAGGGTGAATTCTTTCCATTATTTTTACATGGCTTTGACTGTTAAAGCAGGTGAGACGTGTGATGGATGGTGACGCTCTTGAAGGACTTGCAGCATTCCTGATAACCATTTGGATGGTTTTGTGAGAAACGTCTTTAAATAGTTTCCTCTGGAATAGCTCTACTCTCTTGACACATGTTAGGATTGTGCAAGACAAGCAAGATTTCCAGCAGTTTTACAGGTGAACGATCTGACAAAACTGTGCATGTTTTCGGAACAAAAATCTCTCAGATAGTGTTTTAGCTAATATTTTGTACTGTATTAAATATTTTAGGGGGATTAGATTATGACTGTACAAGGGATGCATGGTATATCGGCAGTCATATCGATATCAGCCAATAAATGATACTTTTAATGTTATAGTTATCAATCTGATATCAATATTAGGCCGATATCTAGCTGATAGATTATGTAATTGTACAGAACTTCACACATACATGGGTCGAACTTGTCCGGTGCACTATAACAGAGCTTTCCTCACATTGTTTACTTCTTCAAAGACCATCCTTTCATTGTGTGTTAGTGCTGTGCGTTAATATCTCAGTATGTAACCATATTTATTATCATTGTAGATGTTTGATAGAGTGTCATTATGTATTTTGGTTTAAATTGCCTCAGGAAATTTCTGAATGCTTTCTTTTAGATACTGAGTCATGCCCTCTAGTAGCATTACTTGGACTTAACCCTACAAATGCTTCCTTGTCATCTACACAATCAAATGCACTTGCCTTCTGTTTAATGATTGCTAAAAGGCTTATAACACTGAACTGGAAAAATCCTTCTCCACCCAGTTATGTACATTGGATGCATGATCTGATGCAGTCTTTGCAAATAGAAAAGATTAGGTATACAGTTTGCGGTAATACTGAAAAATTTGACACTATGTGAGCAAATTGGGTTCTGCTGCTAGATTAGAGCAGTTGATGTCTAATGATTCCATGTATTTGGTACTGTGGCTCTCTGACTAATATCTAACAATAAAAAACACAGTTAAACTAAATTAACTTGTCAGATTAATATTAATTTATTATGCAATTAAAAAATGAATTGGCATGTCTAATTTGTGTCGAACACATTAAATTTAGCATTTAAAAATACTGATTTGTTTTAACATGTGAACAACAGCATACAGAACATCAGTTATTGACCTCCAAATCTAAAGAGTTATCGTTATCAGCCCAAATATCCACATCGGTAGATACCTAGACTGTACTGTACATGTTGCCATATTGTGATGAAATCATATATCTTTGTTCGGACAGTCTGATCAATGACCTGCAATACGATAAAGGGCATTGGCATTTAAAGATTGTGAGGTGTACCACCCAGCTATTAATGCTATATGAAAAATATTAGTTTTAAGATTGTTTTGCTACATTCACTACACATCACCAGCTGTCCCAGATTTTTTACTTATTTAAAAACCCAAGCATTTGTGATTTAGATCAAATATATGCATTTAAAATGAAACAAAAAGTTATTTGGGGTAAATAACGTGTCAGTGCTCTTTGGGTAAGGGTTAAATAAAAAACATAAATAAATAAAGATTGTTACCCTGGTGAAGTCAAGTGTTTGCTGAAACGTGTAGGTGCAGTTTTAATGGACTAGCCATGCTAATAAAGGCTTTTAAACTTATTTATTTATATTTTTTAGATTGGCTTGGACTTATGATCATGCTTTTTTAGTCTACAAAACATAGATTTCAGAACAAATCAAATGAATTTGTACTTAAGCAAAATTAAGCCAGAAAATTTGTCAGCAAAGATTTAAAGCTAAATTTATTGATATCATCACATTTGTTTCCATGTCCATTTCAGTTAATTTTATTAGTACGTTTTAGTCCTTCAACAAACTTTTTAAATGGTTAGTTCAGACAGACTGCAAATGTACTTTTTTCCTAAAATTATTCATTGGGTTTTGTTTGAACTACAGATTAAAATGCATAAAAATAAATAAAATAAAAAGACTATAAAAATATATAAAACATCTAAGTAAAAAAACTTATTATGAAACATTGAAACATCAGTAATCTAACAAATAATTAAAAAGGTGAAAATAAATATGCAAATAAATTAAATGAGAACAAAAATTAACAGCGCATAATTAAAAAAATAATAATAACAATGTTCAAATCATTTTTGTACCTTGTATTTCACAGCTTTCCAGTGTGTGCTGGTTAAGCAAATTTGTTAATCGTTGCTGAAATGTAAGACATCCGAACAATAAAATAAGACACCAACTAGTGTTTGAAAGCTCAAACTTCAGAAAATGTTCCACCTGGCTAAGAATTGTTGAAAGGGGGTCCATATTTTATAAAACAGGATAGCCTTTGAGTTCTTGCAATTGTATTTTTTAATGATTTATCTCAGCAAACAAAAACAGATACAAATGTCTGTGTTTTAAACCAAACATTAGACTTCCCTCATCAAAGAAAGAAAGAAAGAAAGAAAGAAAGAAAGAAAGAAAGAAAGAAAGAAAGAAAGAAAGAAAGAAAGAAAGAAAGAAAGAAAGAAAGAAAGAAAGAAAGAAAGAAAGAAAGAAAGAAAGAAAGAACGAATCATTTTTTACCTTTCTCTGATGAAGTCTGATAGCTCCTTGCTGGATATCTGGCCATGTTTCATGTTATGGTAGAGGACATCAAATCCATTGTTTTTATCGCCCTGCCAAAGAGAACATAATTGAATTATAAGCCACTGCATTTGATCACTACATTTCTCCTCTATTAAAAGACAAAAAAACAAGAAGCATAAGCAAAGAAATAAAGCCAAACTCCACATCATCAGTGGCGCAGGCGTTTGTTTACCACTTTGGGCTTCTCAACAATCATTGCTGTCATGGACTGAATGGCATCAAGCTGGCTTTGCAGAGCAGACTGATCCACCATGTTCATCCGCAGCATATTTTCCCTATTTTTGCCCATTTGAGAGTACATCGATGCTGTAGCGTGCTCTCAGTTGTGTAAAGGGTTTCATAGTAACCTCGGTTACAACAAGTGTCTGATATCAGTGCTTTAAAAATGCAGGCGTATGCATTATTCACATCTGAGGTGAAGCCTGATCCAAGCTCTCATAATGTAATGACTGAAACACAAACATTAATTTTAATTTAATGATATTAGTTAAGGAATAATATTGTATGATTTAAGAAAAATTATGACTAGCTTTCTGTAGATTGTTATTCATATGTTCCTTTCCCCTCTTATTTATCCTTTTTATTAATACTGTTGTATTTGAAATTATTTGATACATTTCTCACTATATTTGATAACAGTTCTTATTCTAATAGTCATTATGTGCTATTATATACATTATATTATATATATTATATTAAAATGCAATTAGGAGAACATACACATTATTCATTTATCCATTTATACTGCAGAAGATGAAAGAAACAAAATGTTTTTTTAAATTTGCTCAACATGCCCTTTTCGGAGTAGCAATATATGATTGAAGTGCATGAATTTTGGCATTAATAATAATAACAATGCTGTATTTGCTTAGCATGTATGCCCCGAGTGATTATAAACGCACCTGTCATCTTTGCCAATGTGGCACAACAAACTTAATCAATCATATGCTCTAATATACCCAATACATCAGATTAATGAAGCAAACCAAAACAAGCTAAATTATAAGCTATCATTTCTCAAGAGCAACTGTGAAAACAGAAATATCTGGCACACCACGAGGGTTCGACCAGTAACTCAAAGAGAAACACAGGAACAAATCATGTTTCTCTTCATTCCATAATATTTCCGTAACATCTGTATTTGCAATATACAGTTAAAAAGTTTGGGATTGGTTTGATTTTGGAAAGAATCATTTGGTTGCATGCATGCATTTAAAAATATTAAATTGCAATATATTATTAAATTGATAAATAGATGTTTTTCTAAATTTAAATTTAAAAATCTAAATTTGTGTCATTACTGCACTATTCAGTGTTGTATAAAACTGTAAATAGCTTATATTCAAGAATAATTACTCAGTTACTCTGTGTTATTGTCAAAAATGTTCATGCTGTTTAAATGGACTATTCGCAAAAATTGTCATGTATTGATCATTTTCTATTCCCAATGTATGATCTTGTAAAGAAAAGTTTAAGATATGAGCAAAAACACTCGAATATTACTGTTTCTGAAGTTTACTTGGAATAAAAGTTCAAAATAATGGCATTTGCTTTAAACAAAAGTAATTAATATAATATAATATAATATAATATAATATAATATAATATAATATAATATAATATAATATAATTCAATATAATATAATATAATTCAATATAATTCAATATAATATAATATAATATAATATAATATAATATAATTCAATATAATATAATATAATTCAATATAATATAATATAATATAATATAATATAATATAATATAATATAATATAATATAATATAATATAATATAATATAATTCAATATAATATAATATAATATAATATAATTCAATATAATATATATAATTCAATATAATATAATATAATATAATATAATATAATTCAATATAATATAATATAATTCAATATAATATAATATAATATAATATAATATAATATAATATAATATAATATGGGTGTCACAATGGTGCAGGTGGGTAGCACAATCACCTCACAGCAAGAAGGTCCTCCAGGTGCTCTGGTTTCCCCACAGTCCAAAGACGTGCTATAGGTGAATTGAATAAGCTAAATTGGCCTTGTGTGTGAAAGAGTGTGTATAGGTGTTTCCCAGTGATGGGTTGCGGCTGGAAGGGCATCCGTTGCGTCAAACATATGCTGGATTAGTTGGTGGTTCATTCTGGTATGGCGGCCCAAGATTAATAAAAAAAATTAATGAATAAATGAATATAATAACATATAATAAAATGTAATATAAATAATCTTACTGCTGCTTTCAATTAAAATTTAATTAATTAATTAATTAAATCTTAACCTTTATTAAAAAGAATGCTTAAAAGGTTATACTGACTCTAGTCTTCATTAATTGCTATTTTATGATTTAATATAACAGAAAAATTTTAGAATTAAACAAATAATAATCTAGAAAAGCATTTTAGATTGCTAAGAATCACTATCTATGCAAAAAAGGCATCATCGTGCTCAATAATCCGAAGAGATGAAGCTCTGATCTCAGGTTTATATTGTGTAACTTCCACATCAGCTTTTGTGGACACAGCAAATATCACGGCGAGTGTGTGTGTGTCTGCTTCCTGTAGAGCAAAGACAGCTGAGATCTGTGCGAAACTAACTGTGTGTTGAAAGAGCAGCAACAGGAAAGCCGAGTGCTACAGAAGTGACAGAGGAATGCAGTGATATTAAAGAAATACAATAGGAAAATAACAAAAAAAAAAAACTCAGGAAAATGCTTTGGGCGTCTGCTTCTTGCATACCAGCACAATACATGCCAGTCTGTTCTGCGATTGGTTCACGCAGCCCACATGCTGTTTCATCACTGAACTTTAAACGCAAGTCCAGTCACAAATTGTCATCATGTCCCAATTTACTTTCACTTTGTTTTGTTCAGTAGTTGCATATATCATCTCTTTTATACTTAACATTACTTGACATTACACCTACCCTGGGTTAAAGTATGTTCAAACTACAGGTTTCAAAACTGGATTAAGCAATGTTTTGTAATGTCAAATGTAAACAATGTCAAACATTGAAGCGCCAGAATGTTACAGCGAGACGTTTAGCATTTATAAACTGCTTAAAAGCCACAGAACTTGATTTGGTGCCTAGTTTATAAAACTGAAGTACAAACTACTAAATGATCCCATTTACTCTGAAAAACTAACTCATAATGACATACCCAGCACATATCTGTGACCTGCTATAATTCCATGACGTTAACAAGAGAGAAGTTCATAGACGTTTAAACACCAGTCTGGTAAACACCCGACATCTAGTGCAAGAGGAACAAATGTGGAACAAAACATGCTAATTTGAGCTTAAGTAAAAAGCGGAACTGTAATGTTGTGTTATGCCCTTGTGTTTCAGAGAAAGAGTTTAATAAACAACAATTTGGCTCAGGTAAGAAATATATTTATAGTAAAAAAAAAAAAAAAACAAGAGAAGAAATTACGTAGAAAAAGAACTTCTCAGAACTTACAACAGGGCTCTCAAAGTCAAATTGGCTAGGGACAATGCAGTGACTGACAACTCATAGGAGGGCCATTTTAACATTCAAGCACCAGAAAAAAAGGGTAAGTCTCAAATAATTGATGCATTTTTCACTGTAAAAAAATGCAGGGTTCCACACAATTCTTTCATGTTGTCCCAACACAAATTGATTAAGTTAACTTAACACTTTTAACAAATTTATGTGGATTGAACATAAAAAATTTTGTTTTGCCAATTGCCAAGTTGTGCCAATAAAATCTCAAGACTTGTGTCGTTTCAGCTCAGTTTAAATAAATAGTTTAACCGAGCAACAAAAAGTTTTTTTGAGTGTTGAAAGTTTGGACAACAGACAGACATTGATTCTTCAAACATTAGCAGTCATAGATGGCGTGCCATCAGTGGTAATGCAAACCAGCACGTTCAATCATGTCGCACAGCTGCTGAGATATATATTTGGCTGTTGTATGGCCGTGCGTTGGACACAAACTCAGCAATTCTTAAAAAGAGTAGCTCTCCACGTAGCTGATCTAGATGCTGTTTTATCTTTGTCAATGAAAATAAGCGCATAACTCACCTCAGCTGAAGAATCAGTATACCTTTTACTAGTACTACTCATTTTGGTCTCCATGTTTTTGTTTCTTGTACATGTTGAAACGCAGTTTTAATTGCTATGAAAGTGCTATATAATAGGTAGAATGACAGTATCTGTCCCAACCAATTGCATTGCTTAAGCAAAAGTTCAACAGAATGCGCAGAAGAGAAAGAATATTAGCAAAACATGAAATATCATGTTAACTTGTTTAACATTTCACCTGATTGGACCCAAATTCCTCCGTTGAATTATCCCCACGCTTTTATGCAGAAGTATAAACTGACCTTTACTGTTTTACCATTTTTACAAATGAGGACAAAATCAAAAGGATGTTTTAGAAGGTTTTGTCAAATTTAGCTCGCTTTATAGAACATACTATTCCCATAAATAAAACAAAGTAGGTACATTTAAAAAAACATTTCTTTCTTCAAGCTTAAATATAGATTGATTGCAAATGTTGTTACACTTGAAACAACACATATCCCAGCTAGCTTTTGTGCTCTCTGTATGACAGGTGAAAGACAATACAAAAGTCACTACTACCATTACTACTACCACTACGACGACGACTACGACAACAATTACTGCTACTGGGACGACGACTACTACTACAACTATGACGACAACTACTACGACTATGAAGACAACTACTACGATGACGACTGCTACTACTACTACTACTACTACTACAACAACTGTTTCTTTACTTCATAATTAGAGTTGTGTAGTATTTTGTAATGTTGTTTTAAAATGTGAAAGCTGACATGATCATGTATGTAATTTTGAGGAAAACACCATGGAAAAAGCATTCATTGCATGATGAAACTAATTAGAAAACAGATAGACTGCTCGAATTTTGTTTTTATACATTACTGTATCACAAAGTTAACATACATGATAAATAATATTGCTCAAACAGAAGTGTTTTTACCCTACTGGTGGCTTTAATATCATATTATTTAGTCAAAACAGGCCCAAGCAAGACATTAAATACACCTTGTTTTTTCCTCTTATGCATGTATCAGTTTTCTTGTTCTACAGTTTGGTGGCAGTAGAGATATTTTTATTATAAAATATAAATAGGTTTTGTGAAGTGCTATTTTTCATTTAAAAGTAAAAATAAATATGTTTTAAAAACTAGTTCTCCCTATTCTTCTATTTTACTCTACTAATTAAGGCACTTTCTCGGAGTGCTGTAATCTACCATGTTTTTACACTTAAAAATACACTCTGCCTCCTAAATACTAGCTTTAAATGCATTAGCTTTAACAAGTGTGTTCTTGTTAGTGAGATAGCAAACAGTCATGGGAAAGTTAATGGCCTGGTTTAATGCATGGTTTAGTCCACAGCCATCTGCTTAACCCAAGCCATGAAGGTTTCATAAACATTACAAAGCATGCTAAAATTGGCATAGCTGACACTCTCTGGCTTCTCATTTGAATCAGTTCAGCAGAGCAAAGAGATCTCAATTGTGATTACATTAGTATGCATTACATGTTTTCTGAGTGATGAAGACCAGGAAATAAAACAAACTTCACTCTCATGCAGTGCCAAATTGGGCTCAAATCATTTGTAAAACATTTATTTTTAACCATTTAGCACATTGTTTTATATGACATATTAAAAGATATATTTTTATAACAATAATAAAAAAAAAAACTTAATATTTTAAAACTTACATTTCACTGACATAATTGCCATTTTTAAAAACCTAAATCCAACATACCTCTAAAATAAAACTTTGGAGCACCACTACTTTGCAGCAACCTGGCATACTATCAGTAAAAAGCCGTTTAAAGCAGACCAAATTGATCTACTTACAGTAACTCACTTTCTGAGAATTACACTGCCATTCTGAGAGTAAACGTCTGTATGATAAATCAACAATGAGCACAGCAGAACATACAGACAACACCAGTGTCAAAGTTCAGCTGGGTCCCTTTCACCACAGCTCTGAGTTGCCCACATGACCTTCTGAACCCCCCTGTTTAAGCTGGGTGATCTGCCTCCGAGCTCAGGACATCTGTTCTACAGAAGCACAGCATTAATAACAATGCAAATGTACTGCATTCAAATGCTTTTAAAGAAAAAGATTTTAAAAATAAGTATATGAAATAAGACTGAGCAGTTTGACAAGATCATGATATAATCGATAAAGATCGTTATGGATCTTTCTATATTCATTTTGCAGTATTAGATATATCAGTTTATCAAAGTACTACAAGTTGTTGACAAGTATTCAAGGAACATGAAAAAAAAAATAAAAACATGAAAATAATAAATCATGCTAAGCTGCAAAATAGAACTTTGCAACATGGAGTATTTACAAAAGAATAGTCTCTTATTTTTTAAATGAACAAACATTTAGGTGAAACGTGGATGTGTGTCAGCACATTGAATAGATGCATTCAGTTTTAAAGTGACGTCAGTTTAACAGACCTGCGTCCAACTGAGCTAACAGCACAAGATAAAAAAGAACAGTTGTGTACTATATGATACGAGTTACTATGCGCACTTATGCATTCAACTGTCTGGTGTATGAATTTTAAAAGTGTTGAATTGGTCACAACATTTCCTAGTCAGATTACAATTAGGGCTGCAAGATACTAGAAAAATATGCGATATATATTGTTGAGTACTGTGAATTTGCGATAATGATATTACTTACAATATAACATTTCCCTAGAAAATGCTGTTTATTAGCTGTGCTTTTAAATTGTTATTTCATTCATTCTTTTTCTTTTCAGCTTAGTCCCTTTATTAATCCGGGGTCGCCACAGCGGAATGAACCGCCAACTTATCCAGCACGTTTTTACGCAGCGGAGGCCCTTCCAGCCGCAACCCATCTCTGGGACACTAAATTGTTATTTATTTGATGATATTAAAATAAACTGGTAAAATAATATTTTTCCGATCTAATTAATTCTAATTCAGACTACTTTTTAAAAAAACTTATGTTCAGATTTTAGTCAAAAAATTTGTCAAATTTTAGTCAAAATGCATGTAGTCTTTAAACCATTGAGTGAATACCTCAGCAGATATTCTTGGCTGTTGTCATTTTCCTCTCTTATCTCAATTCCCGCCATTAGTGTTTCTTTTCAGCTCTGAGTTCACCTCTTTTAGGGCTGCTCTAGCAAATAGCAGAACAGCTACTGGGGAGGTGGGGATACAGAGAGTACTGCCCCATTTGATTGGTGAAATTCAGATAAACAACCAACACAGAAAATAAATCGAATATAAATCACACTTGTCTGAGATACGTATATTGCACATACTATTGCAATAAGGATAATTTTGCGATATATTGTGACTCCCTGATTACAGTTTTATCAATAATACTTGTTTTCATTTATTTATATGTTTATCTAAGCTTGAAGTTCACTTGTTTTGAAAACAGGACAGGTTTTAAGGAAGGTTAAGTCATTCTGTGAAGCAGCGTGTCAGAACACAAAAAAAATTATTTAATGCAGCACAAAAGTGATAAAATGGTTGTTTAGGTGTACCTTTTGCTAGTTTAATTTGACCGGAGTGACATTATATGGGAGTAAAAAGTCAATCAAATGGAAAAAAATATCTTAAGAGTAATAAAGAGATAATGATTTTTAATAACATTTCATAAACACCAATTTATCACAGTCTTATTTAGATACAATCTAGTGGCAAATTGTTCCTATTTAACATTTTGACAAATTAGAATAATTTGCATGAATTTGTAGAAGCACGTTTATAAGCAGTCTAGGGCTGCACAATATATTGCTTCAGCATTGATATCGCAATGTGATCATTCGCAATAATCACATTGCAAGTATTCGCAATGTTGAGTCTGGCTTACAATTTATCATTTTGCAACTGTTTTTTGTTTTTTTATTTGGAGGCCTGTGACTGTGTGAGGGTTTTAAAAGCATTCAGGCATAAGAAATTGTACAGTTTGTAACTTTGACAAATTAATAACGATTACATTTATTGAATTGAAGACTATGAGGTATTATTTTACATTCGATTATTGAATTACTATATACCTGAATACAGATTGCCTCTGAAAACAATAAAACGTTGTTTATTTAATTGCTACCTTTTTCTTTATTGAATTTATCTATGCTTGTAGATTGTTAATCATTATGCATATGCACTTCACTACATGATCATCCCATGTAAAAAAACATTTTTCACATACTTTCATACTATATTAAACTAGATTTTCACCAAAAATCAGTTTTTACAATGTAATTATTGTGCCACCCCCAGCCTATTCAGTTTAATAAATTTTCCCTTTTCTCTTTCAATTTTTTCTTTTAATATCATTATTATTTATTTTACCTAACACACTACGCTGCCAACCTCAACTTTTGGTACTCACCTGTTTATGTGCTTAATTTGTAAAATGAATGCACATCATATATTGTTTATGCACATCATATACAGTTTGTTGCACAATATGAGGATTATAGTGTGGCTTAATTTTTTTTCTATTATAATATTTTTTAGGGGTTTTGAACCTTTAATTGGAAAGGACAGTAGAGGTTGCAGACAGGAAAGTATTGAGAGCAGAGAGAGGGGAAGGGTCAGAAAAGGACCTCGAGCCGGCAATCGAACTTGGGTCACCGTGAGCACTATGGTGCAATATGCTGACACACTTAACCACTAGGCTGTTGGCGCAGACCATTTTTATTCTTTTAATAAATTTTTTATTGTTATATATATATATATATATATATATATATATATATATATATATATATATATATATATATATATATATATATATATATATATATATATATATATTGTTATATTGTATTGTTTTATATATATATATATATATATATATATATTGTTATATTGTATTGTTTTATATATATATATATATATATATATATATATATATATATATATATATATATATATATATATATATATAATTTTTTTCTATTTGTAGTGTTATTTTCCCTGTTACTTTTGTTTGTTAACTGTCATAAAAATCTGATAAATAAATCTTTTTAAAAAAAGTAATTATTATAGTTTCATTAATACCAACAGGAATATCCAAGCAAAATATGTTTTTTCAAAAGAAAAAAGGATTTCAACAGCAGACACATTTTTACATTAACATTTTTACATCTAAATTTTGCCTTGCTCTAAGCAGACTTTATTACATTTGGCATATTATTTTATGAATACTCTATATCTGGCATCTTCCTGTGACATTCCACATTTGTAAGTGGTTCTGAATGAATGCATGTAAATGACGTGCATGTGAATACGATCAGTGACTGCTCTGACATTTACAAAGACAAAAACATGTTTAAAAACAACGAGCTTTCACACAGAGAGAGAAACTTAAAGGAAATATCTGCAGCATGACTCAAGCAGATGCATTTCCATAAGCAGGTGTCTTCTTCTGACAAAAAACAAGTCTGAACATCCACCAACAAAACCAAGAGAAGAGAATGCTATGTATCAGCAAAGCTCAGAAGTGCACTAGGGAAAAAAAACATACAGTGCAGTTAAGCATGAGAGGAAATCTGCGGTTAAAAGTGTTTGTCAGTGGGAAACGAGACTAAGAGGTTTCCGTCACACAAGTCTTTGTTGTGGGTGGCTTTCACACCTGTGGGCTTTAAGAACCAGAGTGCAGAGAAGATGGATTTCAAGAAATGACGATGATGTCATAACTCATGGCAGATTAATAACAACCCTATTTTGACAGTCTGACCTTCCTGACATTCATTTCATTAAAAGCCTGACAGCTTCAGTTTTAAGTGAAGAAGCATTTCTTTCGGTGTGTGTGTGTGTATGTCTGTGCTCTGAATTACAAGCACACAGCTGATCATAGGCGTCCCTGTTTCGCTCGACACAAAGACCTGATTGAGAACAAGACTCCAAAGCTCTGCGATGCCTCATCTCTCTTCGTCTCCTCCATCTCCTGTTTTTACAGTCATGCTTTCCAATCGCACACTGTTTCACCCTGCTCACCTCAACACTTCTGCTCATCAGATGCTGTTTAATGGTTAAACCAATGATCTTATACGCACCACATGACAACTGAGGAATCTTCCGGGATGCTTTCATGCTGTGTCAGGCTTTACACGTCCTGTCACTTAAGCCATGAATTAATGATCACAAAAAAATCTCAATCTTTTTCATTGTACAAGAGCATAGGCTTATGATGATTTCAAAGTATCATGGCATGAATATTATCTTTTTATCGTGGTATATTGTAATAAATTATTTTTAAAAATTAACTAAATTAAAGGATTTCAAAGCACATATCTTTTACCCAAACACATATATACAATAGTCATTACTATATTAACATTAATTTCACAACAGATTATTGAGTTGTCAGTAGTACTCTGAACCATGTCTTTTCTCTTGTATAGTGGCGCTTGCATCCAGTTTTGTACAATTTCCTCCATTAGACAGAACAATAAGCCAATGTGTGTTTTATAGAGCATTTTGAGGGATGTAAACAATTGCAACGGTCCTAACGTATTTCCTGTTTTACATTTTTGATTTCCATAGCTTTCGGGAATCCAAAAAAAGTCTAAATATTGATAAATAATTCCAATGGCAGGTGTTTTAACGTAAAGTTATCATTGAATTTCCTTTTGTTACAGTTATGAAATAATTTGACAACAAGCAGGACATTTTGCAGGCCAATGACATCATCACATTGAAATAGTCTTTAAAACGCTTTGAGGAAAAACTTCTGAAGTACAAATGATCACAAACGTTGTGTATGTTCATTATCACTGCAACGGATTGCTGAATATTGCCACGTCTATCACAATGGGAAACAGGTATTGATGTGGAATGTGAGAGATAATAAAGATTAACTTGGCATGATGACACGTGAACACTCATAGTTCCTTGATAGTGATAGTACTCTGTGGCATGCAGAAGGAAATGTCAACCTTTCACTCAATCGAAAACATGCAGCAGACAGAGACTGCAAGTGTAGGCATGGGGCGGTATAAGATTCTGACAGTATGATAATGTTGGATAAAAATATCACCATTTCACGGTATTGTAATTACTGCTCTAAATTATATTCTTATTAAATATCTGGGTAAAAAAAAACAAAAAACTTTTTTTCCCCTTTGAGCACAACATATTTTATTTTGAGAAACATTTATAATATTTTTGAGCAGTAAACATGTCAGTCAGGCTAAATAATTCAAATGAATCATTGACTTCTCCTGTCTTCATAAGTTTCAAACACACAGATTTCTTCACGATTTAAAACAGCATCTCTGGATATCTTTTCTGCTGGAGATGCTGTTGTCATAAAAGACTAAAGAAAAAAAAGTAAAGAAAAAAAATCTTACACGTACCGTAGAAACAGTATAGCAGAAAATTCTGACGATTTTAAGACCTTGACTTTCCAAACCGTGGTATACTTTGAAAACGGTTATCATCCCATGCCTAAACTAGTGCTTAATAAAGCTTCAAACTGACAAGAAAGCATCTTCATTTACTCAAACTCCTCTTTTCCCAAAACTGAATGGCTTTATTTCTTTAGCAGAAGGCGAAAGAAGATATTTTGAAGAATGTTGACAACCAAAACATGATGGTAATCACTGACAGAACAAAAGCGCTCTTCAAAATATCTTCTTTTGTTTTCTTTTTCATCATGTAAATCTGTAACAACGTGAGGGTGAGCGTATGATGAAGGCATGCTAATTCACAGCTAACCTAAATCTTCAGGTCTGCAGAACATTTGATCTTACATTGTATTGTAATAAAGTCACACAGGTGTGGAATGGTATGAGGATAAGTGACGACAGGGTTTTTTCCCCCTTAGTGATGTGTCCCTTGAGGAAGCATTATGTCTAATAGAGACATGTTTTAAACAGATTACAATAGATAGAAAAAATACAAACACGAAAATGTAACCACAATAGAACTTAAAGCCACGACAGCACTAACATTTACGCAAATAAACAGAAACAAAAATCACCATGCAGCGTATAATAGATGAGAAAGGAAGATAATAGTTAAACGTCTCACGCATGAATGCCTAAATTATATTCACCTTTTAACAATTAGATTATTATTATGTATTCTGGCCTCCGGTATAACTTCACGGAAGAACTAGCACAGGACAGCAATGTGATTGACAGCTACAACATCCAATTGGAATACAGAATGGGGTCATTAACATTCCAAGACGTTGACTGACAGCCAATCGGATTGAAAGAGAGGTGGACCGTCGTTGGCTGTCTGTGTCAGATGAATCTAATGAGGCCCAATCCCCGGTCTAGCAGGACGGTCTTCTCCCAGAAAAGTGAGGGGGGCAACAGGCCAGTAGGCGCTCTAGTGCTTGCCTCGACCATGTTATACCGGTATTATCCCAACAAGGGTCGGTGTGAACCAAAACAAGAAACGCACCCTCAGAAAACAAGCATATCACAACATTTTAAAGAATGACAGAGGAGCACTGCTGAAGAGTTGTCTTTAACCCGCAAAGAGCACAGGATAAACAACCTACCCAAAAATTTTCCAGGAAATAGGGCGTTATCATCTTGCCGTCCTCCCTTCTTCACAGCGGCGGTTGTTCTTGATGTGAATCGCCTCAGTTGGCACAGTTAATCCACCGTCCTCCCCCCGATGTTGTTGTGTCTGGTGGTTTTTCTCTTTTTTCCTGCTCTTCTGCTGGGTTTTCCTCCCTCTGAACCCGACTCCACCTCCTCGCTTGCTTTTTTTCACCCCTCGTTCAGTATATTTCATTGAAGAATTATTATGAAGAAACAGCGACGCCAGCGGCGGTTTGACAGTTGCCACTATTCCCATGATGCAATCGTGTTGTTTAATTATGTCGCTGTCAAACTCAAATCCTTAAGTGTGTGTAGACACTCGTCCATGGTATAATCATTTGGGCTTTTACTACAAAGGGTATTAAATATTATATTCGATATGTCAATCAAAGACCACAGTGCAATGTATAAATATTAGTCCTTAAGGGAAAGTTCACTAAAAATGGAAAATTCAGTCACCATTAACTCATTATTCACTTGTTACAAAACATGTTTGACTGACTTCCAACACAAAAAACATCATCACTGGAAACCTTTTACTATTGACTTCCACAGTAGGCTATTTGTTTTTTCTACTATTGAAGTGGAAGTCAATGGTTACAGGTTTTCAGCTTTCCTCAAAATATCTTATTTTGTTTTTAACAGAATGAAGAATCTCAAAAAGGTTTGAGTAATGAGTATTGAGTAAATAGTGAGTATCTTTTTTTAGATAACATTCTTTCAAGGGGGCGACGTGGTGGCGCAGTGGGTTGTGCTGTCGCCTCACAGCAAGAAGGTTGCTGTTTCGAGCCTCAGCTGGGTCAGTTGGCATTTCTGTGTGTAGTTTGCATGTTCTCCCCGTGTTCACGTGGGTTTCCTCCGGGGTTTTTTTCCCCACAAGTCCAAAGACATGCGGTACAGGTGAATTGGGTAATTTGTCCGTAGTGTATGTGTGTGAATGAGAGTGTATGGGTGTTCCCAGTGATGGGTTGCAGCTGGAAGGGCATCCGCTGCATAAAACATATGCTGGATAAGTTGGCGGTTCATTCCGCTGTGGCGACTTCAGATTAATAAAGGGACTAAGCCGAAAAGAAAATGAATGAATGAATATTCTTTTAGGACATGTGAGCAGGTGAGTATAAGGTAAAAAGCATTATAAAACTTTCCCAAGTGATTGATATTAAGAATGGCAGGCATTTTACTATGTAAAATAAATGCAAATGAGGCATTTTTTCCTTATTTGCATACACCTAGTGTAAACAATTATGTAGCAAAAGTCAGTTTAAAAAAATACATTAGAATATTAGGACAGCCTGAATTATTTTTTTTTCAGAATAAAATGTTGTATATAATCAGGCAAATTATTCGCGTATAATACAGATAACATTAAAACCATGGAGCTTATAGTGTAAGTTCTGCTAAAGTGATTTATAACAGAGTGTAGAACAATAAAACTATTTTGATAAAACAGTCCCAAAAATTGAAATCCACCGACAAAAAAAGCACAAAAAAGTAATAAAAATAAAAATAAATTGATTTGTAAATAAATTATTTTGCAGGTACATATTCCCAAAGTGGAGGTCGTGGGACAATGACAGTGTGTCCCTTGGTGATTTCCAAAAATCAAATAAATTTTCTTAAACTATTAGAATTACCATATTTTATCCATAACCCACAGAAGATAAAAATAATAGTTAGTACTTGCATAAAAAAACAAAAACATGCAAATGAAAAGGTATATCAGCCTTTCAATAATTTTATTTTCATAGGATTGGCGTGTTTATGTTATTTAACTACACAGCAATAGCGTCAGCTGCAGCAGATTGATTTTATAGCACCAGGTTAAAACTTTCTGACACCTTTATGGTAATCAAACACATTGAAAATAAATACAGGCTACAACTGAACATGGAGGATGATCTCTGAGGGGTGCTCTCCAAAATTAAACCAAGAATAGACTTTTAAGAATAGAAGAAGAGACCACCAGTCTCTTTAGGTGAGGTTAATATTGAACTACACAATTGAATAAATGACTATATAAATTATAGCCTATGGTTGTTAGACTGTCACACTTTTTTGTGTTATCAATATGCTCATGTTTATATAGGCCTATTGTCATGTGCGCAACGTTTGTATATTTATAACCACCTCTGAGAAATGTGGGAGTCGTGAGTCACTAGTATTGTTATTTTGGGGGTCGCAAGCTGAAAAGTTTGGGAACCACTGGTCTAAAAGATGACTTATACTAATGAATTGAAAATAATTGAAATTAAAACGTCTATTCCAGTGCACGTCATTTTCAAAACTTGTCAGTGTACCTTTAATACCTTTGCAATTTATCAGACAAATAATATAATCAGTGATTTTTGAAAAGGGTTTATTCTTATCAATGTACAGATCCAAGCAGTGAAACAAACTCACGTCCATAACAATGTCATACAAATATCATTACAAAATTTCTACAGTACAATATATATTCTTTTGCATGATCCAAAATATTTGGTGGCCCCTAAAAATGATTACTTTCTATATTTTTAATCTTTCTCCAAAATCAGATTACAAAAGAAAACAAAAATCACTATAAATGAAACAGCTCTCGGACCAGAAAAAGGGAGCTTTTGAGCAAAGTTTTCCTTCATCATTACATTATCTTAAATTTCCACACATATAACTTATACAGCAGTTGGTGCAGTCTGGGGCGGGGACACAACATTTTGATCTCCACAAAAAGAAAACGAGAGGAAAAATAAAGTTGATTCATTACTGTGCAATCTCCAAGTCTAATGGCTGCGTTTTTGTTTACCCCATCCCCCAAAAAACTCAAGTTTAACTTCAAGGCGTTACAGTATATACTGCATTCATATTTCATAAATAAGTGTTCACATACATAAGGGCCAGTTTCTTCCATTTTATCCTCGCATGAAGCTATCCAAGTATCTTTTATCAGACATTATATCTCCTTTAATAAAAAAAAAAGTTTTACATTCCTTTAAAAGGAGACGAAGTGACAAAAAATATGCCCGTTAGAAAGTATATTCACCAGCAGCAGAATGAATTACAGTGAGTTGCTCTATTATTATTATTATTATTATTATTATTATTATTACTATTGTTATTATGACACATGAGAGACTAAACAGTGGGGAAAGGCATACGTTAAAAAATAATAAAAACACCAAAGAAAAAAAATAACAACAGTAAACATACCTCCTGAGGTCGCTACAACATAAAATATTCAAGTAGAAAATTACAACACATAGCAGCATTCATAAGTGTAAGACGACACTTAACATTCATAATATCTGCCTACATCTCCTTTCTTAGTTTGTTCTCATTTTTTTTTTTGTCAGAAGAATCTCCAACCTCTCTAATTGGTTACAAATGTAAAACAGCTGGAATGTGACAGACAAACAGAAGAAAATTAAAACACTTTGCGGAAATACACCAGCACAACACGGGCTCACAAACACCTGACCGTATCCCACGATGTTCAGATCTAAAACGATAAAAACGCTTGTCTACTTCCATCCTTAAAATCTCTCGGCTATAGTTTCGATCCAGAGCAGCAGTTTTGTCCATCTCGAGTTGCGAAACTTCTTAATGCCTAAATCCTCACACTCCGGGATACATTCAGGCATTTTAAGGCTTGCTACTGTTCACATGAGGGACACGAATACTGCCTCCACGAGCACTGAACGGTCCAGGATTATACAACGACACAACGCGGGACGTTTTTTATTAACCTTCATGCAGGAGGTAACGAAACTAAATATAAACGGTCACAAAAGCAATATGTAGATGGAAAACACGCCACCTATTGCGTATGTGTGGAAAAAAATATGCATTATTCTATACGAGGGGGGGGGGCTAGAAAATAAAAAACGGATTGCTCACTGGGCCACCAACATGCACAAATCAAACAACTAAACATCCAGATTAACCCGATCAGTCAAAACAGATATTACAAGCATCTTCAAAATCATGCTCTGAGCAAACTTATCAAAAACAAATAGCCGATGCCTTAAAAACAAACATGTTTCGGATTTGCTGGAAACCAGAAAACTCTGGAGTATTATAGCCTCGTATTAATCGACGGATTGGATTTTCACTGCGAGCCTTTCCTCTTGCTCTGCGCATGCTAACTTAATATACCAAGAGAAATTTCAGAAGAAAATAAAATGAAAGGTTATGCAGTCATTCAGATTTGTATTCCTTCATCTTCGCATCACTGCCGATCTAAAAATTTGCAAAGATGAAAACCCTTTCTATCGATGATATAAGAGGACTTAAATTTCTAATTACGATGTGTTACCTTTTAGACGGAGTGCCTAAAATATGGTATGTTTTTAGCGTTTTACTGTCTTTTAATATTTACTGTCTACTGCTGTGCATAGCTGGCACACAAAACATGGTCTGCACGCTTTCATGCAGTCGAGCTAAACCCTACATCACCCCATGCACAGGACTTCTGCTTAGCGTCCAGTTGAGATTTATGTCACACCCACCCCCTCTACACAGTCCTGAAAATAAAGAAACAAAACCTCTGCTTTTTGAAGCTTTCGGAGCTCGTCTCCAGGCACTTTCCTATATCAGGAGTGCAACACTACAGAATTTAAAGATATCTTCGTGTCATTGATTTTGTTTAGTTTTTTTTTAAACCCCTGGATGTCCCTGTTACATTAAGTGCCTTGGTGAAAGACCGCTAACAATGTTTTGTTTTTTTAATTTCACCCTCATGGCTGATTGTTATGACATGATGAAAAAGCTTTCCTCCCTATTTTGGTTTGGCTTGGCGTGGTGTCGTCGACTTGCGCCTCAGCTAACACTTCCCTCCCACCCGGTCTACAGGGGTCCAGTCGGCCGTATGACTCCCACCCCTGCTAGATCACCCTTCCCCCCAGGTAAAGGGCAACAGATGCCCTGGGTATCAGAGGTTCCCATCCTCTCCCGTAGTGAATAAGCTGCAAAACAAGACAGAAAGAGATATTAGAATGAAAGTTCTGCTCTTAAGTAGAGATCACTAACATTTTACAGTAGCGAGTATTAAAGGCACAGTTTGTAATTTAGGCTGCTAAAAGGAACGTTTTTGCAACAAGTAAAAAGCGTAGTTTGATGATGCAGTGACTGAGTGTGGAATCATGGGAGTTGTCATCTTTATAAAATCCTGTAACTTAAGAGTCGTGTTGAAATCATGTTCAGGGATGAGCTAAAGTTTTCAAAACTCATATTAGTATGATGCAGAATAAAGATTTTTACACATTGAAGTCTGAAATTTTGGTACATATGCGCTTTTTTGGTTTTCAAATCCGAAAAATTCATCATGCACACAAACCTTTCTCACTGAATGTGATGTGTTTTAATTAATCCATAGCAAAATAATTCGCAAAACAATACAAAATGGAGTCTTTGAGTAGTGCAGATGATTTTGTTGTATTCTCCCTTCTTAACAAAAAAAAAAAAGAGAGGACATATTGGGTCCTTGTATACCAAGACCGGTTACTCACTGAAGAGAAGCACGGCTGAATCTGGTCAGTACCTGAATGGGAGACCACATGGGAAAACTAGGTTGCGGTTGGAGGTGGTGTTAGTGAGGCCAGCAGGGGCGCTCAACCTGCGGTCTGTGTGAGTCCTAATGCCCCATAGTGAAGGGGACAGTATACTGCCAGTGAGCGCAGTATTTTGGATGAGAGGTTAAACCGTGGTACTGACTCTCTATGGTCATTAAAAATCCCATGGCAATTCTCGTAAAGAGTAGGGGTGTAACCCTAACCCAATCATCCTCATCCACCAAACTGGCTTAATAACGGTCTCTCCACTCCACCAATAGCTGTCGTCCTATGGCTGCCATCGCATTATCCAAATGGATGCTTCACACTGGTGGGGGTGTGGAGAGATGTCATAAATGTCAAAAAGCGAACATGGCAATGAGTTCACTGTACACAAATGGTCTCCACAGTCACCAGATCTCAATTCAATAGAGCACCTTTGGGATGTGGTGGAACGGGAGATTTGCATCATGGATGTGCAGCTGACAAATCTGCAGCAACTGTGTGATGCTATCATGTCAATATGGACCAAAATCTCTGAGGAATATTTCCAGTACCTTGTTGATTCTATGCCACAATGGATTAAGGCAGTTCTGAAGGCAAAAAGGGTCCAACCTGGTATTAGTAAGGTGTACCTAATAAAGTGGCTAGTAAGTGTAAATACACATTTCATTACATTGTGCTGTAAGACCAAGTGGATTACTTTCCCTGACACCATTTTGGATTTTGCCGTACAGTGGCCCTGAATCGTCAAAAGACCTTTTCAGATGCAAAAATTAAAAAAATATATTGGATTGAAGTTTCGGAGGCAGTGTGTCAATACGACTGACACAACGTGAGGTCAAGTTTATTTTTTAACGTGTGAAAATTAGACAAAAAGTTTCAGATTCAGTGTACAATAACCTTTAGACGAAAAGATTGCTGAAGAAATTACTGATGAGGAGTGTGACATGCCACAAAGCAGTTTTTATTAAGCCACAGTCAACCTCTTGCAATTTACAAAGGGGAAACTCTGAGGAATGTCTCTCATATCCCTTTGATATGACTGGCAAAAACCTCTTCACATATAAATTAGTCAATAGTTTTTCATGTGACCATTCTTTTCATCAAAGAACCTTGAAAAAATGCATCAAAGTCTCCCCAAAAATAAGTGTTAATTCACCCAAAAATGACAATTCTGTTGTTAATTACTCCCTTGTGTCGTTCCAATCCCCAGAGATCTTCATTCATCTTTGGAAAACCAATTAAGATATTTGAGGGGAAATCTGAGAGCTTTCTCGCCCTCTATAGACAGCAACTGTCCAAAGATGTTCAGAAAAGGAACCAAAAACACTGTCAAAACATTCCATGTGATTTCAGTGGTTCAACTGTAAACACACAAAGCTCCATGAATACTTTTGTGTGGCAAAAAAATTGTAAAATTTTTTTGCTAATGTTTCACCACAAGGTTAAAATGCATATTTAATACGAGCAATACGACGATCTGCTGACTCTAATAGGAATGATTTTTTTTTACGGTTGTTTTGGCCCTCAAAAGTGTTCTTGGGATATGATATGATGTACAGTCTGAATGTTGGCAGTATTTTTGGTTCCTTTTCTGGACTTTGAACATCTCTGGACAGTGGTAGTTGCTTATGAGGTAAATCATGAATTTAATAAAATGTTCTAATTGGTGTTCTGAAGATGAAATTAGGTCTCAGGGGACTGGAGTAAAAATAAGGTGAGTAATAAAGAACAGAATGAGGGGGGGGGGTTGTTTAAGCAACACAACTGTTTTCAACAATAAGTGATATTTCTTGTAACAGCAAATCAAATTATTATAATGATTTCTGAAAGATCGTGTGAAACTGAAAACGGCAATAATTAGAGCTGAAAATTTCAACAAATTTAAGAAAAGCAGTTATACCAAAGAAAGTTTACCACAGTCCTCTAAAATGTTGGCTAGCTTAAAAAAAAACTTACCTCTTCAATCAGGCAACATCTACACCCCGTAGAAAGCTGCAAGTCTCTCTTTCAGTGGAGGGGGAAACTGGTCAGAAAAGCGTCTCCAATTCTCATCTCCCACCTGGTTCTTAAAACCATGCAAGATCTACCAGGGAACACACACTTAAGTATAAAGCATGTATACACAATAGCCTTGAAGGTTTTTCCCAACTCACAGAGTCATCATTTACACAGTGCTCTACCTTATAGAACATTTCTCGAAGATCGTCTTTTGGGTTCATCCAGGATGCAACAGCATCACAGAAAAATATAAAGTCCTGAAGAGGAAGGGTGGTAAAGAAAACAAAGTGATCATTTTGGGATTGTCAGATCACTCAGGCAGACATCAGAAAGAAAATTGTGTCATACCTGCACAACACCACCAGGGTTGACTGTGATCATGGTGCAGATTCCTCTGAACGCAGAGTCTTTTTCTTCATTGTCTCTTATATTGCGAAGAGAGGTGCACCTAAATAAGGGCAAGAGCCAGTTTTCAAATAACAAGCCTGTGTCGTTAATTAGCATGTGGGCTAACAAATCATCAACAGGATATCATGACTACCACCTCAGAGCACCTTGGGACGACCAAATGTTTTCAATCACAGAGATTGGTCAATTGAGACCAAAATCGTCTTCATAATTTTCAACTCTTGTTAAAACGGAGGCCCCGTTTACACCTAGAACATGTTTTTGTCAATACAATCAAAAGTAGACAATGATAAACAGATGTAAACTGGGTTTAAAATGTTTTGTGCTTGTTCACTTTTCACCACTTTCAGAGGTAGTCAAAATGCATTAATATGATTGCTTTCATAACATGCTTAAGTGCTCAACACTTCACATTATGGGATGTGTCATTAAAACCCGCTAGCCAAATATGATTTCAACTTTGCCATTTAAAATTATAAATTTGGTTTTAAGGTTAAAAAAGTAATGAAAAATATGTCATAACCATCAGTGATTCTAACACAGTTTTTTGCAGATCTCAGAGCAGATATTAAAGTTTTTTTTCTTTGCAATGTTTTTCTATTGACTACTGTCATGCTTCAACGCAAAATCTGTTACTTAATTTCATAATATTAGATCAAATATCAGGAAAAGTCCCATACAAAGACCAGAACCCTTAAGGAAATCAGGAAAGTGGCTGAAAGTGGACAAAAAACAAGTCAAAATGGGGATGGACCTCCTTTATCTGCTTGTGATTTGAACGATCCAAATAAATCTATATAACAGGTGTAAACAGGGCCTGAAAAGTAGTTTTGGGTTTTTTCTGAGAAGTTCAGTTTGTTGCAATATTTCCTGATGATTGTTATTGTTAATTTTATTGGGCTTTAATCAAATGAATCTACCTTCTTTAGTAATTATGAATGTTTATAAAGATTTTTAGCCATTTTTCATGGTAAAACAACCTACTTTACAATTCACAACATATTCAATGTCTATATAGCACCGTGTATTCTGTCAGCTGCCAGTTTAAGTAGTGCAAATTTTGGGGCAGGCTTTCTGGGATACAATCATGCAGCTACAAAGACTCCACATCTAATGGGGAGAAGGAAAACAATGCTTTTCAAAGAAGCATTTCCATTTCTCTTCTTTTTTTATCTATTTATCTACTGCTTTTGTTTCCTGAAACCAGCAAGCATTAGCTATTACCCCATGCACTCAATTAGTAGTTAGATAGCGACAATAAAAGACGAAAAACAGAAGTGAAAACTGAAATAAATCAATTGAGAATACATGAAGGTGCTACTGAGGCAAATTAAACGACAAGACCTAGAGGGACAGGGTTAGTCACATGGTTGGCAATGATTTAGACTGAATCATACAGAACAGAGAGAAAGGTAGAGAGAAAGAGAGAGAGAAATAGAGGGATGCCTTCTCTCAAATGTCTTGAACAGGCCTCCTACTGTGTCTTCTAGCATGGTTTTACTTTGTGAGATGCTATAAATATTAAACTAGTGACATTTTATGTACATTTCTACACTGTGAAGAAAAGCAGAAGCCTTTTCGAAAACACTGGGAAAAGGAGAGAGCGAGTGAGAGAGAGAATATCACAGGGAGAAAAGAAAGAAGATAGACAGAAAGAGGAAATGAATGAAATAAAAGATTGAATAATACACACCAGGGTCTTATAAACTGCTGTAGCATGGGTGCCACCTCTTGAGGACAAACGTAACCAAGACGACCAATTGTTATTGCTAAGGTAACGCAATCACGGTTATACAGCACCAAACGCCAACCAAGACATGAGCGAATGAGGGGGGGAGGAGAAAACAAAAAGAAACAAACAAACAAACAAACAAACAGACAACTCAGAAACAGAACTCAACAGAATCTGTGTATGAGAATAAACACAAGATTTCACTAGTGCTCTTCACAGCCCCAGACTACAGGGTCAAATGTAAAATATGACACTAAAGAAAACATAGATCTCGTTTAAGGGAGGAGTTTTAGAAAACACGGTTTCTTATTGGCTCAGAGTTGCTGAGAAACGTTCGGTTTAAAAGGTTCGCTCAATTAGTTTTTCTGATTGCCTGTTTTTTTCCATCCCAAATCCCAAATTTGAAAGACACATAGCTTTAAAGACTACAGAAAACAATCTTGTTTTCTAAGATTTTCTCCCTTAAACTCACAAAAAATTCTTCAGTAGAACAGAAAAGTCTTGTCTTTCTTTCTGTCTCTTTTGTTTCTTAAGAAATGCATATTACGCCAAGCGAACTACATGGAGAGGACTAGATTCCACCAGGATCTTAAGAGGCACAGAGGAGGGAGACCTAAGTTTAAGAGACACAAAACTATGCAACATTCTCATTAAAGACAGGCATTTATGAACAGTCCAATGAGACATGCAGAAAGCAGATGATTGGCTCATTAGAGAACGCAGTTCAGTGCAGGATGGGCTGATTCAAAGAATCTGAAACACAGTTAGGCACTGTTCACCGTTATTATGTCGATTAGTTGATAAATAGATGATCAAAAATGGGACATAATCTCAACATCAGAACATTTCTGAAATCAAACCTGCACTATAAGGAAGAGATAGACTATTGTCAAAAGTTTGGGGTAGATTTTTCAAAGTAGTACTTTCTCATGGCCGCAAAGGCTACCTTTATTTTTTTAACTGTTATTCACAGTTTGGATATTGTACAATTTAATATTAATAATATCGGTGTGACGACAAAGCTGCATTTTCAGCATCATTACTTCAGTGTTACTTGAATATAGGAAATCATTCAAGAAACATTTCCGATTCTTATCAATGCTGAAAAGGATGAAACAGTGATTTTTTTGCAGGACTCTTAGTATAGACAGTTCAAAGGAACGGCATTTAAGCGAATTTAGTATATTTTGTGACAATGTAAAAGCCTTTGATGTCATGTTTGATCAATTTACCACCCATCTGGGGTGCGTTTCCGAAAACCAACATTAACTAACTAAGGTTGCAGGTTCCGTCATTACAAAGTTAGTTGATTTGGCGTTTCCCAAATCCGTCTTTCCAATGAACATTCGCAAACTGCATCGCAAACTTGCACTTGCAACTACACCTCTAGTGCTGTAGTTAGAAGCATAGTTCCTGGCTGTGTTCTATTCCCAGTTATCCCCCCTATGCCCTATTCATTTAAAACATTCTAATATTTAAACTCAAATTATAAAAAAAAACAATAAAAACAATCTTTCTTAGGTGTAATTTGCTTTCAAAGTACTTTACAGTTCATTTTTAGCAATCTTCATATTGACAACTGCGTTGCCTTCGTAGTGCACTTAAAAAACATTTATGCCATTTTGAACACAGCCGTGGTTGTAGGTGATTTAAAAGCGCAAATTACGCTACGTCTCCAAATCTTGTGTAAACAAAAATAAATAGCATACGTCAATGGTTATTTAAAGTAGCTTATTTATTAGGAAATGTGTCTGTATTGCATATGGCATGGGCCTGTTGGTTAGAAAATGTCTGCAGTGGTTTGTATGTCTCAAATTGTAAAAGAAGACTTCTCAAAAAAATTTTTATAAAAAAATAAATAAACAATATCCTACTTAATAATAATAATAATTATTATTATTATTATTAAGTAGGATTTTTTTTCATTTCTTAATAAACAGACTACTGTAAATTAGGTCTACAACACTTAACGATTTATATCATTTATTTTTGAGATTAGAATACGAGTTAGCTTAATGATTTTTTATGGCATACTAATATTTGTCAAGGAAACATAGGCTTTATATGTGTCATTAACATACATTTCAATTGATATGGAAATCGAGTGCATGTTTTTACCAAAACTAATTTTGGATTTTTTTTTTAAATGCGTGTGTGTGTAAAACAATATAATTTGCACCAAAAATTTATAGTGTTTTTCTCTAAAGAAGTAGTTACTCCACCCTGTTTACAGTGTCATTATGGGCGTTTTACGTTATAACAAACGTGGTTCAACGATGGATCTGCGCCAGAGAAACTACGGTCTTGGGAAACACTCGTCACTACATCGTTTATTTTCAAACGATGCATCGTACTATGATAGTTCAGCCGTGAGCTATGTCGTTGTTTGGGAAACTCACCCCTGACCAATTCCAAACTTTTGAATATTAGCATGCTATTTGTCTATGCCATGTGCTTGCTATACATTTTGAAACGAACAGTATTTGCGACATGACCAATCAAGACATCAGCAATCCTGCATCAAACGTTAGCCGTCCTTAACTAAACAACATTCAACATCTATTGGCAGATATGCATTCACATTGAAAAAGGAAAGTAACTAAAACAACAGAAATAAATCGACAAACAGGAACACATCTACAAGTACCCTAGTTTCTGTAGGAGTATGTTAGAAACGTTACACTTCACCCTCATTTTAAAAGGGTGGCCGGCCATTGTGGCTTTAATTTGAGCTGTCCAATCAGAGTGGAGTGTAACTGGGAAATCATTTGAGAGGTACAGGTGCTATACATTCATCTAAACACCACAGAATAGATTTAGATCAGAGTTTAGACGTTTAATTAAATGGGAAATAAAAGACTATTTAAAATTAAGTTCTTCGTGAAGAAAAACAAAACAATTCAATCCAAAAGCTGGTTTTACATTCATCCTTGTTTGTAAAATGTCACTAACTGATGCTTGCAGCTCCATTATGTTCATATTAACTCTACTCTCTGACATGGAACTCACTGTTTTATTAATCCACTTCAGTCAATACCACAGATGGACTGTTACAAGGTCTGTTACATTCATCAGAGGTGAAGATACGATGAGGAAACCGACTTTTATATAAATAAAATTGCTTCTGTTCATATTCGCTACCCAGAATGCTGTGCATATTAAAGATATTCACCAAACCTTGTAAGGTCCACTTCCTGGAGTTTGTATGGAGATTAATAAGCACTGCAGAATGGGAACTGGGGGGAGGGGAGTTTGGGACAGAAACCTCTTGTGAGGGGGTCAGCCTGCTCTAGCACCCCCTCAGATGGTACCTGTGTTCTCCAGCAGAGTCTTGGGTGTGTTGGGTCTGTTTATAATCTCCACAAGCTGCTGTAAAACCAACGGGACGTACGGCTGCATCTCAGAACCTGAACACAGAGAGATATGCAGTGTGTGTTCTAATGATGGTGTGATGAAATCAGTGAACCGAATAGCTGAAAATGATGATGAAACGTTTACCCATTTGAATGGAGATTTCTCCGATGGCCCATGTTGCGTTGTTGCAGACTGATATCAATTCTGGGTTCAGGTTTGTGCCCAAGATAGGCATGAAGTTTGCTAGAGGGGAGAGATTAAAGCGAACAGACATAATGAAAATTTGAAGAGCCTGAAGGTAAACAGAGATGGTTCAAACGGAGTGTCAGGGGATGTGTAAAAGCATACCGATGCAAGGTTTGACATGCTGGAAACAGGCTTTGGTTAAATCTCCCAACAGAGCGAAAGAACTCTGCCGAACCTCTGGCATTTTATCCTAAGAAAATACAGCAAATAAAAAACATTGTTATTTTATTAACATTCATTCATTTTGCTTCGGCTAAGTCCCTTTATTAATCTGGGGTCACCACAGAATGAACCGCCAACTCATCCAGCATATGTTTTACACAGCAGATGCACTTCCAGCTGCAACCCAGTACTGGGAAACACCCATACACTCACATTCACAAGCATACACTACGGCCAATTTAGCTTATTCAATTCACCTGTACCACATGTCTTTGGACTGTGGGGGAAACTGGAGCACCCGGAGGAAACCGACGGGAGAACATGCAAACTTCACACAGAAATGCCAACTGACCCAGTTGGGGCTCAAACTAGTGACGATCCTGCTGTGAGGCGGCAGTGCTAACCACTGAGCCACTGTGTTGCCCCATTTTTGTAACATTACAAGGTTAAAGCTGCTTGTTTTCTTCATTCCTGTTCATAACTGTCCACAAATAACCTAATTGCTATTGTTATTACTTGCATCTCTTGTAATGCATCTGCAACAATGTCTCTCTGTTCATGTAGTGATTTGTTGGTAAATCTGGGAAGACTGATGCATTATACAGAGAAACTGTCTTCTTCTCTGTCAATAACTGGATACAGTGACAAACAGCTGCAGATAGCACACAAACACCAACACACCACAGCTCAGACCAAAACTACGCTATCAGTCTATTGTCTGGGCTAAGCATGACTTTCTTTAGTAAGGAATTTGATCAATTTACTGTATATAAAATGTAGATAATAATAAATAAAAAAAATACAGTATAAGTGCTGTTCTTGTGAAGGTTGTTCATCAAAAAATCCAAAAAACAGATTTAAGTTTTCCACAAATTAAGCATATTTAAACATTGATGATTGGTCTCAACCAGTAAATTAGAATATTTGAATGATTTACGAAAGATTACGTCACACTGAAGCCTGGAGTAGCTCAAATTTCCAACCACAGAAATGTAATTTCAGAAAGCATTTCTTTTAAATTTAATATATATATATATATATATATATATATATATATATATATATATATATATATATATATATATATATATATTCTCTACTACTGCTTTTAATGCATTTTTATTAAAGAAATGCAGCCTTTGTGAATGTAAAGGATGTCTTTTGAAAACATTTTTAAAAATCTGAACAATGGTGTACATAAACAGTACTGATTTTGGAGTCAAACGAATCAAATATGCCTAAAATAATTATAAGAACTTGTAATTTACACTAATACATTTTAGTTTTAATGGCGTTTTAGAATGAAAATGATCCATGTCCACACTGGCGTTTCATCTAGTGTTTCTGAAAAGTCTTAGGTAGTGTGGATGGAAGGCATAACCATAGCAAAACTGATGCGTGTTAAAACTAAAACGTATTAGTGTAAACAGGGTCTTAATAGCATTCCTCTGGGCTGCAAATCCTTGCTATGTTATAGGGTTACCTGCATGCACTGGTACATAAGTGTGAGAATGTTGCTTCGTGCAACCAGCTGTTCAATGTTCCCCCCGAGACCCTCCGCTAAACCACTGAGCAGATCCAGAGCCACAATCATGAAATCTTTATCAGGAGCTTCATAATACTCGGGCTGATTCTGGTGGAGCTGCGCGAGACAGAAAGAGAAAAAACAATATCTCCATTTCATTGGACAGAACAACTCATCAGTATCCTTTTCTTTAGTGTTACAGAAAGATGATATGGCATGTGAGGGGGGATGTGTGGTTTGTGGTCTCTCACCACAGCCTGGGCCAGTGTTTTCTGCACCAAGTTGACACAGCGTTGATATACAGGTTCACAGTATGGCAGAAAGCCACTCTGAAGAGCAGTGGCCACAGATGAGAGACACTGAAAAAGGAAAGCAAAAGATGAATCATTTCTTCTTCTGACTCATAACCTTCAAGGAAAAACACTGACATGCAGAATTATAAACAATACAAATATTTCTGGTGACTTCTGATCACTGTTTGTTTTCTAAATGCTCATTTGTGCACACATATACTGACATTCAAAAGTGTAAAGTAAGAGTTTGAAAAGTTTGAAAAAGAACTTAATCTTATTCAGCATAAATGTATTAAATAGATAAAAAGTTACAGTATTGAGGGATGTAAAAAAAACAAAAACAAACTGTGATGTTCATTTATACCTTCCATTTAATCCAAGAAAAATGCATTACTGTTTACACAACAACAATAAACAGCACAACAACTTTTAACATTGATAATAATCGAGCACCGATTCAGCATATTAGAATGACTTCTGAGGGATCATGTCACTCTTAAGATATTGAGTAATGCAAATCCAGCTTTACATCACAGGAATAAATATAATTTAAGCATTATTAAAATGAGAAAGAAAGAAAGAAAGAAAGAAAGACAGAAAGAAAGAAGACTGATATTGTAGTGTCTTTGATTAAATAAATGCAAAACCAGTAAACATGAGGTTTCTTTAAAATATTTAACTGATCGCTTAAATTTAGGGCTGCACAACATATCATTTTAGCATAAATATTTGTGCATCCGCAATAGTCACATCGCAGGATCTCCAATGTTGAATTGAGATTATATTTGACCAGCAACCGCAGTTCAGAACATGGAGTCATTGAAGATTTTTATCATAAAGGAGCAAAATTTTATCAGTTGCATATGTTTTTAAGGCCTGTTACAGTATGAGCATATCAAGAGAGTTTAAAACATTCAGGTACAAGAAATTGTACCATTTAAAACTTTAATAAAAAATATTTAATTGAATTATTTCTACAATGAAAACTATGCAGTGGTATTTTAAACTGATTATTCAATTTCTGCACCTAAATTGTTACCAAACAGAGCTATTAAAGTCATCTGGAGAAATTGTATTCATATCGCAATATATATCACGGAAAGGCTGATATATTGCAGAAAAATTTCCAAAATTGTGCAGCCCCAGTTAAATTGGACATTTTAAACAGTAATTTATATATCAAAGTTGAAAAGAAATTGAAACTGGAGATGAATACCTCTAGCAAGGGAAAGAGATCTTTATCTTCATCTTTCAGTTGGTTCCATTTTTGTATCAATGGAGGCATCAGCATCTGAATATATTCCTGCACACAGAGCACAGCACATGTGAACATGCATGCAGTCTTAATTAATGTTTGTATTATAAAAATAAACAGTCAGTTAATGCAAAAAACTTCAAGACAAATTCAAAATAAATGTTGAACATGGCTGCTTTTTATATTTATATTCAAAATAATTTAACCAATTACAAACAGGAGAAATGAAAATGTATTATTATTTGCCAAATATCTGTGCATGCGTGTTACCAGTTTATGAAATATGTGCTTCAGATATGCAAAGTGTCTGTGTGCATTTGTATTTGTGTAATTACTGGTTTGTTGAGATGATGGCCCACAGAGTCAGCCAGAGTGCCGATGGCGTCATAGAGGATGAGCAGGTTTTTGTGCTGATATTTACTGAAAGCAAAGACCAACGTGTCCAAAATATAAGCGAGGTACGGCACTAGCTCAGTGCAAGCCTCCTCTTCAAGAGTAGCAAAGGCACTGTGGGAGGACAAGAGAGTTTGAAAGAGATAAAAGAAAGTTAAAAGATAATAATCTCAGATTTCAGACACAAGTCATTACTTTTCTCCAAAGGGGTTTGGCTTTCAAATAAAATGTTGTTCTTCAAAACTTTTTGTTACATTTGAGAGAAGCAGAACTATGGAGCAACTATAAATCAAACCATTTTCTAAGAAGAAATATACATCATGGGACATTGTTCAGTTCAAAACTTTCAGGCACATATTCCTGACACGATGTTTTATGTAATGTCTATGTATAGAAAAATGCATTTTTATAACAGCATATATTAAAATACATAACAATCTATGTCATTTAAAATACAAAATAACATTTATTTAGATAAGATTTTGAGAGCATGTGATTGGCCAAGAACAAAGACTGTGACAACTAACTCCACCCTTAAGCATAATTTATACACAAAATAGTAAAATAATAATCAAGTTCAAGAGTTCACACTTAGATAATGCTCAACTATTATAGCAGGTTTGGCATGCTGTCCCAGGAGATAACCCTGAGCTTGGAGATAGATGAGCCCAAAGTTCCTGCCTGGTCAATGAGCATTAGGAGGGATACGACATCAGGTATTTCTCGAGAGCCCCCAGTTAGTTTTTTTACCTATACGTTGGTTGTAATTGATTTAGTATGTATCCATTAAGTGCTTCTGACTGTTTTTACAATTCACTTATGTACATGTTTTTAGACTGTGGAAACCGGAGTACCTGGGGAAAACCCATGCGAACACAGGGAGAACATGCAAACTCCACTCAGAGACTACCAACTGGTTCAAATACAACTTGAACCATTGGCCCTCCCGCTGCGAGACAGCAGCGTCGTGTCACCCGATCATAGAATTGAGGAGTAGGGAGAACGGAAGGATAGAGAGGGGGGTTTCCAAAACGAAGATAGGGAATGAAGTTTAGGCAGGATATTTATAGTTATAGTTAATGATTAGTGATGAGGATCAGCTGTAGTGGATCATATCACTTGCTCCTCTCGAAATCAGTTTGTGAAACTTTACAAAACTACTGAAAACAAATGATAGAAAATGTCTTGTAGAATTCATGTGAAATACATTGAAAAATATTCAAGTATAGATATTTGTTAAACAAATTTCCTTGAGTTTTCCAAACCTTTGTGGATTTATTTGTTTTTCCAAAACTTTTTCAGGCCTGGAAAATAGCACATGAAAATGTCATGACTTCTCCAGGTTTTATTACCCTATGAACAATGATTGAAGACGTAGTTTATAGTCAACATGCGATATTAAGCAGCACTTTGGTTCACATCAAATGTGGTGGGCCTAGGAGCCAGAGTTTGACACCCCTGAACTTATGGCATAATAATGCAGCACATGCTCACCTGCAGGCAGCCTCTTGGACACGCTTGTTGCTGTCGAGTATCCGTTTGAGCAGTTCAGTCATGAGTGGTTTGAGGTAGGTGTCGGGAGGCTGACTGACAACCCAGTGTGCGTAGCGGCTCAGAGTCCAGCAAGTGATGGACCGAACCAGTGCTTTCTTATCAGACAGACAGAGAACCAGATGAGGAATCAACTCCGGCAAGTAGGGGATCATTCCCTGCATACAGCCTAAAGCAGACAAGAAAAAAAAACACTTGACAATAAAAATAAATAAAATTCACTTAAACTACATGAACTGTTATGTTTTGAAGCTACTTGTAACACATTTTTTAGAAGTAGAGTAAATGACTTATAGCTACTTGATAGTAATACATGCTACATAAACTCAAAATCAAGTCTTTGTAAGATGCAGATGCATTTTGTAAGTCATTGGCACTCACTTAACTGGTTAAAAATGAAAGTTAAGATACCAATCGTCTTTGTAATAATTAAATAATATTGTTTAAAAAAATTAAACCAAACAGTTTTCAACATTGATAAGTAATTTTCGTTACACTTTATTTAAAAGGTGTTCTTATTACAAAGTATTAATTCAGCAACTGAGTAATTGTAAATAGCTATGTATAGAGTGGTCCCTCACTATAACGCAGTTCACCTTTCGCAGTCTCACAGATTTTTTTCAGTGCCATTTAAATTTATTTTTTTTTTGTCCTGATTGGCTATAGACTATTGTCAATCAATCTCCTCCATGTCTCGTACAGTACAGAATGCATTCAGCTTGCCAAATTAACATAAATCTTCAATTGCTAGCATTGTGAGTTTTAAGGATGCAAAAAGGGTTGTAACTGGATGCGCCATGCCACACAGCGCCATGCAAACATAGGTTTCAGGGTATGCACACCAGTGCCGAAAGTCGGCGGCTGTCTGCGGTGCCCAGCTACGACTCAGCAGTGTTCATATTTCTGCCACACCACAAAGTGCCATCTGAATAATTTCATTTTAAATAACATGTGAATATGTGCCTCCGTGTTCACTTTTAACTGCCATGTGTGTAGCATGTATTACAGCAGATATTGCTTTGTGGCGTATCTGCTGTGACCCCCTTAAGGGTGGAGTCTTCTTTAGCTTTGTGGATCAGTGACAGCAGAAAAAAAGAACATTACACTGGATGTCAATATTATACAGAATATTTATGATCCTTTTGCTGACAGCGATGAATCTTTGGTTTAATTCTATAGTATTCTATTATTTTTCTATGAAAGTTTGAACTTTGAGAGTTTTAAACAAAAGAGAAGAGTGCGAATTTCTTAATGCTTGTCTGAAAAATGTGTATAAAGTTTGTAGTGATGGGGTTTACAGCCTTAAAACATCTATAATAATTGTAAACAATAAATATGTCTACTTTGCAGATTTCACTTATCGCAGGCTATTTTTAGAACATACTCCTGCGATAAACGACGGACCACTATACTTATTAAATAGTTAGGTTTAGAATGGGGGTTAGGTCTAGTGTTAATTGCATGCAATTACGCAAACTTAATAAAAAAAATTTCTTGGGCACAAATCTAAATATGATTTCTGAAGGATTATGTGATGCTGAAGACAGGAGTAATGATGCTGAAAGGATGCTTTGACATCACAGGAATCAATCATGAGTTTGTGGGCAATTTTTGAATACCTTCAGCAATGGCCCCCAGTACAAGTATGCCGGACTCTTTAATAAGCCACTCTGGGTGGAACAGCAGCTCTTTCAGCAGAGGAAGTATATGAAGCAGCAAATCATCTCTGAAAACATTGGCCAGGACATCCAGTGCAGCTGCTGAACATTTCCCTATACACATCAGAAAAAAATCAGGTAGACTCAAAGAAAATGTCTCCATGAATGCCCGTTTCAAACAATTCGAAGCGTTTCTAAACTGCTTTGTTTCTCACTCAAGTTCCAGTCTGAGATGGTTTCGTCATCATCCAAATCATCTTCATCATCGTCATCTTCCTCAATAGAGTCTCCACCCTCGTGTTGTTGGGCAACAGTGCGCGAGCGATGAAATCTTGGCCGAATGTCCTGCTCGTTGTCTGGAATTGCTTCATCTTCCTCAACATCCCCCTAAGGGCAAGAACTTTATTATTACTTTGACAAGAACACAACTGGATGCACAACGCAACATTAGCACCTTTTTATTTGTTATTTTTTTGCCAGCTTACTTTGAGTTTAAAACAATGCTTTCAATGTTTTCTCAATGTCAAGGTCAAAGTCTTGTCTTTGTCAAAGCTGTACATATATACATATCTATATATCTATATCTATATATATATATATATATATATATATAAATAAAGACAGAATTGCGTTATTCAGACCAAATGCCATACCATCAGCGTTTCTACCTTAAACCGATTTCTCCAAAAAGAGACTAAATGCTCTCAGATATCGAGTGAAATGATAAATGACAAGATGTGAACGCTTGTCAATCACTGAAGGAGAAAGTACAAGCTTATTCATTAGAGACCGGACTTGATTGGTCAGTTGCACTGCAATCAGTAAGTGTCCAGTTTTCTCCAGTTAAATTCGATGCAGCAGCTAAGACAAATGTTAACAAGTGTCAGCGTGTTTATTGTTTGACATTTCTTTTCTCTGCCTTTTCTCAATGTGCATTTCACTCGATATCAGGAAGCATAACACCATGTGGGGGAGGGGAAAATCAATGCTAGTGAAGAGCAACATTACTTTGATTTAAAATTGAAACCGAAAGTGGCATCGCTTCAAGCTTTTTTTATTTTGAGTGGTATTAAAATAGCCACAGGCACCGCCAGCAGCTCACCATGAGCATACATACACAAATCACAGGTCTTTTATTTGGTCAAGTTTGATCCACAAATGGGTGTTTTATCTTTTTACCAGAGAGAGAAAAACTGACCTTCAACAGGATTATGTCAATCTCAGAGTATTTCATTCCATTCACAAGAACTGGTGTCAATCTGGGAAAGGAAAGGAAGAAAGAAAGAAAGAAAGAAAGAAAGAAAGAAAGAAAGAAAGAAAGAAAGAAAGAAAGAAAGAAAGAAAGAAAGAAAGAAAGAAAGAAAGAAAGAAAGAAAGAAAGAAAGAAAGAAAGAAAGAAAGAAAGAATGAAAGAAAGAAAGGAGTTACTTGTTCTGCTAATTAACAAACATGCCACAACTTGTCTTGTTGCTGGATTGTATTATAATAGCATGCAACATAATTGATTTTTTTTTGTTTTCATTAAAAAGACTGTGCGTGTGTGTGAATGTGCTCGCTCATGCTCACTTGGGCAGATGTCCACAAAGAACCTCCTTACACACCGGCTGTTCAGCGAGTGTGAGCCAAAACTCGCAGGCCTCCAGAGCAACATTTTCATCCTGATCCTGCGTCCTCTGTAACATGTACTGACAGATAGAAAGAGGTTGTGAATCCAACAGAAAACTATTACTGAAACATAAGCCTAGAGCACATTTTGTTCAAATTGCTTACACACTATTTGCATAATAAATTTATTTATTTTAACAAAGACCTGTCCTACAGAATTTAAAGACAAAATAAATACAAAAAATACATTTAAATACAATTTAAATAAAAAATTCTAAATAAGTAATACTTATTCTGATACAACATGTTAAGAACAAAAGTCACAAAGCGCTTTGATAGCTTTCCAAACAATTCAGACCAACATTAGGTTTTTATTTTCGTTTTAAAAAAATCTTTCTCCTTTGCAGGTTGAAAACGTTTAGTTGACAGTACACTTCTATCAGTATTGGATTATGGAGATATACTTTATATGCACGCACCTCTGAAAGGTTTTTAAAAAATTGGATATTGTTTATCATACAATTCATTTTTTTTCATTCAATTCATTCATTCGTCTTACAATTTGTCACAGGTTTAAGTGCACGCACACATTACTGTAATTTATATAAAATGACAGAATGGACCTCATTACAGTCAAGGAGAAAACAACATATGTTAGTTTTTATTTTTAAAGCTTTACTTGGTAAATTACCCCAGTATATATCTAGGTTACTGATGTACTGCTCAAATACTTAATACCAGATTGGCAGATATACTCTTACTTAAGGTGCCATTTTTTTCAAACAGGGTTAAGTCGATCTGCATTCTCTAAGTATGCTCCATTAGTATGGAATGAGCTTCAAGATATACTGCATATGAAATCTGTACCATATATCGCTATATTTAAAAATATTTTAAAGTCTGTCAATTTAGAACAGTGCATGTTTTAACAGTTGATTATGGTTTAAATTATTTTTGTGCCTTATTGCAAAATGGATTAAATTAATCCACATCCTCAAAATTCTACACACAATACCCCATAATGACAGTGTGAAAAAAACATTTTTTTTTTTTAAATTTAGAAAATTTATTAAAAAAAAAAAAACCTGAAAAAAATCACTTGTACATAAGTATTCACATCTTTTGCTCAATACTTTGTTGACGCACCTTTGGCAGCAATTACAGCCTCAAGTCTTTTTAAATATGATGCCACAAGCTTGGCACACCTGTTTTGGGGAATTTTTGGCCATTCCTCTTTGCTGTACCTCTCAAGCTCTATCAGGTTGGATGGGAAGCAACGGTGTACAGCCATTTTCAGATCTCTCCAGAGATGTTCAATAGATTTAGGTCTGGGCTCTGGCTGGGCCACTCAAGGACATTCACCGAGTTGTTGTGAAGCCACTCCATTGATATTTTGGCGGTGTGCTTTGGATCATTGTCCTGCTGGAAGATGAACTGTCGTCCCAGTCTGAGGTCAAGAGCACTCTGAAGCAGGTTTTCATTCAGGATGTCTCTGTACATTGCTGTATTTATCTTTCCCTCTATCCTGACTAGTCTTCCAGTTCCTGCTGCTGAAAAACATCCCCACAGCATGATTCTGCCTGGTATGGTATTGAGCCTGGGGATGAGCGGTGCCTGGTTATCTCCAAACGTAATGCCTCGCATTCACTCCAAAGAGTTCAATTTTAATCTCATCAGACCAGATAATTTTGTTTCTTATGGTCTGAGAGTCCTTCAGATGCCTTTTAGCAAATTCCAGGCAGGGAGTGGCATTCGTCTGGCCACTCTACCAAACAGGCCTGATTGGTGGATTGCTGCACAGATGGTTGTCCTTCTGTAAGGTTCTCCTCTCTCCACAGAAGAACGCTGGAGCTCAGACAGAGTGACCATCGGGTTACTGATCTTCACCGATCACTCAGCTTAGATGGCCGGCCAGCTCTAGGAAGAGTCCTGGTGGTTCCAAACATCTTCCACTTACGGATGATGGAGCTGTGCTCATTGGAACTTTTAGAGCAGCAGAAATTTTTCTGTAACCTTCCCCAGCCTTGTGCCTCAAGGCAATCCTGTCTCTGAGGTCTACAGACAATTCCTTTGTCTTCATGCTTGGTTTGTGCTTTGACATGCACTGTCAACCCTGGAACTTTATATAGACAGGTGTAAGCCTTTTCAAATCATGTCTAATCAACTGAATTTACCACAGGTGAACTCCAATTAAGCTGCTGAAACATCTCAAGAATGATCAGTGGAAACAGAATCTACCTGAGCTCAATTTAGAGCTTCACGACAAAGGCTGTGAATACTTCTGTACATGTGATTTTTCAGCTTTTTTATTTTTCATCTTTTTCCACATTGTCATTATGGGGTATTGTGTGTAGAATTTTGAGGAAATTAATGAATTTAATCCATTTTAGAATAAGGGTTTAACATTAAAAAATGTGGAAAAAGTGAAGCACTATGAATTCTTTTCTGATGCATTGTTTGTGTTGTGTGATATGTATTTTTTTGTAACTCTGTCCTATGATGTCTGTCTTGACCAGGACTCCCTGGTAAAAGAGATATTGCATCTCAATGGGACATTCCTGGTTAAATCAGTACATAAATTAAATTTAATTTACAACCAAACTGTAAAATGAAGACTTAAAACACACACACACACACACACACACACACACACACACACACACACACACACACACACACACACACACACACACACACACGATCATAAAAAATGTTAACTTAGACATAAGTAAGTCTGAACAAGTTAGTTTTCAGCTGCTTTTTTAAAATGTGCACAGCGTCTGCAGATCTTAGTTTCTTCAGTAACTACCTACACAGATTCGGACTCTTTTTGATGAAGAATCTCTTTATCTACTCATTTAAACTCAATCACGACATTTTATAAATTAATTCCAACTTTACAGTGAGCCAAAGTAAAGAAATTCAAATTGGGGTTACATGAGATCTCTGACATAATTAAAAGCTTTGTGTATAACAGCAGCAACATTTTATAATTTACAGTGCTTGCTAAAACAAAAGGCTCACTGATTCCATTTTACCAAATTAGTCAGCAAAAATGTAGTTAAAGAAAGTCCACAAGAGGCCGCTGTTGATTTAGTTTACCTGTGAGATTTGTTGGCAAAATTTACCAGATAACTTTTATGACTGTTATAGATGATCAACTACAGCAGTATTTCATTCCTCCAGAGGTCAAGGTTCTCGCTTTCAGCGATCATGTCAGAGAGTTATATTAGGGTTTTTATGAGGGTTGCAGAGGTGGGATCTCACCTCGATGATGTTGTGCATATGTGGAAGGAGACGGTCTAGTCGAACTTCTAAAAGCATGACTAAAGCTCTGCACACATTCTTCCTCACTTCTGGCTCCTCATCACCCGCCAGTGCAAACAAGTTCTGTAGCACAAAGATTTTTTTATTCTTAGGACTCCACAACTTCCTCAAACAAAACTAGCATCAGAGAATATTGTGAGCATCTTATTTTGATCAGAATAGAAGTCATGTTTTTATCTGAAATGTGACATATTCTATTGTGGCTTATACAATGCACTTAACATCAAGCAAGCAAAGCATGTTTAAAGGTTGTCAGTTTTTGGTTGTGGTACCTCAATGAAGGGGTCTATATGCAGCATTAGGGCTTGCGTTCTGCTGATGATGAACTGGTTCACACAGGCAATGGCATGAGACCTACAACAGACAACAAACACAGAACGCACACACAGTATGCAGTCAGAACAACTGACCCTTTTATGTCCGCTATGTCCACTCGCTGTTCCATTGTCAATTTGTGCACTCTCTGTTGAAATAATGAATAATGTCTGGAAAATATGCATGTTGATTTCAAACAGAATGGTCAGCAAATACATGTCTGTATGCATTTGAATTAAATACTCAGTATGAGAAAGTGAAGCTAGGCAATTAAAAAGAGCAAAGCTGAGATAAGAGACAGCATCACCCGTCTAAAAACAAGGCAATTTCCAAGATAATCAAAGATGATTTTCATTTTTAGAGCTTTCTGGATTACAAACAGCCATTGAGATGACAAGATTTGTAGGGTTTGTATTGACAATGTGGCTGGGCAGATCACCTGTCAATCAACTTCTGGTGAAAGTTCAATTGCTTGGGAATAGGCATGGGCCGGTATACGATTCTGATGGTATGATAACCTTGGATAAAAATATCACAGTTTCACATTATTGTGATTACTGCTCTAAAATATATTCTTTTTAAATGTCTGGGTAAAAAACTAAAACTTGTTTCCCCTTTGAACACAAAATATACACAATATATTTTATTTTGGGAAACATTTAAAAATATTTTGGAGGAGTAAACATGTCAGGCTAAATAATTTAAATGAATCATTGACTTCTGCTGTCTTTATTAGTTTCAAAAACACAGAATTTAAAACAGCATCTTTGGCGAAAATTTTTAAAACCTTGACTTTTCCAAATAGCAGTATACCTTGAAAACGATTATTGTCCCATGCCTACTTGGGAAACTATATTACTCTAAATTAGGGATGTCAGAATATACCAATACTGAAGATAACCAAAATATCTATAAAAAAGCAGACGATATGAATTTAATGATAAACTTTTAATACTATACATTATCTACGGGGCACTCCAATACAGAAGGTGGCGCCACAATGACATTCCAATACAGTAGCTGCACAAAATTCTGTTTGCCATCTGTTACAAAATAATAAAAAGTTGCTGCTTGCCACAACAAGAGACAAAAATCACCTCCACAGGACACTGCTAGAATGTGAACAATCATGGGTCACCATACTGAAGTGTTGTTCCAAATTAAAGTGCTCAAAACCAACCACTTCATTACAAGATGAAGTATAGAACTTTCTGTTCCAGATATACTTTGTTTAATAAGTGAGTCGTGACACATATGTATAGAACTGTACGTTTTTTTTGGTTCACTACAACTTTTATCCCTTTCAAATATTTTTAAGGACGAGGCCTTTAGTATGGGACGCAGCAAATGGACAGCTATTACTGCTGCATAAAACCTTGTTGGAGACAACAGACAAAACAAAGACATAGTGTGGGAGTTTTTTGGATTGCATAACAAGATGTGCAATTAAACAATCTTAAAAAAATGGTTAAACCAAAAATAAAAATTCATTTTTTTTGTCATTCTAGTCCTCTGAGACCTGTCTTGCCTTTAAACTAAAATGAAGATATTTTAGAAGAAATCTAAGACCTTCCTAATCCTCAATAGTCAGCAACCGTCCAGAGATGTTCAAAGTGCAGAAAAAAGAAAAAGATAGCCTCAAGTGACTTTAGTCGGGTCAATTGTAATCAAACAAAGCCTACATCTTCTTTCTCTACAGGTCAGGGTATGCATTTACTACGAGTAGTATGATGTATTGTCATTACAGTCAGCTGTGCAACATGCAAGCTTCGTATTGCCTGTAGTAAACACTCACACCCTGATCTGATGAGGAAGATATAGGTGAACAAACAAAGCCATTTTTTCTTTTTTTCTTTTTAGTGGTAGTGGTCAAAAGTGTTCTAGAAGCTTTTTTTATGATTGAAGTTCAACCACTGAAGACACATGGAATGTTTTGATAATGTCTCAAAAAAGTCTCGGGCTGTTTTTGGAGGGTCAGGGAGCTCTTAGTTTTATGTCTGAAATACAAACAAAAATCTTTTCATTTCTATGATTTTACTTGTAAATGTGAATTAATTCAGCCACAGCATCTGTGTAGTAAAAATGGAAGCACATGACAGCGCCAGACTAAATAAATTTGCCCATGGTTTCAAATAGCCATGCTGTATCCAACTTCCCTTACCTGATCTTGGGGCTACTGTGCTTGAAGAACTGCAGGAATTTGGGGATCATCACGTTGAGAGGCCGTTCCAGCATGTCACTGTCTAGGATCTCGGCAGAGTCCTCACAGATCTTCTGCAGAGCACCAAAAGCCCCCTGGAAGACAAACACAGCAGGATTGAAACCGGCAAAATCATACACGTTTCTCCTTCTCACCGAACAACTTCAGAATTTTTATCTAGAAAACTTCCATCACAATCAATCAATCAAACGATGTCCTCTAACCAGCCATGAGTGTCAGAGAGTGACACAGAGGCCTTCAGCTAACAGACACTCCACTGCTATTTTTAGCATGATGTGTAGCCAACATTACTGAAATAAAACACAATATTTTTGCTGCTGCCTCAAGTTCACAGCTGGATCATGGACTGTATTCACTGAAAGGTACATTTAGATTTTAGGCAATGCAGTAGGGCTGAACAATATATCATTTGAGCATTGATATGGCAATGTGTACAGTTGAAGTCAGAATTATTAGCCCCCCTGTTTATTTTTTTCCCCAATTTCTGTTTAACGGAGAGAAGACTGAAGAATGTTGAAGTTATTGTATTACCATGGTTTGTTCTGTAGAACAAGTTCGTATCATAGACTATCGTAGACTATTGTTTCTGTAGACTAGCTTAAAGGGGCTAATAATTTTGACCTTAAAATGGATTTAAAAAAATTAAAACTACTTTTATTCTAGCCGAAATAAAAAAAATAAGACTTTCTCCAGAAGAAAAAAATATTATCAGACATATTGTGAAAATTTCCTTGCTCTGTTAAACATCATTTGGGAAATATTTTTAAAAATAAAAAAATTAAAAGGGGGGCTAATAAGTCGGACTGTATATCCTCAAGCCACACCGCAGAATTAGGTTGTTTATTAAAGATTAAAAGATAGAGATATTATTAAATATTACTTTTATATTTTTGTATAAAATTATTTATCCAATGATGACCATGTTATTTTACGTTTGATTGCTCAATTTCTATATATTTAAATACTGTTAGACTTCCCAGAAAACTATAAAGAAATGTCTAATAAACTTTTTTTTTTTGCTCTGTTGCATTTATATACGCTTGCAATTTATTATATTTTTCTCGTCCATGCCCACACGTTGAAATCTTGTTTTTTGGTGTTTGTTTTTGAGCAAACGAATAAATGCAACGCTTTTTGACTCATTATTTCGTTTTTTTTGTGTTTAAGTTAAAAACAGGATAACATACGATTTTTTTGTGCCTACAGAATAAACAGTAAAATGAAATATTGATTGTTTTTCCTGGTGTTTCATTTTCCAGAATAAATGGAATAATCAAATGAATAGATGATACACGGGCCCATGTATCCTGTATAATTGGTTTTCTCGTTTTTGCTTTCAAAACAGAAAAAAATGTACAAACGGTTCATTTGTGCCAAATCTAAACCTTCACACGAACATAAAAAATAGTCTTTTCAAATATTTATTTTCTTTTTATTTTCTATTATTGTTTACAGCAATTTTATCTGTTCTTGGCTGAGAAAGCTCTTCCTATTTTATGTTATAATGGCTATCAAAAATTACCCATAGGTTGGGCATGCTGCGTGTTGCTTTTTCTAGGTTTGTAAAGTTTTTATCACTACTGTCAGGAACGTTGCAAAACTGAGGAACAGCTGATGATGACACAGTTTGATGTTATAGGCAGGTACACAGACCTTAATTCCTAATACAAGATAAAAACGTTTTGTGCTACTGGTCTACTGACATATATTGTAGTATCTCTTTTGTCATATCTTCTATTAAATTTCATGTGAGCTCCGTGCAAAGACAATTCAGAATGACACAAAAATAATAACTACAACAAAGACATTCAGACACACAAACATTAATATCAGACTTTTAACAATAATATATAACAATTTAAAAACCTTTTCTGGTAAAACTTTAATAAATAATTGAAAAAGTGACTTCACTTCAGAAAAAAAAGTCTTCTACAAACATTAAAAGCAGGACATTTCAATAGATAAAGGGTATTGTAAAAGAGTTTTTATTATTTGAAAGCCATTAAACTTATTGTGTGAAGAGCACTAATGTTTGTTCATCTTTTAAACCTCTTTTAATAATTTATTAACTTAAACTTTAATTTAAACTCAACTTAAACTCTGAAAACAGGACTGACACGGTTTCAATTTACTACAATCTTTTATGTTAAGCGGCTTTGACACAATCTACATTGTAAAAACTCTATAGAAATAAAGAGCATTGAATTGAATTAAAATACTGTGATAATCCAGTATACTCTGATCAATGATTCAACAACATAAAACATATAACCATCACAGGCCAATAAACACTGCATTATTTAAAAAAAAGAATTGTCAATTTTGATTTCATGGTGAGTCTAACACACTATTTCAGCATCTTATTTAACTACACAAAGCATCACAGAAAAGACATTGTGGGAGAACAATGCCAAAGCCAGACGCTGCAGCAGAGACACCCACCCGACACATCAACTTCCTCCTGAGCTCATAGACAGTCCACCTGTAAGAAATCTAATCAGGTCACGAGCACAAGCGGCGCAGTGCCAACGAGCTGTCTGGCTCGGCTGTCGCCATGGTAACTGTCTCCACTGTCAGCTTGCACTTGGTTTGAGATGGCACATTTTGAGGAGAGAGCTCAGAGAAAAGAGCCTCCAGCCTCTCAAGGTCAAAACACCAAGCACTACCCCCAGCGTATAAACGCAGTCCATTTTCTATTTGGATTATTTATACGGGGTTTAAAAGACAGTCTGCGAAACATATATTTGTAGATTCTATATTTGCATCGTCTTGGAGAGTTTCATATACTGACACAAAAAAAAGCCCCATTATGCTTTCATAAAATTAGATATTATGTTTAATATAGCCGTTTATAAATATAATGAATATAATAAGCAAAAAACATTCTGAATAGACTTTGTGCCTTCAAAAAAGAAAGAGTTAATCATGAACTACTTACAAAAAGAGGTATAAAGGTACCAAAATATCTGTATGAACCATTTCAGACACTGCAAGAAGCAATGATTCTGAAATGTTTTTAATGAGAATATTAAAAAGTTTTATTTTTATATGTTTTATAAATGTAAACCTCTTGCAGGACACCTCCTAAAAGCTTAAAAACAGCATAAAAAGGGCACATATAATTCAAAATTAAATCTGAATTTATGAGAAACCGTCAAAAACAAACCTTTACACCTAAACAAAGGGCTTTGCTGTACAATAAACACATTAGTAATTATCATATTTACATGTATTTTTGTACCAGTGTGCTCATCTAACGGTCAGTGTAGGCTATAGCCTCTTTCAGCCAATAATCTATAATTCAAAGGTCAGGAACATCTTAACCATGCCAACTAGATGACATATGACATCCTTGTGTTAAACCCATTACTGAGAGCAAAACCACTCTATGGCCAAGCTAAATAAAGTCATCCCTGACATTCTGGAAATGTCTCTCAAATGCTTCAGACTTCGTGTAGCAACATGAGGCCCCAAATGCCAAACCTGAAGATCACAGCGGTGGATTCTTCTTTGTACACATACACGGTTTACAGGGACACTCCATAGGCTTAATGTATTTTATAAAATACAAATTGTTAATTATTAAGATACGGTCCTACCCCACCCTACCCCCTAAATCAAATCCTCACAGGAAACCTCTGGCAAATGTAGAATCTCAAAAAGACCCTATTAATAATGATATTTAAGCATTTCGAATTACAGCGACACAAGTTTGTCGATTTTTGTTTCTCAAGTAGCATGTATATTGTTCCAAGAGCATCGTTTCATTCAGGAGTTGTATGAACAGTTGAAATGTTGGAGGTCTTTGTTGGTTCCAGTTGAGCAAAATGCATTTTTTGCTAGATAAGAAATGATGTCTCTTTATAGAAGTAGGATCAAGTGTCTTGTTCAGTTCTGTACCAGAGAGGTATAGTGTTGGCGTGTTATCCAATGGAGTTTGCAAAGCTTTGGCTGTATCTGAAAGATTTTTTTAGCATAGGGGGTAATATTGCAACATTACAAATTGTGAAGTTGAATGACTATATGTATTTGAATAGTGATGGTTATTTCCTTTACTTGAAAGTTCAGATTTGATTATCATAATTTGTGCTGTTGACAGAGTTTGAGGTTTACTGTATCATTATTATTGACATCTTAAAACTTGCTTTGATTGTTCAGTATTTATGCTTTACTATTGCACACACTTTGTAACATTTTATTTATCAAGTTTAAGAGTCTCTTTAACACTTATGTTTGATCAGATTTTTTTGTTTAAATACTTTTGTTTTTGACTATTAAAACTATCTGCCTTAGTTATGTTCTTAGTTAAAAAAAAATCCTGATATTCCTAAATGTCGATATCGAATGATATGGAACACAATTTTTTTTGCAATATTGCCCAGCCATCCATACTGTAAATGTATATTCAAAAGTGTCATTCCAGTGAACACCATATTGAGCCTTAATATTTCTCCCATTTGTTTATATATGAGTGTTCCGTTTCTCTTCTGATGTCCTTTATTCAGTATGCTTCAACCGGTTGAGCTAGAGGATCACATTCATGTCTGCGGAGGACTGGTTTATGGTTCTCTTAGTCAGCATGGCGTTTGAAGAAAGAGTGGGTGTGTCAGCGTTTCTTCAGAGGCAACTTTGATGTAACTGCATTCAGGCACATGCACACTACTAATTATAGATGCATATTCAACATAGTTAGACCACATGTTGTGTGATGATTTGCCAATCATTACTGTCAGAGAGTGAGACATTCCACACACACCCCAAACTCATACAATATGAGTGTAATCTGAAACCTAAAAACGTGATAAATAGCAGATACAATAAGAAATGTTATTTATAATAAATGTAACAAATCGAAGTACAAAACTACAAAAAAAGTACACAAACTTTGGTGTTGGTATAGAGTGTCTCTATCTACTGTATATTGTATTGTTATACAGTGCACCCCATTTTATCCATTTCTCAGTGAATATGGTAATATATACTGGTGCATATGAACATAACCGATTTATTAAACAGATTTATTTAATTACAATTATATTTTAGTCACAGAACATCTAAAGAAATGGAAAGATGATACAATTAAATAAACTACAACATTTCAACAAAATTGTATATATTTTTTGTTTCTCTTGATTTTTGCTTTTTGAAAATGTTATTTAATATTTTGTCCCTAACATATAAATTTAGACTACTAATTTTTGAACCATTATTGTAAGGTATTTTGTTAGATTAGCTTCAGTACTGACTAAACTAATGTAAATGCACAAATATATTATTGTAAAGCATCCTGTAGAAAATATTAATTTAAATGAGAGATGTACTTATATATGCTGAGCACTGTATTTACACATATAATATACAGTAGTCAACGTTTAAAGTAGATCATCACCTAAAGGTGTCCTAAAACTATTGGACAGCACCCAAATTCGTGTCCTAGGACAATTTTGAAACACATTTAGTATTCACTTCGAATGTTAACTACTGTATACTGTAGATCACTTGCTGAAATAAAGTATTCATTTCTTAAAGGGAAACAAATCCTCAAAACTTTTAAATGGTTGCATAAACAGAATAAAATAAATTATTATTAGTATTATTGTTATTGTTATTGTTGCTGCTGTTGAAACAAGCAATTCAACTAAACAATTCAAACAAGCATCTGTTTGTTGGTGTTTTTCTAATTTGGCATTAGTTTCTAAAAAAAGCACTGTGCTGAAATTAATTGATTAAATTTCATTAATGGGATATTTCACCTCCCAAAACACTATTTACTCACACTCAAGTGGTTCTGAACTTCTGAATTTGTTTCTTCCGTTGAACACAAAACAAGATATTGTGAAGAACAAAAAAACAGCCACTGACATACGTAGTAGGAACTAAAATACCATGAAAATCAATGGCTGTTTTTTTATCCCTTTGTGTCCAACAGAAAAAAAGAAACTCAAACAATTAAGGAACAAGATGAGTAAATGCTGACAATTTTCTTTTATGGGTGAACTATCCCTTTAAGATCCTAGTGTGCGGTGCAACCCCCTTTTTTGTTTTGTTTCTAGTAAATGTTTAGGTACAGAGAAAGACGGGACACTCTGAAAGTGTGGATAGTCTTGAAGTGTGCAGAGTCTCCACTCTCCAGTGTGTCTATGATCAGTTGTGATCACATCTGATCTCCACAGTAGAAAATAACTGACCTCAATCTGTGCTAACAAGCCTGCTCAGCGAGAGTCTCGCAATCACACAGGGCAGAGCATTGTGCTGCCAGCTCAGTCTCTTTGTTTGTGTGTGGGAGTGCGGAACAAAATTTACTCAATTACTACACGCAGGTACATAAAAGTAGCATCTCTTGGTGACAAGTGTGTGTGTTTACTTGTGGTCACAGTGTCTGCTATACAACACAAACAAAAGCATTGCCAGGGAAGTCATACAACACACAATTTGGTCAAGCAAAGTTTACAATGTCCAAGCCAAAGCTCCAGTGTGCCAACTTAATCTATGCTATGTTAAAGCAGAGACAGGATTGTGTCAGCATGGGTTTATATACACACATGTACAATACTGACCCAATGTCAAAGACTTCATCTTCTTAGCCTTGAGTCCAGACACTCAGGGCTTGTTTCACATGCATGCGTCAGCAAAACAAAGTCATTCAAACTGATGCTAATGTTACTGCATAAATAATCACAGCGGAGGCTGAAACTAGACATCATTTATGCACAAGTAAATAATAACAATAGCAAAGTTTTATTTTTACTGCAAATTTCTAAATTTAACTGGTGCTTAAAGTGATGCTTTTTTATTGTCCTCTGGTCACTTTTTTATAACTTTTTGGGATTGGAGGAGTAATATATATATATATATATATATATATATATATATAATATATTATATAGATATATATATATGTATATATGTATATATATATGATGGCGATGTACATTCCTTTTACACAATGAAGCCAAAACAGAGCGAAACTCCCTATGGAGGTTTGCTGCAGTGTGTGCGCTTTAGAAACCCTGATTATAATACTGAGATGAAGCTTTCAGCTACATCAGAGTTTTAGACAAAGTCAGCCACATCCATCATCTTACAAGAAGAGAGAGAGAGAGAGAGAGAGAGAGAGAGAGAGAGAGAGAGAGAGGAGAGAGAGAGAGAGAGAGAGAGAGAGAGAGAGAGAGAGAGAGAGAGAGAGAGAGAGAGAGAGAGAGAGAGAGAGAGAGAGAGAGAGAGAGAGAGAGAGAGAGAGAGAGAGAGAGAAAGAAAGAAAGAAAGAAAGAAAGAAAGAAAGAAAGAAAGAAAGAAAGAAAGAAAAGACAGAAAGACAGACAGACAGACAGACAGACAGACAGACAGACAGACAGACAGACAGACAGACAGACAGACAGACAGACAGACAGACAGACAGACAGACAGACAGACAGACAGACAGACAGACAGACAGACAGACAGACAGACAGATAGATAGATAGATAGATAGATAGATAGATAGATAGATAGATAGATAGATAGATAGATAGATAATAATGCCAGGTTGATGAGAAAAGGGACTGCAGACAGCTTGAGGACAAAAAAAAAGTGTGTATCTTACTTCACAAGTGTTATAGTCCTCCGAGTCCAGCAGTAAACAAAGTTTAGGCAGAAGCTCCGGCCAGTTCTGTAACTCCCCTTTAGAGGCTATAGTTGTGATGAGAATACCTGAAGAACACAAACATATGCACAATAATGCACCATTTACAAGCCTACACTGCAGTTTACATAACCAACTGCCAACAACCAGAAAAATAGACAAATAAATAAATAAATAAGTCACGCTCTTAAATTACATTTGATAACATATCTGAACTCGCATTATTTATACTATAAAATAAACTCATTATAATCATCGTTGTGCAGGAAAACACTCTTACAGGTTAAAAACAATTCAAGCTAAATATAAAAAACCCAGCAGGAATGATAGATTTTTAAGCAGTGCTTCACAAGATGCTGGGTAACCATAGAAACACAGCAGCACTGCATATCTCATCACAGTCTAATCCCAATCATCATAAATAGCTCATTCTATGACTAAGGCTGGTAAATAAAAACCAAATACAAAAATAAATAAAACAAACAAAACAAATATTAGGCTTGATCTGAGGAATTAATTAAGCTAATAAATGAAGAAAAGAAGGCTTCATGTTTATTTTCAGATAATTGGTTCAATTATGTGGCTAAATTGACACACATGCATGTGCATCTCAACAATGACATTTCACTAATAATATTAAAATCATCATCTGTCAGGCAATTTTTTATGTTTACAGGATTTCTTTAAGTAGTATGCTAAAAAACAAATAAACAAACAGAAATTAAAACTACATAAAAATAATTCATGTAATATTGTTAGCATTTTTGAAAAAGTAGATACACACACACATACACACATCTATACATGCATAAACACTAAACACTTCTTATTAGTCAAAACGTAGACTTGACTAAATGTCAACTCAAAAGACAAAAAGTGAATAAGTAGATTGAACTATTCTCTTTGAATATTATTTTCTGCAGCTCTAAAATAGGAAAATAACTTCCACATAAATTTTCCAAAAACGAAGTAGTCTAGTAATAGCTAATTGACCATAGAAATAGACCATAAACACTTATTTAAAAAATCTTGAAACGGTCTAAAAAATTATATATATATATATATATATATATATATATATATATATATATATATATATATATATATATATATATATATATATATATATATATATATATATATATATATATATATATATATATAATTATTATTATTTATTTATTATTATTTGCTTTAATTCATACTTTATACTATGTTTGCAAATCTTTTCAGATATCTGCACCCCTAAAATAAGACAAATATTTTGAAAAAAATTGAAAGACAAAAGTATCACACTAATAGGCTACTACATCAATACGCATTTTGTAAAATACAAATAAAACACAAAATATCAAACATTCACTAATAGTTCATTACAAGCATAGTTCATTAAGGCTGATTTACACTTCTGCAGAGCGGTCGCGGTGACCCACAGCGCATGCCTTGTGCGTAGCAGTGTATTTATACTTCTGCATGCTGTTTGTGTTGCTTTGCAATAACACTTCCTGAACGCTAGCTGGCAGTAGGTTATGTTACATGTTTCTTTGTATCAAGTTTCTTCATGAGTGTTTTGCTTCTCTTAACGCTACCCTAATGTACAACAACTCATTCAGAGGCGAGAACCAGCGGATTTGCAACAACTTTAATCATAAAGTAAACACAAAACAAATGTTTCCATCTGGGGCTCCTTCACAGGACTTGACTCTTGTAAACACTCGCTCCAACAGGCTCGCGGCTCTCAGCACAAGTCCGTGTGCGGACTGCAAGACAGATGCGTAACATGAAGGGGCCTTCGGGGCATAACTTGTAGTAAGTTAGAGGCATAATCTGAATTTATGGAGCCATGTCAAAACTATGTTGTCTGCAAGATGGTGCTGTACATCAGTTATTAACGTCTACACCCACCCCACACCTAAACCCAACCATCAGTTAATAACGTGGATTCCTACCACAACCCTAAACCCAACCATCAGCGTTTTTAACGTCAACACCTTCCCTAAACCTAAACTCTACCAACACAGTTATTAATGTCTACAACTACCCTAACCCTTAACCTAATCATCACAGCTTTTAACTGTTGCGCGACGAGTTGCGGAGGCTTTCATACTTGACACGCGCGCCATTGTACTGTTAGTTGCTAAATAAATGAATATAATAATATATCAAATAAATTGGTTGTGCATAAATTTGGAGAAAACATTTGATGAAAATGTTCTCTGGTAAGCATTTCCACCATTTTGCCAACAAAATCTCGTAGTGACATCTTGACGGTTCAATGGGATCTCAATAACTGCAAGTTATGCTTCTAACTTACCACAAGTTACACCCCTTCATCTTACACCCCCGTCTTGCAGTCCGCAGACAGATACACTTGTTCAGCACTGCCCTCACTCTTCACAGCTACCAAGCCAACCAATCACAGAGCTTGCGCTATGCGTCGTTGCAATGTGTAGTTAAATTTTTTAAGAGGTGCGCGTCAACGTCGGTGTCAGCCATGGCGAGGGATATGCGACCGTGCGAAGGCTAACCTTTAGTTGTATTTCACTATGCTGCTTTTCCACTGTTTATTTGTTTTATATTTTTACACATTTAAACATGCACTTGACCACAGCATGCATGTCATACATTTTTAGCAGCATCTCAAACATAAAGACACGTCCTAAGCTCACGTCTCTTAACTGTGCATTTTTTCTATTCCCCTGCCTGTCTCTTTTTTTGGAGAGCAAAAACCCATTCTGTCACACAGAGTCAATAAATGATCTTGCATCAAAAACAAAACAAAGCCATCTACAGAGCCCCAAGGCATAATATTGTTTATGGTGTGATGGCAAAAGCTGTGGCTCAGAGCCACACAGTGATGGTCTGTAAGTCTGTACTCACCCACTGTGGCTCTAATGAGCGGCGAGGAATCTCCAATGCTCTGCAGACACTCGTTTTTGATGAAGTCGGACACACCGTTTGGGAAGTTCTGGTAATGGGCCTTAACGTTGTTCTTCAAAATGAGACCACTGAGAGAACGAGTGGGTTCATCTAGGAGACAGAAAGGGCATTACTGAAAGCATTACTTTCAGAAACATTGTAGAAAAAAGAAAAGAAAACAGAAATATGGTGGAAAATGCAGCCCTCAGCACAGACCAAAATCAGCATTAGAGGACTGAAAGAAACAAACAACTGTAGGAACACAGTAGAACTTTATGTAAGCAGATATATATTACTTCACATTTATACCAAAACATTGTCCAGACCATTCAACATGATAAAATATAAAACAATTAATGTCATACAATATGAATTAATTTTTTTTGCCAATCACAAAAATGATTCTAAAAATGTTAACAAATGTAAATGTCTAAAATAAATAAAACTACAGCCCAGACCAGAATGTTTTGAATAAAATACTTTATATCTGATACAACCAACCAAATAACAAAAATTAATTCATCTGAAACCATTTAGTGGATTTATTATTTATACTTATTATTTATTATTTATTAACATTTGTATTATATTATATTATATTATATAATATTATATAATATTATATTATATTATATTATATTATATTATATTATATTATATTATATTATATTATATTATATTATATTATATTATATTATATTATATTATTCATTCATTTATTTTCTTTTCGGCTTAGTCCCTTTTTTAATCAGGAGTCACCACAGTGGAATGAACCGCCAACTTATCCAGCATATGTTTTACACAGCGGATGAGCTTTCAACCGCAACCCAACACTGGGAAACATCCTCACACTCTCGCATTCACACTCATACACTACGACCAATTTAGCTTACCCAATTCACCTACAGCGCATGTCTTTGAATTTAAGGGGAAAACCAGAGCACCCGGAGGAAACCCACGTGAACAGGGGTGAGAACATGCAAACTCCACACAGAAAAGCCAACTGACCCAACCAAGGCTCAAACCAACGACCTTCTTATATTATATATCTATATAGCGCCCATTATATTATATTATATTATATTATATTATATTATATTATATTATATTATATTATATTATATTGCTTAAACAAACAACCACAAAATAAAGATTTTAAATTGTCAATTGCATCTACAGCAGCATTGACAAAGTCCTTATTGTTAAAATCTAAACTCGTCTAGTGGACACTTAATAAAAAATCTTCTGTTTTGAATCAAACCTTAGGCTAATTTATAAAAGAAAAAGGGAGAAGCGAATGAGCTAGTGTCATTTTCTAAACATGTTCTGTGACCTGGGGCTTGTCAGGGGATACAGACTCAAAAGGTCAGCGCAGTTAAGCTCCTAGTGCACTGGACAGATTACAGTACCTCTGACCTGAACTAACACCAGCTAGAGAAAGCACCACAGAGACAACTGAGCTTCAGACAGCCAGCTCGACTGCTTCCCATTATAGCAGGTCCAGTCATTGGAACATAAAATTATCTTATAAACAAACTGTCATGTCAACCTCATAAACTGTAACAAACAACCACAGCACAGAGCAACAACAAAAAAATTCATTGCACGTAATTGTCTGTCACTGTCAGTGTCTGTAAAAATAAGAAAAAGGTCACTGACACATACAGGCATAATAATGCTGAACTATAATTACCATTACAATTACTTAACCGCTTTGTAATTAACATGACCCACATTTTACAGATGCTTGTCTCTTAGCCCAGGCATCCTTAATTACATAATCTCGATACACACGAAACACATGTGCATTATTTATAAGCTACAATCATATCATAATTATGACATATACGCTGAAAATAAGAGAAGCGCACATTAATAAAGTGTTTACTGTGCAATGAAGCCTACGAATGCATTTAAAATTGACCAAATATCAACATGTGAGCATGTGTAACCCCTGCCAGTCCAACACCACCCAACCCGCTCCGAGCTGGGATGGAACCTTCTGCAAGGAAGTCAGTTGCTCTAACAAGGAGGCTAAAGACCTAGGCCTCTAGCATTTGTCATTAGAGCATCTTTAGAGGTCAGAGAAGTAAGGATTACCTGCATACCACTTCACTAGCTGGCCTGGCCTCCACTACACATAGTCATTATATATATATATATATATATATATATATATATATATATATATATATATATATATATATATATATATATATATATATATATATATATATATATATGATAAAATTATATAATAAATTATATGACAGTTAAAAAAAGCTTTTGCCCAATTTTCTCTGCATTTTGCCAACAAAAATAGTTTTAAACAAATCAGTAGCAGAATAAATGCATGCCTCATGGCAGCACTTTAATGTTTCATAACTGAACTGAACTTGGTTTGGTTAAGGAATCAGCCTTTATGAATGAATCATTTGAATGAATGATTCAATAAAAGACTTATTAAGGCTTGTCACCACCTACTGCCAGTTTTTGTGTTATTTTTATTAATTTGTGGTGGAGCTAAGGTACAAAGACCCACTTGGCAATATATTGTTTAATTTTAAAATAAAGAAAAAAATCATATTATCGTCAATATTGCAAACCCCTGAAACATCTGTTATCGTTTTACTTACCCCTCACTTGTTGGGTGAACTACCCCTTTAATTCATTCATTTTACTTCAGCATAGTCTCGTATTTATCAGAGGTCACCACAGCGGAATGAAATGCAAACTATTCCAGAATATGTTTTACCCAGCCATTCCAGCTGCAACCCAATCCTGGGAAACCCATACACTCTCATACATTATGGCCAATTTAGAAATGCCAACAGACTCAAACCAGTGACCTTCTTGCTGAGAGGCGACAGTGTTAACCACTGAGCTACTGTGCCACCCTACCCCATTAATGGTAAGATGAAAAGCTTACCTTCTGTTTTTAGTTTTGTGAGCACAAATATCAAGTAGTTGTTGAAGTCCGGGTATTGATTGAGCTGCTCGAGTTTCTGTGGTGCACATTAAGAAAAGGCAAAGAGACCATAGAGACAGTAGATAATGCAAACAGCAGCGGAAATGTGCTTCAGAGCACATGCTTTATGGACAGACTGTTTGCTGTTTACACCAGATGGATGATTACATCAATGAACCCATAAATATATATGCACCGGTCAGAACTCATACGCAAATGATGTGTGAAGATAATTGAACATTCAGTAAAGTAAATATGAATATGGCTTTATGGGATTGGAAATAATATACGCTTGAGACAAAAGGAAAGTCAGTCCAGTGTTAACTAAAAACTACACAAACATCAATAAAGGGAGCTTAAATTGATTAGATAATAAATCAGTAAATCTGCTGTTAACTAAAACTGCACTTTGTTACTGTTCATTAAAGGTCAGTTTAACTGAAAACTAACTCTGTCGTTATTTGCTCTCCTTCTTGTCTTTCCAAAACCAAAAGAAATGAGTTCATCTTCGGAATACAAATTAAGAGATTTTTAAATAAGTCTGAAAGATTTCTGTATCTCTATTGAAAGACACCTGAAGAGAGACACAAACAAATCATTACACATTTAATTTAGTCTTTCATTAACAAAGTTCACAGCATTTTAATTTATTCACAGATACTCGTGTATGTTTGTTTGAGAACCAATGAGTTTTGTTCTAGCATGTCACGCAGCATATTTGAGCTTCCACCAGAACCAGGTTTGTTTCTTGTTTGTTGAGGTTTGTTCTCGCATAGCAAGCAGGTGTGGTTGTTCCTCTATTTGTTGAACAATGTTTATAATACGTTTATAAAATCCTTTTCCCAGTACTTGGTTGCGGCTGGAAGGGTATCCACTGTGTAAAATATATGCTGGATAAGTTCATTCCGCTGTGGCAACCCCTGATTAATAAAGGGACTAAACCGAAAAGAAAATGAAAGAATGAATGATTAAAATCAGAAATTAAATCATTCTATGAAATTACCATGTCTCTATAGAAGATTCAATTAATTTTTATTCAGCTTAGTCCCTTTATTCACTAGGGCTCGCCACAGCTACATGAACCACCAACTTATCCAGCATATGTTTTACACTGCGGATGCACTTTCAGCTGCAACCCAGTACTGAGAAACTCCCATGCACACACATAAACTACAGCCAATTTAGTTTATTCAATTCACCTATACCACATGTCTTTGAACTGTGGGGGAAACCGGAGCACCCGGAGGAAACTCACACAAACACAGGGAGAACATGCAAACTCCATACAGAAATGACAACCCAGCCGGGACTCGAACCAGTGACTTTCTTGCTATGGGGCGACAGTGCTAACCACTGAGCCACCGTGTCGCTCTATAGAAGATTTTTCTCACCTAATCTTTTAAAGTGTCAGAGTTTTGGACAAAGAGATAGAAATATTTTAGATTTTATTAAAAAATTATCTTTAAAAAGATTAACAGAAATTTAAATTTTGATATAAACTAACCTTTCATCGAGCAGTCTCATTAAATCGTCTAATGATAAAGGAGATGGAGAGCGTTGTTTTTTTTTTTTTTTTTTTGGCATATTTTGACCATCGATTTTAATCATAATAAAAAAAGCATACCCAGATTTAGGGAATGGCAAATATTTAATTACACCATATTTATATACCTGCAGGTGTCTGTTATAAAATTGAGAAAATGTATTATGACAAGGAAAAGCATAAAACCATAGTACCATTAACACATTATTTTCGTGTGCTCTTTTCTGTCACAGGCAGCTGCATGTTGGACCAAAACGATGCATAATTTGCTAGACTAAAGCATCACCCAGTGACACACACACCGTCTCACTAACTCTCCCTATGAGGAATAAAGGCTAAAACATCGCTTGTCAGATGTCTTTGTCTAAGCTGCATCCGATTATGAGACTGAAATATCGTGATAACAGATAACAACACTCGAGCCACTGCAGCTGGGGGTCCGTCTGCGTCTAACAACAGGCAGCGGACTACCTGGACAACAAGTGATTCAAACGAGACTACGGTGGCTGAACATCATGTCTAGACGGGGTTTTTCGCACAAATAGCGCTATTTAGATCATATGATTGTTTATAAATAATCTCCAAGCAGTCTCTTTCTCTTTCTTTCTCTCTCTCTCTCTGTGTGTGTGTAGCCTGCAGACACAAAACAGCTGGACTCGCTATCTTATCTAAAGTTTGACTTATATTTCACCTAAAATGAAAACTATGTTATAATTTACTCACTCATGTCGTTCAAAACGCTGGAAGGCTGAAAGAAGATATTTTTCTAAATGTTGGCGACTAAATATTTACCACAGACTTTCATCATTGCATAACGTTAGTAGCTTTTGACGTTTATCAAAATATTATCGCAGCATTCTTCGCAGAAAACGTCAAACATGTTTGGGAAAAGCTGAGGTGAGTAAATGATGACAGATGGCCATTTATAGGTGAACTATCCCTTTAAGTTAAACATTCGCTGAATGACAGTCAACGACACGCGTACTGACACCATACAGGCACCATCCTAATCTCCAGATAACATATAAACAAAAGCATAACGCAGCCCGTAATGACCGCGTGCGTTTCAAATCTCAAGTGCACACTAAGGTACGAGCTAATCACAGGCCAGCTCCTCCTGAAACTCCGCCATCCCACTTGTCCGCCGCCCTTCGGTGCTCGGCTTAACAGTGCGGTAAAGGATACTTGTTGGACGGATCGTTGCGTTGATGTGTCCGGGGACTGTGACTCCTTGAGCAGCTGTAGGATCTGCTGAAGCCCCTGCTCGTCGGGTTTCCACTGGCACTCCATCTTGTGTTGCTGAGGTCTCTCTCTGTAGGCGCACAGATCTACACCCTTTCACGTCAAATAACGGCCTCCACCTTGACCTTCAGCTTCGGGGCCGGCTATTATGGAGCTGGGGGTGAGGAAGACGCCTCTGCGAGGGAATGTGGTGGCTGGACCCGGGAGAAATTGCGCGTGTTCCGCGGGCGGTGGTGGTTGTTGGTGGCGCTAGGCTAGCTTACATACATTCAGGGACTCGGTCTGGTCCGGATCACTGCACATCGCAGCGATAAGCCTCTGTGCAGAAGCGCCCAGGTCCTAGTGCCTGATAGCTCCCTGGACTGGAGGAGTTATTGGGGAAACCCTAGATGTGACCCTCGAAGGATGGAACTCAAGCCCGGCTAGCTCAGTCGGTAGAGCATGAGACTCTTAATCTCAGGGTCGTGGGTTCGAGCCCCACGTTGGGCGAATACTTTATTTACATCGTTGGGCAAATTCATTGTATATCAAAATAATTACAAATCTTACAAAAAATGACATAACTATAGACTATATATCCAATTCTTTTAGGAATGCAGAATATATAGTGTTGCAATAAATAGTAAAAAAAGTGTCAAACTCTAAAAAATGAATGAAAGGATAAATGAATGCTTATTTAATGGACTATATTCATATTAAATAACATGACTGATGTTGTAAAAGGAACCATATGAAACTGAAAATAGTAATATTAATAAAATAATAAAAATATCAACCATGCTTGGCATGCATTTAGCCTATTTATATAAAATATACTTAACTATACTTTATATTTAACTATACTGGTCAAAAGGGTGGTTATTTTTTTTTCAAAAAGTGGATCTTCTTTCAGTAATTGCCTAATTTACTATTTAATTATAAGGTAAAACATATTTTAATAGGTTTAAATACTGCATTTTAGTGACATTTTAAGATGGATATATATTTTTTTGGATTAGCTTGTTGGATGGTCATCATAACCACACGTTTTGATGTACCAAAAACATTTCTTAAGGATTCAGAATAAAGAAATATGAAAATATTTATTTTTAAAATACAAATGTATTACATCATGCATCATTAGAAAACATAGGTATCTGTTTATGGTTTAAAAACTGTAGCCTATTGTCATTTATTAGGCAAATAAACTGGCCAGCACATTCAACTTTCATCAGTCAGAATTTGGGATGCCAGAAGTCACACCGAAGCAACAACCGACACAGGATTCGACTTGGTTTTAAAGCATTCGATGGGTTATTTCCATAGGTATTTTTTACAATTTATTATGACATAGCAGTCAAAATAGGTCAAATGTGCTCATGTATGGGACCTCTGTCAGTGAGAGGTGGGTTTTTCGAACCACCTGAACCTCCCGGCTACTTTTTTATTTTGCTTCCAATATAAATCATGTCACAGGCAGTCACATCATATAAATAATAAGATGTCATGTTGGTGAACAGTCATGTTTAAGCGCTCAATCAATGCTAACAGTGTTTATTAAAAATAAAATGTAATACTTCTCATGCATGCATGAAACATACAAACAACACACAACAGCCCATTTATCTTCCAGCAGAACATCTTGAAATGGTTTGGAAGACATACAGTACAATCACACTGATTTCCAGTGTATACTGAGTATATTATGTTGCTGATATACAGTACAGATATAAGACTCTTAATAAATAAGAGAGTCGACACGTAACACCGGATCACCAGTCACATTTCTTACACTTCTTCAATAAGATGCAGAATTAGACAAACTACACTTTATTAAAGTGACTTAATTCCCCACTTGATTACTACAACTGAAGGAAACAGTAACTGGCTTAAACCAGCAGGAGGTGATAATGTAAAAGCCTGAGATTGAACACGCTGTGCCTTCAGAATGTATAAATCAAGAACATCTTGTATAATATAAAACACTATACTTCAGAGCCTGGATGTGTGTCTCTCTATAGGTTCATTCTAACAGTAGTCCAGACTGAAGAGATTTACGAGTCCTTTGTTTGATTTGTCTTTCTTTGTCTGGTATCTCCAGAGGTATCCTCTTCCTAGATGGAGTGTAACACAGCAAATCATCAAGTGTCATCTCTGTGATCTGACCGGCCTTTTCTAACTGTGTCAGCACCTGCTCCACTCTCTCCTCCCAAACACCACCAGCACTCTTGCTCCTCAATACATTTACCTAAGACAGCAAAGGGAAACAGAAAAAAACAGTGACACACATTAAAACCTATTAAACCTACACTGTAAAACCCAATAAGTTAAGGTAACTCAAACCATTTGAGGAAACTGATTGCAACAAACAATTTAAGTTCAAGAACTAATCCTAATGAATACTGAGAACTTAATCCATTTGAGTAAATGAAGCAATTTGAGCACAGTAAAACCCGATAAATCAAGAGAACTCAAACCAACGGAGTGCTGTAAAACCCAATAAGGCAACTCAAACCATCTGAGGAAACCGAGTGCAACAAACCATTTGAGTTAAAAAACGAATCTATATGAGTACTGTGAACTTACTCCATTTAAGTTGAAGTAATGAGGTATTTAAATAACTCATTACCTTCAACACTGAGTTCAAAACTCTTTTCAAATGAGTAGAATTAACTTTCAGTCAATTGAGTTAACTACACTCATGTCATTTGATAAAGTTGACTGTTGGGTTTTACAGTGTATTAAAATCTGCCAAGTTCAAGCTAATCACACTTTCTCACAAGAGCTTGCAAAATATTACAATTTAAAATGTCCAAAAAAAAAAAAACTATTTCAATATATTTATGTCATTTATGTGATGTAAAAGCTAAATAAAAACACTCAAAATGGAAAAAAGTACTAAATAAGAAAAAAATTATATTTGATATTTCACAAAGATCAGTGTACACAAATCAACAATTATTTTCATTTGTTTTTGGAACAAAGCTCTTGTGGGCATGGGCTTAACAGCAGTGTACTCCAATTGGCTAGAGAGATTTTGATGGACAACAGGTTTGTGCCAAAACAAAAAACGAAAATAGAGAATGACAAATTACAAAGCAGAAGTGATCACTGTTACAGTGCTCTCAGAGTGATCACTGTTACAGTGCTCTCAGAAATTATGATTTGTGAAAATGGGTTTCTGAATAATTTAAGCTGGGTGAAAGAATGTGCTTCTTTTTATTTAATGTTTTTTATATCTTCTGTAAAATTTATGTTTATTTATATTAAGTTGCCAATTTTCATTGCCACAAATGTCATATACCTCTAACTAGAATGATAATAGTGTTGGCAGCTACTGTTGAGTTTTATATCACTACTTTTGTTTTATACACAATAAAACCCAAAAAGTAAAGTAACTCAAATCATTTGAGGAAACCGATTGCAACAAACCATTCAAGTTCAAAAACTAATCCTGAGTATTGTGAACTTAATCCATTTGAGAAAACAAAGCAATTTGAGCACAGCAAAACCTGATAAATGAAGAGAACTCAAACCAACTGAGTACTGTAAAACCCAATAAGTTAAGGCAACTCAAACCATTTCAGGAAAGCTATTGCTACAAAACATTTGAGTAAAAAAAAAACTAATCTAGATGAGTACTGTGAACTTACTCTATTGAAGTTGAAAAGTATTTAATTAACTCATTACCTTCAACACTAAGTTCAAAACTCTTTTCAAATGAGTAGAATTTACTTTCAGTCAATTTTGAGTTAACTACACTCGTTTCATTTGATAAAGTTGATTGTTGGGTTTTACAGTGTATCGCTAACACTGTTGTGTCTATAATTCATTGTGTGTCCATAATTCACTAAAGAATCAGTAGAGTACTTGTGTCGAGACTCGACTGGTGTAGTTATCTTACCACTTCTCGAGAAAACTCTGGTTTCCTCACCAGCACTGGAGTCTCTGATATTTTGGCTGTTTTGAGGACATAAATTGCCTCATTCATAGACCCTTTCACAGCCAATATGAGAACCTGTAAAGAGAGCACTTACACTTTCAGTATGCAAGCTCTTTTTGTAAAGACTGAAGATTTAGATATAAGCCACACTTACCCTCAAGTTCTGGCATAGCCGCGTCCCTGTGCTCATGATGTGAGAATAGAAGATCTGGGCTCTTTCTATATCATTCTACAACCACAAAATAGATTCACTGTAAATATATCATGATGCACCATCATCTGTGATGATTCAGTGACATCCAAATGCCATTTAGATACTAAAACGTGATGTTAGATCAATCAACTTAGTACATATTGCATCATATACTGTACCATACAAAATATATGTACAGTACTCAGCATAATTGAGTACACACCATTGTGAATATTTTTCTCCATTTCTCAGTGAATATAGGCAATGTATTTTGGTGTATTTGAACAAAACCAATTTATTAAACAGATATATTTATTAAAATAATATTTTAGTCATCAAACATATTTAGAAATTGAAAGATAATACAATTAAATTCAAGCTAAATATTGAAAAAAATATATAACAAGCTACAAAATTTCAACAAAATGTTTCCAATTATTATTATTATTTTTTTGCTTCTCTTGATTTTTCCTCTTTTTAAAATTTGTATTTAATATTTTTCTAGAATATATACATTTGGGTGTAGTAGTTTTTGGACTGTTATTATAAGTTTTTTTGTTAGATTAGCTCCGGATTTGGCCTCAGGACTGACTAATCTAATGTATATGCACAAATATCCTTTTAAAAATATGAATTTAAAAGATAGATTTGTGAGGGGTGTACTTATATATGCTGAGCACTGTATCATCAAGCCAGAAATTATTTATACCCCAGGCAAATTCTGACTTAAAGACTTTTAACCAGAAAGATTTTTAAGCGGAAATGACACCGGCTTTTCCCAAAAGACAATCTACAAGAGGCATCATTGTAGGAAGAAAAATATTTCTCAGATTTTATTTACCTTTGAACAAAAAGTGGCAGTCAGAATTTGTCAGGTGTATAAATAATTTCGGGCTAGATTGTATCATTTTTAAATTAGATATTGCTCTTTGAATCAGTTTACCTGTTTTAAAGCAAGAGCAATTGCAAAGCAATAGGCACGCCGAGGGATGATGTTGCCTTTTGTCTGACCTTCTTCCAACAGGGTCAAACATATATGATATGACCTTGAGGTGTTCTGCCAGTCACAAGATATAATAAAAACATAAATGTGCATACAGTATGTAAATGATAAGTCAAAATGTTGTACTTAACATTACATCAAATTATAGTAAGGAAAAATTGACAAAAAACATGCCACAAAAAGTTCTCTTAGAAAAAACGAGTTGTTAAAAATCTCATATGACACACACATGAAACATGGCATGTCTGGAAAAATAAGAAACATTTTCATTTGGTGAAAGTAAAGTGAGATTGCAAGGCCATGTTTTCTGTCTGTAATTTTTCTGACGTGATTTGAACTTGTACCTGCACAATGTGAAAGGGACAAAATTGTCTTGTTTTTTCTTTAACAGAAAAAAAGTAAGTCAAACAAGGTTTGGAACAAGTGGAGGATGAGTAACTGATGACAGAATTAGTATTTTAGGTGAACAGTCTCTTAAAAATTGTTTAGTCTATAAGTGGGAGTGAGTTACACATTTGACCTACTATTGGAAATTAGTTTGTAATTAAATCAAAAATCTCTGACAAATCCTAATGATTTTAATACAGTAGAAATAGTTGGTTCTTGATTTTGTTTACCAGTTTATAACAAATAGCGAAGACAAGCATGAAGGTGTCTTTGATGAGCGGCACTCCTTGTTTTTTCATTTCTCCTACCACCTCCAAGCCACCTGTGGGAACACGATCAGTGACCCACATCACACAGACTGAAACCATAGCAACAAAAGACAGACTTTGTTTTTGCATTTTTGCAACCAGAAAGCAGAACTGATGAAAGATTCGGGTGGTGAATTCCCTCACAAATCTCAGATAACCATTTGTGTCAAGGGTTCTTTAAATCTACGATAATTATAAGGGAGTAAATTTGCTCTTGACATTTGTGAGGACATGCATCCCTAGAGCTGCATTGAACAACACAAATTCTGTTTCACGCTTTTAAAAAACATGAATAAAGTAGTTAATAATATAAAATAAACACTTAATAATACAAAAAAAAAATCACGTCTCATGCTGGAAAAGTCAATTTACATGATTTTACTACAGTCGAACTTTGAGGAGGTATGAATGTAGAGAAATTTAAAGAGGTGTGTGACACAATATAACTGTTTTATCCCGATTATTGTTTCTCATAATCATGGAGGCCAAAATCAAAACTGAACTTTGATTCATTGCACAGCCTTGGTTAATAGAATTACAGTCAACTCGAAGCGAACTTGACTTTGTACATGTGAAAAATTAGTAAAGCTTGACGGAGCATTATTTTATTTTCAAGTCGATTAAATTATTGGTAGGGACATTTCAGTAATTGGTGGATATTGGTGGGGACACGTCCCCTCTGTCCATGCCAATTCTATGCCCTTGTTTATAAGTCCTCTAAAGCAGTGTTTCTCAACCCTGCTCCTGAAGGCACACCAACAGTACACATTTTCAACATCTTCCTATTCAAACACAAGTGAATCAAATCATCAGAACACACATCAGAAGACACTCCAAAACCTGAAATGTATGGTTCAGATAAGGGAGACATCCAAAATAAGTACTGTTGGTGTACCTCCAGGAACAGCACTGCTCTAATACACATATTCAGGTTTCAGTCTCTACCAGAACAAATAGCTAAGTTGAAATAAACTTACTTTCATAGAGTTGTTTATCAAACAGCATGTCAATGGCGATATTAAATGAAGTGGTGTCTGAAAAGAATCCTTTGAGAGCCTGTGCAAAAAAAAAACAATCTAAAATCACACTACAATTGATCTACTGCGCAGTCTCCAGTAAACAGATAGCTTAAATTTAATGTTTGTTGATGTCCACATACTGGATCTTTTATTGTTTCTGCTGCCAGCTCCCCTAAACCCAGCTCATAGCATAACCTCATGAAAAGAGGACCAAACTTGAATTCCCCAAACGCTGTGATTGGATTCTTTTCATGGTATCTACAATGGACAGATATAAAAAGGAGAATGATGTTGTCATAAACACAAAGACATATACACTACCGGTCAAAAGTTTGGGGTCAGTAGGATTTTCAAATGCTTTAAAATAAGCTTATCCTGCTCACTAAGGCTGCATTTATTTCATCAATACTACAGTACAAATTGTAAAAGTAGTTTCTCATTTAATTTAATCTAATAATTTATATACAGTATTTTAAATGATGCATTTTCAGCTTCATTACTCCAGTCTTCAAAATCACATGATCCCTCAGAAATCACTCTAATATTATTATTATTATTATTATTATTATCATTATTATTATTAATGTAATAGTAATAAAAGCAATAATGACTGGAGTAATAATTTCATTTGAAACTACATACAATAAGAAAGCAGTTATTTAAATTTGAATAAATATTTAACAACTTAACAGTATTTATTACATTTAATAAATGGCGCCTTGATGAAGGGAATAATTTTATTAAAAAAAAAAACCATGAAAAAAAAACTGACCGCAAATTTTTGACCGGTGCAGAAATTACCCAGATATCTGAATAAGCTCTAATACTAACATAAAAAATGATAGATAAATATTAAGGTGAAAAGTTGTGTTTCACATTTTTTAAAATATTAATGATTTGAAATTATTATAATGCTATAAACTATAAATATGTTTTGTGGGGAAACAATGACTACCCTTTATGGTGAGTGCAATGATTTTTGTTCTGAAACAATGCATTAAATTAATTTAAACATTGTTAAAGTTAGAGCTATGAAACATTTCCCAGTATTACTCAAAGATTTTTGTTTGTTTTGTTAAATACATAACTCTGTGTGCATAGTGGACCCCTAACAAACTATTGTAACTATCCTTGTCATATAAATAATACTATTAAATAATGACAAAAATATAATAACCACTGAAGTTTTACCTTTTAATCACATTTCTGGCCACAATAACATCCTCAGCAGACTGGCATAAATGCAGTAGAATTTTCAGCTCAGTTTTTAAAATGATCTCATTCTTCTCCAGTTTCTGATTCACTATGTCAAAATAATAATCTGTAAAAGAAAAATGAAAAGAAAGACACTCAGGAAAAAAGAGAATCGTTAGTTTGGAGATGTAAAGGCGCAATCTGTGGCTTTTGAATATGCTGTAATGGCCAACACGCATCCATTAATACTGCAGTAGCATCATGCAGAAAAAAAGGTTCTTGTTACTGATGACAGAAGCCATAACTGATAACTCTCAATTTGTCTGATAACAAAAATACTAAAATAAATATTGCAGATCTCAAACAATCATCAATCAATCTGTGAGCCAACTCACTTTATGTAAATTACAACATTTTATAATAGTTTATATTGTAAATCCTAAAGTTTTTATCACCTCTTGTTGAATAGAACTTATTAATGAGACAAATACTACTGAAAGCACCTTTAAAGCAATAGGATTTAAACAACAGAAAGTTGTACAGTATGTTGAATGATGCCTGCCTTTCGATTGTGACATTTCATGGGAGAGTTTCTTCTGCTGGAACTCCTGCAGCTTCACCACATCTTCAGATAATAGAAAGCGTTTGGCTGAAAGAATGTAAAACAATTCAGTTCCTCTGATCAACTTTCCGAAAAACAAATACATAAATTGTCAAATCACCAGATTGTTTTTAGAAAGATTTAGACACTGTTCACCTGATCAAACACGGTACATATTAAAAAGAGAAAATGGAAAACCAATTTTTTAATCCACAGTTTGATCTGTGAGGACAGGAGTGTTGTATTAACACAGTGCTATACATGGGTTAGACAAAATATTATGAAACACACAAGATTCTGATACCACTTGTGAAAGCTACAGAGAAAAACTAAAAGTTGTGATTGTTTAATTTATTAATTCATCATTTATAGTAAAAGTAAATAAATTATCTATTGTTCGCTATTTTATTAGCTTCCTATTTTATTACAGTTAAAATTTTATGAATTTACTAAATTGAATAAAACTGCCTGCTCCATGCTCTTGAATAAACAACTTTAATACCTTCTGGTCACAAGAAAAGTGATTAACTTTATTAGTATTTTGTTTTTAGCATCTGAAGATTCGTAAATCTTGGATTGAGGTAAAGTTGGCTTTATATTCACACATTCTGACTTTCTCCTTAATAATATTAATAATTTAATGTTCAGAAAAGATTTCTTTGCAAACTCCAAATAGTGAACTCATATTAGCAGCCAATGATTATCAAAGTACAGCATTGTTCAAAGTCAATAAAATAGTGCTAATGTTGCTATGAAGTCATGTTTACGTGATTTTAGGACGAATATTGAAAGTACCGTGGAAAAAATAGGGTGCACGTCGTCAGTTGTCTATTTCAAATAACACAATAAGCTATATTAAATAACACATTAAAGAAATATCACCTGTTTCCTACGTGCTTTTATTATTTTGTCTAACCCCTGTCACGCTAGATTCTATATATATAAAACAACTGCTCGTTAGTCTTTACCATAGACTGTACTGTAAAATATGGTCTTTACACTTAGCACCTCTTTCAATTGTGTATGTTCATTGACTATAGCTAGACTAAATATTCATATTTATTCCCAATTATGTACCTCCATGTCGACATTTGAAACAGTGTGACTGCAGGGCAGCCCGAAACATCGCTGCCCTGGACGCGTCGGTCAAAATAACACGAGTCCAAATGTTTAGTCCCTGCAGCGCCATGTTTGAACTGAACTCACACACTCACACCGACTGTGCACTTTCTATCAGACATGCAAGTACGAATCAATATTGTAACAGACAAAAATATTTATATTGATTTGCTTAATAACATACATTCACATTTTTAAAGCGCATTAAGAAATTATTATATATTATTAGCAATACATGTAATGAAAACCCCGTTTTTATATTTGACTCTACCTTTTTAGTTACAGAAATGGAACATTCCAACATGGCGCTCTCCTGTTAACAGTTATTTAAACAATGGAGATTTGACGTTATTTCTTAAGCTAAATAAGCATTACAATATTGATTCAGAATTGATTTTTTCTGTTCTGACTGTCGGTACACTTATTTTAACGTGGTTTAAAACGCTTCGATTAATCTTGCTTGGATCTAAATCCAAGAGCGAAATTTACGACATAATGTCAACTGTAGCATTTAGAGCAGCAGATGGCGCCATTGATCACAGAATGAAACCTCAACGATTAAGATGGCTATTATCACCATTGTACATCTTCACCATAGTTTAGAATTATTATTATTATTATTATTATTATTATTATTAATAGAATTTGCAAGTTTAAATGACAATTACACCTGCTTGACTATGACGGACTGAAGAGGATTAAAGATACTTAAAAATGAGCACTGCATGCAATTTATTCAAAGCTATTAGAAAGTTAAACCCACGTTTTTTCTGTTTGTACTTTTATAATAATAATAATAATAATAATAATAATAATAATAAACATTAGTATCGAACTAATAGACTTAATGTGTGCCCCTTTCCTCTTGCAGGTCTGCTGTAACCACACAGACAGAGATAACCATTAGATAATTAGCTAAATAATTACCCAGCTTCTTTTCTCTTTATTGAAAGGTCATATTAATGGTTCTGGATGTGAGAAAGAGTCAGAAACAGTTTAATAACACTTCATGTGTGTGCCAATGTCCATCCTGCTGGCAAAAAAACAGGCTAGTTTTAGAGGGGTTTTGGCTATTTCCAGGCTGGTCTTAGCTGGTCAGGCTGGGAGACTAAGTGGAACAAACTAACTAAACTAAAACTAAAAACTTGACCAGCCAAGCAGATTTGAATTGAAATGAACAAGTGTACCTTGATTTAAAGGCTAAATCTAAGAACACAATGGAGATTAAAGAGTAATCCACACAATCCTAGGTATGACCCTGTGGATTTTCATGTATGTGCTATGTACTGTAGATGAGCAAGATGATCATGTAAAGGATTGCAGGCTATTGGAGTTGACGTTGTGATTGATGACTGTACAGGATTGTCAGGTATTGAATTTGTGGCTTAACCCAAGGGCATCTGCTCTGTTCAGCTGGACATTATGGTCGTGAATGATTATTCACTGTGATGGCTGCTTTCTGGATTTCAGAAATTTCTGGATTTTTTTGATCAACAATGCCAGCCAAAATAAAGATGTATCCATGTGTTTAACAACTGACAGGATGACATAAATGTAAAGCATGTGGTGTCTTTTGCCCTGATTGGGTGTCCAAAGGAAATTGTTATTCGACTGCCTGGAGTTCATATAACTGTCTAATCAATGACAAGAACTGCTGACCGAGCAAAGCCAGCAGGGGATCCATTTATTTCCAGATGGAGGAGAACATCTGCATATATACATTTTAGATGATGCTTTTGGCTAGTTTTGTTCCCAGAAGAAAGCCAAACCTTTCTTTGGGTTTCTTAATGAACATCCTCAAAGGTGACTCAAATTACCTAAAATTATTATTTTTTAATTAAGTGGTTAGTACTTTTAATAACTATTCATAAAATGTATAGAAGCATGTACTATTTACTCATTCATATATAAATTGTCTCCTAGTGTTGGTCCTGATGGGACTCTGCTGAGTGTTTCCGTAGCAACAGCACCTCACCCCATTCAGCTGAGACCGCTTTTGCCCAATTGGAGGCAGACTCTCAAGTGTGCTGGATTATTGATGAGATTCAACATGGAGGTGTGCGGTATCTGTGTACAGTATCTGTTTGAGACAAATTTGAAACAAAGTGCTTTATCGGTGTATTTCTTGTTCATTTCTGGTGACTCAGTATGTTCTGTACAGTGTGTGCACAGTGTGTGCGGGCAAATTACAGGTTTAAATATAGCGCTTTCTTTAGCATTACACAATGAATCTAATTTGTTGTTTAGCAGCTGTGCTTGGTTATATTTTTATATTATCTTCCCCTTGTTTACATTTCTCAACATGTAAAGGCTACTGAATATTTTGATAAACCTTTAAGTAATTTAAACAATGAATGATTTAATACTAAATATGATTATAAAAATCTTTTTCTGACAAAAGGCATTCAATAATTTGTAAATAAAATATTTTAATTTAGACCAACAGAGGTTTAAAATACTTGAAAAATCTAAATAGTATTTTGTGTTTTATTCATGTTGTATGAAGTAATTGTGAAGTAATGTTACAGGTGTTATGAAGCGGACAGGAGACAGAGGTAAGGAAACGTTAGGGTGTTTATTAAATGACAACAAGGAGCACATGAAGGATAGCCAGGAGGATCAGGAATGATGTTGGGGTCTTTTCCTCCGTGGCTGGGTAACAGGAATACACGAGGATGGACAGCACACACCAGATACAGCTGACAGAGGATGACACAGACTTGGAAGGACTGGAAGACAGGACGATTCGGGAGGACCAGGAAGACTAGGAGGAATACAAAGAGAACAGGTAAGTAAATCGTTTGTTTTAGCTGAGGATGACTACGCTGAGTGGTCGCTCAGTTGTCCGCTTTCGTCGAGACGAGCCCGGACAATGAGCGACTGGAGTGCTGTGCTTTTATCTGGTGCTCGTGAATGTGATGCAGCTGTGTGCTCATTAGAAGTCAGGTGATGGTGATCTTCGTGAGTGGGGGTCGTGAGAGCCTGACCAATCCATGACAGTACCCCCCTCCCCAGGGCCCGCTCCTGAGGGCCGACACCTCCGACGCCGTGGTGGTCTCCCTCTGCCTCTAGGCGCTGGGAACTCAGGGTGGCTCTCATGAAACTCCACCATGAGACTAGGATCGAGAATATCAGCTCTGGGAACCCATGTCCTTTCTTCGGGGCCGTACCCTTCCCAGTCCACCAGGTACTCCAACTGGCCACCACGACGTCGGGAACGCAAGATCTCCTTCACTGCGTAGACGGCTCCTTCTTCTAGGAGCAGTGGAGGAGGGGGTTCCTCTTCGTGGTCAGGCTCTGTGGAGGGAAGAACAGGATCGTGATAGGGTTTCAGGAGTGATACGTGGAATGTAGGGTGAATACGGTAGTGAGAGGGTAATTGTAGTTTGTAGGTGACGGGGTTAACCTGTTCCACGATGGTGAAGGGACCAACAAATCGGGGACTTAACTTGCGAGAGGGCAGTCGCATGCGTATGTCCCGGGTGGATAGCCACACCTTTTGTCCGGGTGTGTATCTGGGTTCTTCAGACCTTCTCCTATCGGCGGTTACCTTGCTTCGACGGACTGCCCTCTGCAGATGTTGATGAGCCTCGTCCCAGACTCTCTCGCTCTCCCGGAACCAGTGATCCACTGCGGGGACATCAGATGGTTCGCCATCCCAGGGAAAGAGCGGTGGTTGGAAGCCCAGGACGCACTGGAATGGCGTGAGTCCGGTGGAGGGTTGCCGCAGTGAATTTTGGGCATATTCTGCCCAGCCCAAATACTGGCTCCAGGAGTTCTGGTGACCACTGCAGAAGGTCCTCAGGAACCGTCCCACCTCCTGAATCTTCCTCTCTGTCTGCCCGTTGGTTTGGGGATGATATCCAGAAGAGAGGCTGACGGCCACACCTAGGAGCTTGAAGAAGGCTTTCCATAGACGTGAGATGAACTGTGGACCTCTGTCCGACACAATATCTTCTGGAATACCAAATGACCTGAAGACTTGATTAAAGATATTGTCGGCAGTTTCAAAGGCTGTGGGAAGACCTTTCAGAGGGATTAGTTTGACAAACTTTGAGAATCTATCTACTATGACTAGAATACAGGTATTACCTTCTGACGAAGGGAGGTCAGTGATAAAGTCCACTCCTAGGTGTGACCAGGGACGGTTCGGAATCGGCAAGGGATGGAGCTTTCCAGCGGGTAGATGACGTGGGCTCTTGGATTGGGCACAGTCCTTACAGCCCTGAACATATTGCCTCACATCCCTTGCCATGTTTGGCCACCAGAATCGTTGGGATACTAGCGAGAGAGTATTGTTGATCCCTGGATGTCCAGTGCCTAGCGAGGTATGTAAGGAGTGGATCAGATCTACCCGGTGTTCAGGTGGTATGAACTGCCGATGAGGAGGGCATCCCGGCGGAGCAGGGGCTTCCGGAGTGGCAACGACTGGAGGAGCGTTCCAGGTGATCGGACAAATGGAGATGTGTTCGGGAAGAATCTTCGTTGGGAGTTCTTCATGATCGTGATGCTCGTGTAAACGAGAGAGAGCGTCTGCTCTTAGATTCTTGGGTCCTGGACGATAGGAAATGGAGAAATCAAAACGTGAGAAGAAAAGTGACCATCTGGCTTGACGTGGACATAGTCTCTTGGCCTCTTTGATGTATTGGAGGTTTTTGTGATCTGTGATCACCTGGAACGGATGTTTGGCTCCCTCCAACCAGTGACGCCACTCCTCCAAGGCTAGCTTGATTGCTAGAAGCTCCCTGTCTCCTATGCTGTAATTCTGCTCCGCCGGGCTCAACTTCCGAGAGAAATAGGCACAGGGATGCAGTCGGGGCGGTGTATCATGATGTTGAGATAATACTGCCCCGACGCCGGTGGTGGATGCGTCCACTTCCACCACGAAAGGAAGATTTGGGTCAGGATGAGTCAGGAGTGGGGCCCTTGTGAACTCCTTCTTAAGAAGGCGGAAGGCTGCGGCTGCTTCTTTGGTCCACTCCAGTCCTTTGGGTTTACCCTTGAGGAGATTAGTGAGAGGTGATGTAATCCTGCTGTAGTCCTTGATAAACCGTCTATAAAAGTTAGCAAACCCAAGAAACCTCTGGAGCTCCTTAATGGAAGTGGGTTCTGACCAGGATAGAACAGCCTCAATTTTCTTCCCATCCATACGTATACCGGTTTGGTCAATGATGTATCCCAAGAAATGAATCGACTTCTGGTGGAATGAGCATTTCTCCGCTTTGAGGTAGAGGTGATGTTCTCTCAATGTGTGTAGGACCTCCGCAACGTGTTGGCGATGTTCGGCCTCACTCCGGGAGTAAATGAGGATGTCATCTATGTACACTATTACACAGTGGTGAAGAAACTCCCGGAGGACTTCATGAATGAAGTTTTGGAATACGGAGGGGGCGTTGACCAGACCGTAAGGCATGACCTCATATTCATAGTGGCCAGTAGGGGTCACGAATGCTGTCTTCCATTGGTCCCCCTCACGTATTCTTATCAGATTATACGCGCTGCGGAGGTCCAATTTAGTGAAGACTTTAGCTTCTCGGAGCTGTTCCAAAGCGGCTGGTACCAGAGGAAGGGGATATCGGTATTTTACTGTACCGTTATTTAGGACCCTGTAGTCGATGCATGGACGCAGCCCTCCGTCCTTCTTGGCCACAAAGAAGAAGCTTGAGGCGGCTGGTGATTTTGAGTGACGTATGTACCCCTGACTCAGAGCTTCCCTTATGTAATCTTCCATTGCCTGATTCTCTGGAAGCGAGAGCGGGTAGATCCTACCTCTTGGCAACTGGGCATCTGGAACTAGGTCGATCGCGCAGTCCCATGGCCGATGCGGCGGTAGCTGGGAAGCTCTCTTGGGGCAGAAGACATCATGAAAGGAGCTGTACTCCTTAGGAATGTGGATAGACTGCTTCTCAGGAGGGCTCTCGACCGATGTTGCAAACAAAGAAATGGGGTTCCGACCTTGAAGAGGGAGATTTGGAAAACAGGCAGGTGTACATCCAGATCCCCATTTCTTTATCTCTCCTGTGCCCCAAGAGATGATGGGATCGTGCTTCACCAGCCACGGGCGCCCTAGAATGATGTCCATATTTGCACCCTCCAGAACCAGAAATTGAATCCTCTCTTGATGTAACAACCCCACTTGAAGAAGGATGTCTTCGCATTGTCGATGGATACGGGTCGAAGATCGAGTGCACTGGGTTATCGGTTGTATCTGGTATATATGCGAGGACGCCTCAGTACGGAGGTGGAGTTGACGACAGAGGGATTGGGAGATGAAGTTCCCTGCTGACCCGGAGTCGATGAGGGCTGTGACAAGGAGAGAAATAGAGGCAGTAGTTATTTGTACGGTGGTAGTAAGTGGTTTACATTGTTCAATATTCGTACTGAATACACTCACTGAAGTCCGAATGGGACGAAGGGGACACTCCATACGGGTGTGTCCACTGACACCGCAGTATAGACACAGACCCCGGGTCAGCCTCCTCTGTCGTTCCGCTGATGTCAGTCTTCCAGACTCTATTATCATGGGTTCTGGTTCTGGAGAGGCTGTTGACTCAGGCGATTGGAGGAGTGCAGACGAGGGGGTGATGGTGTCCTGTTGATAGGAACGGAGACGATCGGAACATCGGAGAGAATGTTGGATGAATCTCTCCAGACCCATTGTATCATCTAATGTGGCCAGTTGGATTCGGAGAGTGGGTTCCAAGCCGAGCCGGTACGTGGTCAACAACGATCTCTCATTCCATCCACTTGCAGCTGCTAGAGTGCGAAACCGGAGAGCATATTCCTGTGTAGATAGAGTACCTTGCTTTAGATGATACAGCTGCTCTCCAGCGGCTACTTCCCCATCAGAACGTCCAAACACCTCTTTGAAATACTCCGTGAAGGTAGTGATGGAATTCATGACCGGCCCGGCTTGGTTCCAGATCGTCTCAGCCCATTTAAGTGCAGGTCCAGAGAGTAGAGATACGATGTAGGCGATCTTCGACTTATCTGTGGGATATAGAGAAGGTTGCATTTCGAATATGAGGGAACATTGTAACAGAAAACCATTGCACTCCCCCGCTCCGCCTGAGTAGGGCGCTGGTCGGGCCATGGGACTGGAAGGAAGGGCCGAAGAAGAAACTGTGGAGGCGGAAGTGCTCGGTGCTGGTGGTGCGTTGGAAAGTGGAGCTGGTGGCTGTAGAATCCGCTTCAACTGGTCCACCAGCTCTTGAAGGTGATCGGGGGTGCTCATGTTGTCGTCGTTAATGGTCCGGGCTTCTGTTATGAAGCGGACAGGAGACAGAGGTAAGGAAACGTTAGGGTGTTTATTAAATGACAACAAGGAGCACATGAAGGATAGCCAGGAGGATCAGGAATGATGTTGGGGTCTTTTCCTCCGTGGCTGGGTAACAGGAATACACGAGGATGGACAGCACACACCAGATACAGCTGACAGAGGATGACACAGACTTGGAAGGACTGGAAGACAGGACGATTCGGGAGGACCAGGAAGACTAGGAGGAATACAAAGAGAACAGGTAAGTAAATCGTTTGTTTTAGCTGAGGATGACTACGCTGAGTGGTCGCTCAGTTGTCCGCTTTCGTCGAGACGAGCCCGGACAATGAGCGACTGGAGTGCTGTGCTTTTATCTGGTGCTCGTGAATGTGATGCAGCTGTGTGCTCATTAGAAGTCAGGTGATGGTGATCTTCGTGAGTGGGGGTCGTGAGAGCCTGACCAATCCATGACAACAGGTATGTATAACAGTTTTTAGCGTAGGGATGTTAGCAAAGGTAAGCTGTGATTGTAGTGCATTTGGTAGACCGCATTTGGATAACATGAATGTGTTTGGAGTGCTTTTCCATGTTTTCTTTTTGTTTGTTTTTTTACATATACTTGTTTCTTTACTTTTTTCCCCAGCAAAACAAAACAAAGCAGTGCTGGATCAATTACTTACTGGCTGCATTTTGCTATACGGATCACAAATTCCATGATTAAAACGGTAGTTAGTAACTTAATCTTTTTCATTATTCATTATTTCATTTTCATTATTTAAGATAATTTACTGTTTTAATTGCTTTTGATTACTGATCTAACATTTTAAATCTAAGTACATACATAAAGTACATATTTAAGGTCAAAGAGAACTAAAATAAACAAATAAATCAATAAAAGTCTTCCGAATTCCTGCATTACATAGATAATAAAAAGTTTGCCAAGTGTGAAATATTTTGTGCAGACCCCCAAAAGCAATAATTATTTAAGTTCACATAATACTTTACAGCTACAGTATACATTGACAGAGTTTAGTAACTTACACTCTTAAAAACAAAAGTTCTTTATTCGTATTAATGATTCCATAAATAGTCCGTCGTTCATCAAACAAAAGTGTATTAATTTTTTTGATTATTTTATGAAAGTTTTTTTAAGAGTAGTTCCTATAATATTTTTTCTTCTGCAGAAAGTCTTATTTGTTTTATTTTGGCTAGAATAAAAGCAGTTTTTAATTTTTGAAAAACATTTTAAGGTCAATGTTATTAGCCCCCTTAAGCAATATTTTTGTTTGATAGTCTACAGAACAAACCATCGCTTTAAAATGACTTGCCTAATTGCCCTAACCTACCTAATTAATCTACTTAAGCCTTTAAATGTCACTTTAAGCTGTATAGAAGTTTCTCGAAAAATATCTAGTCAAATATTATTTACTGTCATCATGGCAAAGATAAAATGTCATTAGAAATGAGTTATTTATGAGTAAAACTATTATGTTTAGAAATGTGTTGAAAAAATCTTCTGTCCATTAAACAGAAATTGGGGAAAAAATAAACACGGGGGCTAATAAATCAGGAGGGCTAATATTTCTGGCCTCAACTGTGTGTAAACATGTAATAAAAAAGGAACTGATGAATCTAATTAAGAGTACTTAAACCATAATAGAATCACATTACAAGTACTTCATTTTTTCCCAATCTGATTACATAATCTATATTATGTGTAATCTGTTAGTAGCACTGGCACTGAAAAAGAGCAGATCACTTTAGGCCACATGAACCAGCTGGCCTCAATCGATCTGCTGACATCATGCTTAGATACATAAAAGTAATATGCGATGACCCAGACGTCTCCCATTGAACTTCAGCCAATGTTATTACTCTGGTACTTTTGCCGCTAGACATTTCCATTCTGATTTAACGCTACGATTCTGTCTGGGTTTGAAAAGTGCCTGCAGTGCCCAGGTCATCATTAGTTAATGTCCTCTATGGCACGAGGGCAGTGGCAGAGCGGTGACCAGCCTGCTCTACCTCAATAACACGGATATTAAAACAAATCTGTGTTGGTTTACTATAAAGAGTACATTTGCTAAAGCCATTGCAGTTATAGTAATTCTTAATTTTTACTCTCATTTTGATGTTAAGACTTTAAATGCACAAATAACTCACCTAAATCCAGTTCATTTTGGGTAAATTTGCCCCAAAAAGATCTACAACCCAAAACAGATACAAGATCCTTAGGGGCTCAGGACGATTTTGTAGCCAATTAAACTCCCTGTGAGCAACCCAAGCCCAATTCCCCATGCAAATAACCACATTTCATGAAGCATACTCTATAAAAGACACACACATACGCGAAATATTCCACAACGTTATTTATTGTGGACTCATTTGCCTTCTTTTTAATTGAAGTTCCCTTTACATCAAACACGCCGTAGTTGTGAAGAGATATCGCACACAAACATCAGAAAAAGCACAAGGTAATACTTTCACTTGAGACTATTCTCTAGATATGAGATTAGGAATGAAAAAAAGGAAAGATGCAAGTTCACAAGATATATACTTTATATATTTCATAGACAACTGCAGACATATTCTTACTAGCACCCGAAGGTGAGCGAGGAGAACCGGAGGGATTGTTTGTGAGGGTTTGAAAAAATTTTAACTTGAAAGTGAAGTGTTACAGTGGATCAGAGGAAAAGAAGGGAGTGATAGACTAGATTTGTGTGTTGTGTTTAGTTGTTTAAATGTCTTACGGATAAACAACAATGCACTTTGCTGAAGCATGTGGCTAGAAGAGTCTGTTGACTGCTGCTGACATTAGTATGCATTTAAGAAGAGTCCAGTTCTGAGATATTAACGTCATTTCCAGTTTACTGTTATGAGCTGACGAACAGGGTTGCGCCACAATGACACTAAGTTCCCCGGTAGCTGTTAGTTGACCAGCTAAAATAGTTTAACCTAAGGCATAATACTGTTATAAACTGTAAAATCCTTGTAGTGGTTCTGTCAGTTATTATTGGTATAATCCATTTAGCTTCATAGACAGAAAAGATCTTTAATTGATGATCAAAGTCCTAATCAATAACCCTTGTTAAAGGGAAATTTCCATATGCAAATGAATATCGACATTTTGATACTGTAAACCAGATCCAAATCGTGATGATTTCAGTCATGTCCTTGCAGTAAACAATGAGTTTCCCCTCTTAGAATAAGAAAGCACAGAGAAATGTCAAGGATAATACATTACTCATGCACATATCATCCGACCACTCACTCTGTCGCTAAGCAATTAATAATTACAGTACAGTGCAATTTTATAAAAAATTCCTAAGGAAAGGGAAGCTTTTAGTTACTCAACTCTCAATGAACCACAATCTTGATGGCTCTTGCTGGCAACATTGACATGCTAAGAAACTGAAAATTGTACATGGACAAGATTTGGATGAACAGTGCATATAGAAGAGCTCTCAAAATGTGAAATGCCAATGTGCATTTAGTGTCTGAGGAGAAAACAATAGCTATCAAAAAAAAAAACTAAATTGCTGAAAGTTGACACACAAGTTTCACATGATAGAGATTTCCTTTCAAAATTAAATTAATAAGAATGCCCAAAAAGCTAATTTCCAAGTTATAAATTAAGCATTAAATAAGGCAAATAAATAAAGTAACTGTATTACTCAGTTAATAGAATAAAACATTAGCAAATATATGCAAACAATATGCAGAACAAATTGATTAGTAAGCAATTTGTGGCTCAAACATTTGTATTTTATTTTATTTTACCTAATAATAAAGGCTGGTGTGAAATTCAAGAAATTTGAAACTAATGATGGTAAGTCAGAAATATCTCCTAGCTTCAAATGATGACAATATAATTAATGAAAGAAATTCTTTGCTAGCCTGGGATGAAGAGGAATGGGATGTTTCTTTTTACCATAACATTAAGGTTGTTATATATGATTTATGGTGTTTAATGTTTCCATTTCAATTTTGTTTTTTTGGAGTTTTAAATTGGTAGACCTTTATTCTAGCATTTAATTGCAATGGTAGCAAGCTTCACATTCATATTCTAAACAAGTCAGTGCAGATGGAATTGCTTTTGCATCCTATGAGACTGTATATATGTAATAGGGAATCATACATACCCTTTCATTCTCATCATATTAAGTGCATCATTTTTTTTTGTACATTCAGTTAAACTTTCTAAGGCATTAAAACAATCCCTCAACCTTTGGTGTAAACATTTTTATTAGAGTTCTGTTTTTAGAGATCCGTGGACCCATTGATCATCTGTTTTAAAATGAGTGAATTTGTTTAATTAAAGCTGCTTAGTTCAGTTCATCCACAGACTAATATGTGTATTTAGTCTGTTGTTCCGTTTGCTCAAAAGTAGCTTTTACTGTGTGTGTGTGCGTGTGTGTGTGTTTGATGAGGTCTGGTACACATCCAAAACTGCTCTGTGTTGTTTAATGCCAAGTTCACACTGAATAATTTTAGCCCCAGTTTACACTTGCCAACAGCTTTTGTGAAATTGCTGACAAATGGCTAAAATCAGAGGCAAATCGGTGCTTGTTCATGTGAGTGACACAGTGTGAGTTATCAAAGACGTGCTGTGTGAAATGAGTTTTGACTGAAAACATTTCAGCAATTACCTATAGCCCATGAGAGAGCAAGATACAGGGCAGCAGGGAGTTTGGGGAGAATCTATAGACCACTATCCAAGAATAAATAAGCTTTACAATAATATCCCAGCAGGCACAGGGTGTCAACATAACGTCAGATTGACATTGTACCCCATGATTGTGGGGACATTGCATTTTGTTTGGAAATGAAAACTGGATTGATGTCAGAACCCAACCTCAGCCGACGTTAATGTCCAACCTAAAATCAACCAAATATCAACGTTTAATGATATTACAGCTTGATGTTGTGTGGACATTACCACTATGACATCTTTTTAGACGTTAGGTTTTGGTTGCCATACCTGATTAATAAATGTCAGTATTTGACGTCAATAGTTTAAGATGTTGGCTTGATGTTGGATTTTGGTCACTTTCCAACACAAATTAAAATCAACCAAATATCGTCATTTGACTTCATTATTGGATGTCAAAATAACGTTGTCCTTAGACACTGGCTAGACATTACATTTTGGTCACCTGATGCCACGACCTAAATCTAACCTTATATTAACGTCTTATGACATTGTGTGCCTGCTGGGATTGAACAGTTGTGTCCCAATTCACATACTTATACTAGGCCCTAAAAGTATGTACTTTTTTGTGAAGGAAAAGTCTTTGCCTTTGAGTGTGTAACAGATGAGTATGCAAGCTTTGGGACACACTACTTCCTCGTTAACAGATCGTTAAGTTGCTTAGTTATGAGCCCTGTCAATCATCCACACATCATCCACATTTCTTGTATATTTATTTTCCTACCTTATTGGAGATGCAGCAACAGGTTAATCTTCTATTCATGAGTCTTTCATGCAGAGAAATCTCCTAAGGTCTTTGGGTAATTATGCATTCAGAAGTGAAGGTCCAAACATATCTTGATATAAGTTAAGATAATTGTTGCAGATGAAATATAACACAGAAAACGCGATTTAAATATTTTCCAGTTGGCTAGATATTACAGTCATTCAAACATCTTTACCGAAGCCTTTTTACTTGACAGTTGGTCTCGCGCGTCCACCATGTTAGTAGTTTGTTTACACTTTTCAACCACGTTTGTAGTTTTCATCAAATTCATGTCCAACGCGCAATGTACTGTAGGCAATATTAGCGGTTAGAGTATGGATGGTTCTACACTTCAAATTTTTCCCAGGATTAGGAAATGATCCGGGAACCTTTGGCATACACTTTTCAACATACTACGATTTGGGACATACTAATTCTATTTTCGAATACTATTTAGGACGGATAGTATGTGAACTGTACGCAGCAAAAGAAAATTTGCTTGACCAGCACATTATTGCCCTTCATCTTGTTTTCTCTCAACTCACAACCCCTGTTCCATGCATCGCCCAAAGAATTTCCTTAATCTTGTTTTGCTTAATCTTCCTTAATTTTGTCTCTTTTTCAAACGAGTAAAATGGCTAATTACTTCAAAATACTTAATACAGGATACCATTCTCCAGTCTCACGCATAATCTTGAATTATTGCGTGCATTTGTGGGCCAGACAGTGTGTATCCTCCTGTCACTGACCCATCATGCAGTGTAAATACCACAGCAACTGAATGCTAGCCTCAGAGAGTCATACAATATGAAAATAATGTTGATCAGGAAACTTCGTGCAGTGTGAACTCGGCATAAAATGTCTAACCAAACATTTTCACAACCTGAGACCTCATGAAGTACACATAAACAAATCTACTGAGAAACATTTTACCAGTTCCACTATTGAAAGTGATACAAAACATTTGCTTTTGTGAAGGTGTATCAAGTTTTTCAATTGTGTGCTCTCCAACATCATACCTCTATCACATTTGGATCATGACAATCACAGCTCAATCTTACATGCAGGGAAAGACTCATCTTGCATGACTACAGTGCTGCTGCTTGCCAAAACCATGATGTTTAAGTCTTGCTGCTTCTCGTGGGTCTCTTGGTACCACTCCCTCATAACTTCTGTATCATGGGTTGGAATCAGTGTGACCTAGAAGTGTAAGAATATTCAAGTCAAAATCAAACCCACTGACTTTCATTTAGAAGAAAAACATCATTAATTCATTCATTTTCTTTTCGGCTTAGTCTTTGTATTAAGCAGGGGTCGCCACTGCGGAATGAACCGCCAACTTATCCAGCACGTTTTACACAGTAGTCGCCCTTCCAGCTGAAACCCAACACTGGGCAACACCCATACACTCTTGCACACCCTTACATGTCAAGGGTGTCAAGGGACAATTTAGCTTATTCAATTCATCTATAGCGCATGGCTTTGGACTGTGTGGGAAACCGGAGCACCTGAAGGAAACCCATGCGAACACGGAGAGAACATGCAAACTCCACACAGAAATGCCAACTGACCGGGGCAGGGCTCAAACCAGCGACCTTCTTGCTGTAAGGCGATTGTGCTACCCACTGCGCCTCCATGCGGCCCCACTATAAAATCACTGTGAAAAAAAAACTTAAATAATAGTACCTGCATATTATTTCCCCATTGGCTCTTTCCTTCCAACAGAGCATCCAGAACTGCCTTACTAGGCTCCTGTGCTGTTGGATCATTACCACTGACTACATAGTAGGACGATCGGATCCGTTTAAAGAACTCTGCATCCACATTCTTTGCATTGCAGTGGTTTGGTATGTAAACTAGGTCCATATACATTGTAGGACAGTTGGGTACTGATGTTCCACTGCTGGACTTGGTGCTTCCTTAATAGAAATAAAAACAAGAATAAAGAAGAAGGTAAAAAATTAAAGATCATAGTCACTTAACTATATATTTTGTAAAGTTTTATAGTACACGTGCTTTGAGTGTGAAACTTGTGTTACCTGAAGTGCTGTTTTTCACTCCCCTTGATGCAGAGGTATTAGTAGCATTTTTGGCATCTTTATCTTCTGTAGACTTTTTTGGCGAGGACACTTTCGACTCTTTGATGGCACTTGTTTTTGACAAGCTCTTTGTTGCAGATGGCTTGGTTTTGCTGCTGATGTTCTTTTTTGGTTTCCCAGATGCCTCCTCAGCCTTCAGGACTTCAGGGTCTACCATGCAGGCATCAGGATGTGGAGGAGTAGGAGCAGGGTCTCTGGGTGTGACTGGAGGTGGGTCTGCATGACGATAAGTGATCGTCCTATCTGTTGGTAGTGTTTCTGAGTCATCCTCAGAGTCAATATTTGCATCTGCAGTTATTGATGGGCACTCCTCTGTGCCAGGAGGAACATCAGAGTCTGTTTGAGAGGGCGCTGATTCACTTACAGAGGTGGGGGGAGTTTCCTCACACTGTTTGCTCTGCTGTTTCTCTTCAGGTGGTGGTGGTCCTTCTCCTGACTTAGCAAGAGGCTTTTCCTCCCCCAAAGCAGGGTCCTCATTCATGAAGTACTCAAGAGGACTGGGGTTTATAAAGGATGGAGAAAGCTCTGTTTTTGGATGTCTGTATTCACAGGAGGTCACCAAACACAAGTCCACTTCGGCTCGTGAATAAGAATGGCATGCCTTTGAGGTATCTGGTCCAATGGACCCACCATCACAGATTTTAGTAGATTCTACATTTTGACAACTGTATGAATATGATGAAGAGCTGATGGAAAATTTATCTTGACTGTCTGTCTGAGTGGAAGAAGGGGAAAGTTGGGCTGGAGATGACATTTTAGGGCTGGTGGGGGATTTTGAACCTGTAAAGGTAGTAGTTTCTGAGCCAAGTTTAAGATCTTCTGTCTTTTGAGAAAAACACGATTCAGTAGGAGATGAGGGTGAGCTAGCCTTTGGAGGATTCTTCTCTAGATTTTTTGTGTCCTCTGATTTATCCATACCGGTCTCTTCATAAAATGAATTGCTACTAAGTTTATCTTTGTTTACTTCTTCATGTGACATACTTGGTCTACCTAAAACAAGAGATGAGTCAAGAGACACATGAGACTGTTTGCTAGGTGACTGTTTTGGAGTAACAGATTCTGATAAATTGTCTATATCTGGAGAAACTTCTCTTGGCTCTGCAATTTGGCAGGGTGTTGTAACAGATGGGGTAGACTGAGATGCATCTGATGGAGAGGCAGAAGCAGCCTGGGTACTATCAGATTCTTTAAAAAGCATTGCCTTATCTCCAGTTTCCTCTGGTCTGTGTCGTTCTCCCATGGAACCAGCTCCATCCAAGGGACTGTCATCAACTTCTGTGGGACCATTCTCAGTGGCTGTAGACTGCATTCCTCCAACTGATGGATGATCTGGTGATTGTTTGCTGAAATCCAATGCAAATGAGTGTTCTGGGGATTCTTGTTCACACCCAGCTAGCAACTTCTCAGGGGATTTTGTTTCCTGTTGTGGCATTCTCAATTTGGCTGTCTTTGGTGAAACATCAGGGGAGATTGACATAGGACGGGGACTGTCTTCCTTAGATGGAGAGACTTCCGCTTCCTGCATTGTGGTTGGAGTCTGAACAACTGAGACAGAGAAAGAATCATCCACTTCTGTGGAATGAGGGGAGCCCACTTCAGCATGAAGTGATGGGGAGACATCATCAGTTGTCGGTTCCGGTAAAGAACTTGTTGCAAGTGATGCTGTTGATGCAGAGGCAATGTGAGAAAATGTGTCATCTGCAACAACTTCATCAACTGGAGTGCCAGACTTATCAGATGTTGTCCCTTCAGATATGGACATTTTACTGTCCTCTTTAAATGTTGTTAAATGTTTTGTATCAGACAGACTTTCTATTTTAGAAGGTGGCAGTGATGTGGCAGATATTACTGATGAACTGTCATCAGTTGCTAACTTTTTATCGTTATTGTCAGTCTGACTTGGTGATTTGTGGTCGAACTCAAAATTGGTTGATAAGTGTGCTTCATAAATTGGTGATTGTTCCTTTCCTGCTTGTGAAACAGGCACTGCTTCATCAATTGGACTAGCCTCTCTGGGAGAGTATTCCTTGTCACTTGTGATGTCTACAATAACAGGACCCTGGGTCTCAGATGTTTTGTCAGATGGTAGAGTGCCAGCTTTCTCCTCAACTGGCGACTGGTAGTAAGGTGTGTGTCCTGAGGACTGAGGAGACAAAGGGCCCTCTAAGGTTTTCTCATCTGGACTGTACGATTCCATTCCTCTTGATATACCTGCTAGTGTAGTTCCCAGTTCAATAGGCGAAGATACACCTGCATGCACAAGGTGAATGTTTACATTTTGGTCACCAGAAGGTGACCTGACAAAAGGCAAAGTTGTAGTAGTAGTGAGCCTGCTTGAGTCAAAAGAGAATGTGTCTTTAACTGAAAAATCCTTGACAGATTTATCTTCCTCCAATGAAGATGGTGGTGAAATGGTGGAAGCTGACACATGATAATCATGGCCCTCAGTGGCATCACTCTTGGAGTGATCTAATTCAGGAACATCTTGGAGAGGTGAAAGTTTCTTTCGTTCATGTTCTGTAGTTATACCGTACCTGACAAAATCTTGGGAAGGAGAATCGCTTTCATCATTAGTTGTCTCATCACTCATTACATCTCTTGGAGTTGACATTTCATCCATAGGCGTTGGGACACTTGAGATCTCAATCGTAGACTGAGTGTGTCCAGATGTTGTGTATTCTTCTGGAGGCTCATCTCGGTTTTCATCATCAGAGGCAGCCTCACTTTCTGAACCTGCAGGTAGGGTTTCATCATGAATTGAATCAGCAGGAGACACAGGTGCAGTGAGCTTTGGTGGTGTGGTTACATCAAAACATTGCAACTTTGTTTCTTTGTCTAGATCTGGTTCTTCTGTACCATAATTTGATTCTTCCTTGGTTTCAAGCTCTCCCTGTTCATCTTTTAATGTAGATATTGCTCTCTCCTGCTCATCCACTTCCTCTGTCTCTCCCTTTTCTTCATAGTCCCCTAACTCAGATGACTCTTCCAATCCTGTTCCTTCATCTTCAAACTTTTCACTGGTACCGTTGCTTTTCTGATTGGGTTCTAGTTCCCCTGGAGTACCTCCACATTCCTCCTCAGCTTCAGTGGTTGCTATTCCTTCATCAAGGGACTCTGCTGCTTCTGGGGACTCTTTGCAATGAGTTATTTCTTCATGTCTAATCTCTTCTTCTTGATTAGAATCGTCTATTTTGGTCTGAGAAAGGACCTCATCATCTTCAGCCATCTCCTCTGCTTTCAAAGCCTCAAAATCTTTAGTGAGGTCCTCTGGAGAAGACATAAGTGATCTCTCTGCCTCAAGTACATCTGTTGCGCTGGCTTCCACAGTGGGTTCTTCAACAGTGGCTCCTGAGATAGAAGGTGCTGCCACTGATTCTCCTGCATCTTTTTTAGTTGGCTTGGACTTGGCCTTGTCTTTGGATCTGGCAGGGCTACCAGGGCTCTTCCCACGTGCTGCAACCTTTGGTTTAGGTGCAGGTTTTTTCACATCAGGTGTGCTAGGGGCATTCTTTTTCAAGCTACCAGTTTTTCTTAAATCTTTCATTGACTCTTTTGAATCTTTCATTGATTCTTTCTTTTCATCCTTTCTGCTTTCCTTTAATACAGAGTCTTTCCTGATGTCTCGTTTTTTAATTTCTTTTTTCACTTCTTCTTTCTTTACCTTCTCTTCTTTTTTGACCTTATCTTCTTTATTGGGTATGTTTTTTTCAGTTTTAACAGTCTCAGTCTTTTCCACTGATTTCTTGGATTCCTTCTTTATTGTTTTTGGTTTAATGTCAACTTTCTTTTTCTCTGGAGTGTCAGTTTTGTGTGTTTGCTCAACCTTGCTTTTAATGTCCTTGTCCCCTGCTTTCACCTTTTTCACAAGTGTTTTTTCCTTTTTCTCTATTTTTTGTGTTGGCTCTTGTTTTTCTGCTGGTTCAGTTTTACTTACGGTTTTTAGTTTTTCAGCGGTTTCTTCCCTGGATTCCTTGTGGAGATTTTTGCTCGGAGATGGTTTTGATGTCGATTTGAGACTCTCTTTACTGTCTGTCTTATGTTTCATCTTTGCTTGTTTCAGTGTCGGGGCTAGGTTTAAATTAAGCTCATTTTGTGTGATCACAGGATATTTGAGGAAGTCTAAGTGTTTAAGTTTTTCTAGGCCTTCTAGAATATGATTCTGAGTAGAATTGCCTGGAAAAAGGACGCGGACAATCTTTTCTGATGGGTTAGCAGGATGCCACACAATCAGCGATGAGATGGAAGACAAATATGAGACGGGGAGTTCTGATTCTTTTCCATTTGGTAACAAGATGGTCGCTTTGTCTTTATCACTACCAGACCATTCTTTCAGGAAAAACTGCAACTCCTTACTGTTCTTAGCTGGGTTAAGAACATACATTTCAAGCTTTCCGACCCCCATTTTCTGGAATAGTATAATTGGTTCTACTGTATTACCTATACTCCTATGCAGAGGTTCAGGTTTTAGAGACAGCTTGTTTAAGTACTGCAGTGTGAAGGCTGCCTCCTCAGCATTTCTCCTAATTCTGTAGTTGGGTTCAAGATTTTCCAGGTTCTGAGGCATGTTGGCAAACATAACACCAATATCAGGTGAGATCATATTCTTTGTCCAGTCACTGTTAGCTGTAGACCCCTGGGACTGCTCCTCCTCCAGTTCAGCTATTTTGCGCTGCAGCATGCTATTGATACCAGGAAGGTTATCATCTCCAATGTGTGTAAGGAGAACAGAATCTACTCTGTCCAAATGCCGTACCAGCTTCCAAAAGCAAGACTTTCTATCAGATCCACCATTAATAAGCATGTTGAAACCATTAACTGCAAACAATGCAGAATCACCCCGTCCTCCAGGGAATATATAGCAGCATGGTTTTGATAATTTTAGGAACCCCCCTGAGGTCGGGGCCTCCAGCATGTCAAATGGAGATGAGATTTCTACAGATTCTGACAGGTATTCTGTAAATTCAGAAAGACCTTCCATTTCTGGAAGGATGGTTGGGGAGTTTAGCTTCATGTAGATGAAGTCCTGTAAGTTGTGTTTGTCCAGATTAGAATTTTTCCAGTCACCATGCTCAGGACAAAAAAGGGTTAAACTGGCTTTGTTGGCTGGATGTATGGTGCTAAGAAGCTCTCCGATCTGTAAGTCAAATTAGAAATATGTTACTTAATTTAAAATATTTGACCCTGGTCCACAAAACTAGTCAGCAGTGTAATTTTTAAAATTGGGGTTTAACTTTATACATCACTTCTAGACAAAAATTGTCAATTTTATAGACAAAAATTTAGCCATGCAACATAAAATTGGTTTTGTGGTCCAGGGTCACATTATCAGGTTTCACTGTAATGTGCATGCTTTCAACAAAAATAACAGTCACTTGCCTCTTGATCTGTAAAAATGTCAATGAAACTGGAGAGAGAAAAGGAGCCTGATTGGAGAATCAGCTCGCCTGTATTTTCAAAGCACTGTCCTGCCAGGACAAGCAGCTTATGATGGGCTGTGTCTGAGACCATTAGCCGTACCTAGGTGTAAACACAGAGTTTATATACTATTTATGTACTACAAGAAACATTTGCAGGTTGTTTTTAAGTACATCATGTAAATGCAATATCTGCAAAAAATTAATGATGTTACCAAAGTCAAACGAGAGGTTTCATTGTAAAAGATGAAATCATACCCTTAAAAACCTGGCCAACAGAAGTATGCCTCTTTCTATGAGCTCAGCTAAACTTTTTGCAGTTATGTGTGACTTTAAAAAAATTATTCGTTTACAAATGTACTTCGGGTTTTCTTTTTCGCTTTTTCCTCTCTTTCTTGTTCACTGTCCATGCCAGCATTTCCAATTTGTTGTCATTGACTGTTCTGGGCAGCCAGCCAGGGTCAGACCTGCAGTGCTCTACCATATTATTAATGCAGAGTCTAACTGCAGTCATAGTGTACAAGCAAGGCTTTATGGTGTTTGACCGTGTTGTGCATTTAGATGTTTGCCTGCAACTGTGACACACCCAGTACTCACATACTATTTCATTTTCTAGCAAAATATATGAGTTTATATTTGAAGTGTCAAAAACACACAATTGTTTTGAGTCAACAGCATTTATGTTGATATTGTTGCTTATTGTATAACCACAGCGGATTGGACAAGCAGGGCCGCCGCTGGCTGCTACAGACCCTATGAAAGCATTTTCAGAGGACGAAAGTAGGGGAGGGGGGCTAGGGTGCGGTTCTGGTGGGCCCCTAATAGTATCTCTGGGGGCCCCAAAATGGCGTAGGCCCGTAAAATCGTCCCAACTTCCCCCCCCCTAGTGACATCCCTCTCGACAAGCTTACATCTAAACACCTAAAACTATTTAAAAATACATTTAAGTAGCAGACACAGATGTATTTAAAACAAGGAGGAGAAAGTGTGTTTACCTCAGTGCTAACAGCTTCATCTGAAGGGTTAATGAGCACCACTGTCTCCAACACATTACTTTTGTGGTGCAGAATCTTTTGCCCTGGAAATAAAAAGACATGTTACAAAAAGACATGTGTTGTGTATATATATGTGTGTTGCATATATATATGCCTCCTAGGACTGTCTTGATTGTCTCTTATCTTAATATCAGCCCAGTTAGAATTAATACGATTGAAAGGTTTATATGAAGACAATATATTAACGTCATTTGATAATCTTGTAGCAAATTTCACATACCTCTGTAATACTTTTTTTAAACATACACAGTTGAAGTCAGAATTATTAGCCCACCTGTTTATTTTTCCCCCTTTTTTTGTTTAACGAAGAGAAGATTGTTTCAACACATTTCTACACATAACAGTTTTAATAACTCTTTTTCTTTTCTAATAAAAACTCTATTTCTAATAACTGATTTCTGTAATCTTTGCCATGATGACAGTAAATAATATTTCTCTAGATATTTTTCAAAACACTAGTAAAAGCTTAACTAGGTTAATTAGGTTAACTAGGCAGGTTAGGGTAATTAGGCAAGTTATTGTATAATGATGGTTTGTTCTGCAGAAAAATATAGCTTAAAGGGGCTAATAATATTGACCTTAAAGAGCCCATATTATACATGAAATAGGGTCATATTTAGGTTGTAAGGGTCTCCAACAACAGTCTAATATGCATGCAAGGTCATAAAACACTTTTATGGTCTTATAATCTGCATTTATTTTTACCTAATTATCCCAGCGACTCCCATATGAATCGTTCAGCGATTCATTTGTTCCCAAACCCCTCCTCAGCGCGAAGCTAATCTGCGCTGATTGGACCGATGACAGCCTGCTGCGATTGGTCGACAGTGACAGGCTTCAGCACGAGACAGAGTGAAATGCCCAGCTGGTAATCAACTATATAAAAGTAGTCACAGTGCACACACGCTTCATAGTGTAAGGCTTTTTTTCACACACACACACAACCCTCCTCAGAAGAACTGGGGGAAGCGACGCGAGTCTCTCTCTCTCTCTCTCTCTCTCTCTCTCTCTCTCTCTCACACACACACACACACACACACACAACGCTCCTCAGAAAAACTAGGGAAAGCGACGCGAGTCTCTCTCTCTCTCTCTCTCTCTCTCTCTCTCTCTCTCTCACACACACACACACACACACACAACGCTCCTCAGAAGAACTAGGGAAAGCGACGCGAGTCTCCTAGCCTCTCCCTCTCCCTCTCTCACACACACACACACACAACGCTCCTCAGAAGAACTAGGGAAAGCGACGCGAGTCTCTCTCTCTCTCTCTCTCTCTCTCTCTCTCTCTCTCTCTCTCTCTCTCTCTCTCTCTCACACACACACACACACACAACGCTCCTCAGAAAAACTAGGGAAAGCGACGCGAGTCTCCTGTCTCCTAGCTTACGATCGCCATAGCAACGACAAACGGCAGTGGAACGCGAGCTCACAAAAGCCTTTAACGTTAAATCCGTAAACAAAGCGGCACGCGTCGCGTTTTTAACGTGGCTTACATGTGATAAGAGAATATAAAGAGTAACCGCGTGTACTGTACCAGGTGAACAAGTAACAAAACACAATAAATACATAATTTGCAAGCTAGAGTAAACGAGGCAACAATTTTAATCGCACTTACTTACACTAGTGAATAAACCTCAACCACTGACTCTTCACAGTTTCATCTTTGGGTAGAGACTGTCAATATTATCCATCTGAGCACAGCGTGACTTCATTGGACCGGCGGCGTCTGTGTGTGTGTGTCTAGTGTTTTTCTGTGTTAGTGGGCGGGGCCCGCAGGTTTCAAATCTCCCTGGTTTGCGCGCGTAACTACTGGCGAGGCTTGTGTTTCGTGGCTGCGTCATCGCGAAACACCTAATGACTCGTTATCAAGACGACTCGTTTGAAGCACTATGAGTCGACTCTTTTATAGATGAATCAATAGTTTTAAACACTGTACACTTACAGATTTAAGCCTTAGCTGGATATTTCACTTCACTTAGAGCTGTGGTACACACTACATGGAAGGGCATTTTCAAAAACCCATAATATGGGCTCTTTAAATGGTTTTTAAAATTTTTAAAAACTGCTTTTATTCCAGCCGAAATAAAACAAATAAGACTTTCTCCAGAAGAAAAAATATTATCAGACATACTGTGAAAATTTCCTTGCTCTGTTAAACAGCATTTGGGAAATATTAAAAAAGGGGGGCTAATAATTCTGACTTCAACTGTACATTTACAACTCAAAAGCTATATCTTCACACATTTAAAGAATTATACACAACACCCCCCAGTGTCAAAATTGGAAACTCATACAGTGAAAAAATATTCCATTAAAGGGTGGATCAATATCAAAAATCATAACAAATCTGAAAACTCTGGTTTTATTTATTGTAAACCTTGTAAAACCTAATTAAGAAATGTTATACAGAGAAATAATGTAATTTAAAAATACCAGTTTGCAACATCAAGCAGCATGATGGGCTGTTTTGCATGGCTAAAAATCAATGGAAGTGAATGAGACCGGAAGACTCAAGACAATAAGGTTAAAATCTCTGCGCTCGCTTCTACATGAAGAATAAGGTCAAGAAATGTCAAGACCCACACTCCAGTAAACACATAAAATGCTTTTGTGTAAGGAACCACAAAGACACACCAGGAATTGCAGTTTGGTGTTTAATTCACCCTTTCATCTTTTCCAGACTATTCATTTTGCTCCTTTTGTCATGCACATATTGTACAACCAATTGAGATTTAAGTACAATTTTCATTTTATAATGGTCTGGGCTTGATTTTTTATATGTGACATCTGTCTTATGTAATTGCCCAGTGTGTACTCATGCACATACTCCCTCAGTCACCTCATTTCTCTGTACACATTCTATTGACATAGATATCCAATTAACCTCTGCCCTCTTCCAGCAACCTGTCATCCTTTCTTTTTCAACCTCCTCATGGTTGGAACACAAAAAAGCTTTTATTATACATGCTTTCCCTTTTATTCAATCACTAAGCTCTGTCCATACACATATGACAATAGCTGTTTCTCAATATGCGTTCTTCAGCAATCTTGCATCCTCGTGTTCTCATGTAACTTTATCATCAACTGCAAAGTTCAGTTCCAAAACTCAAGACCGCAAGAACGGAGGACGTGTGAAAGTTCCCGGATGTGTTCTTTATATCGAGGACGCAACGATGCAGACTTGAGCGCATATCTCACTCAAGAAGTCCCAGAAGTCATTGCGGCCGAATAAAGGAGGTGGGAAGCGCAGCATTTTATATAGATTTATTATTAAAGTTCGGAGATGAAACTAATTTATCTCAGGAGTTTCCCTAAATGAGAAGGTGAAAGTAAACATTACCATGAAACTCTTTATAAAGGTATAAACACTTTAAGGGTGTTTATTTGCTGAAATTTGTTTTAAAATCTGTTCTATTTTTATTGTGCAACATATATTTGTAAGGTTTTTATGCATAGCATATATCGTGAAAAGGGGAAAAACAATAAATTGTGGTATGAATGCTGTAATGTTAAAATCATTTTCCATTAAAAACGCATGAAGGTCATGTGACCATCAGAAAGAATACAGCATCTCATTTCTCACAGGACACGTTCTCTGTTCTCGCAGTCTCCCGAGTTCGTTCTTCCGAGGTACAGTAACTTGGCAAAACCCTCCACAAGAACGCAAGTCCATTCTCAGTGTTCTCGGATTGAGAAACAGCCAATGGGACTGTACTGACACTATAATATGCATCTGATTCTTCAATATCTCATTTTTCATATAACATCCATATGGCTCATGATAAACTCAAGCAAAAAAAAATCTCTGTCTGGGTAAATCAATCCTATTATAAATTCATCAAGCTGTCCAAAAGCGGAGAGGTTGTAAAATAGCAGGAAACAGTCAGCTCCGTCACTGTCAGTACTAGAGCGTTTGCTATTACTGCAGCCCCTTCTGTAACATCAGCATCATCACTCAAGCAGTAATTGTTCATAGTCTCATAATCCCCCCACTGGGGTTGTTTGTAAAGGTTTAGTGACAAGTGCTGCAAATTGCTTGAAAAATAAATTTCAAATTTCAAGGCTTTCATCTAAAACACAAGATGGCGCACATAATATTTTCCATTTGAATTTAGCTGTGCACAGACTGTCACACCACAGACAAAAGTATAAAAGCTGTAGCTGTATGTCCTCCATACTATGATCTGGTTAAATTATATGCTTTGATTCTCCAGATATTTAGCAGAATCACTAAAAGTGCATGGTCACATATTTGTGCATAAAACCTTAAAAACAAACCTCAAACCACACCAAAATCACAGTGCTGGTTTTGGCTCTGTATTATGGTAATTACTAACAGCAGAAACATGCTCTTGCTGTTTAGAATAATCCATCCTCACTGGCATTGACAAGAAAAGTATGTGGTATGTGCATCTGGAAACTTTGCATGAGATGCTTTGCTGTGTCGGAAAATCTACATGCACATTGTAGTGAATGCATCCCAATGTAAGCCTCATGATATGCCTATAAATATATATAGTACTGTTAGCTAATTTGATGTATTTGTGGATTGTGTGGGTCTGTTCTCCAGAGGAAGAAGTGTGTTTGTGCAAGCGTGTGCATATTTCGAGGTGTCTCTCTCATGCAGTGTTGGTAATTACAGTGTGTTTCCCACCTGCTGAGTCATCATCACCGCTCTGAATCTATTCACTTCCATCCCTTTATTTCACCATATTCTCTGTGTACCATGTTTGAGCTTACTTCTGTTATTTCCCCAGGTTTTCTTTTCTATGCTGCACCTCGTTAATTTGGGAACAAATAAGTTGGTGATGGTGGCAATTTAGACAAATTTGTAGAACAATCAGGGCTGTGTTTCCCAAAAGCATCTAAAGCCTATTGTGCGATTGGTAATAATATTATGATCTGTTTTAGAAAAGCATCATAGCTAAGTAGCACCTGAAAATCATTGTAAATCTATGAGTGCTCTGGAGAAATTAGTTTAATTAGAAGCACGCATCATAAGAAGTCAAAATTATGAGGTCACCTGCAGGACAATCATCAGATTACAACTATAATTTTATTCAAGTGTAAATGTGATTATAATTAAAGACAGTCCCGTAGCCAGCCTATTGAAAGGGGTGGTTCTTTTTTCTCAAAAAGTGAATCTTTTTGCAGTTATTCTCCCAAATTTTTATTTAATGATGAGGTTCAAATACTGCATTTTATTGACATTTTAAGCATTAATATTTGCTGCATTAGCTTGTCAGATGGTGATTTCCTACAATTTTGTCAAAGTGCTTACCATTCTGATTTACCACAAAGTGTTTATTTAGTGTTTATTTGTTTATTTATTTATAAATGTGCATTTAAACTGTAATATATTCCAGTTTTATAAATAATGTTATGAGATTAGACTTTTAAATTAAACATTTTGAATACTTTTTTTAAATACAAATTTATCATCATACATCATTAACAAAAACAATTAAGAATATGTTAAAACCTATTAAATACCAACTAAAAACATATTAAAACTGTAGCCTGTAGGTAAATAACAAACTGGCCAGCTCATTTCCTGAATCAGAATTTGTAAATCTGAATAATTAAAAATTTCATTTGTCCTAAAGCCTTTTTCTATCAGTTATTTTGAAAATTTATGATAGCAAACTGTCAAAAATGGGACAAATGAGTTCATATAGAGGCCAAATTCTAGAATTTGTCAGTGGCTACGGGCCTGAAAGATTTTGATTGTCCTCAATTGTACATTTTATTACTTATTTTAAATTAATTATAAATGAAATAATTAAAATGGGTGGAAAACAAACCAGCAAATAGAGAAATACACATCTAAATGAAATGAATGAAATAATTATCAAATATGGTTGGAAGACAAATAGGGAAATATGGATAAACTTACAAAAGATGCCAGAGACTTGCAGACAACCTTTTGTTCTTTAGCCTTAAGGGTTTTTTCAGTCATTTTGTCAGTACCTCAATCTGCTAATCCAGATGAGATGATTATTGGGTTAAATATTCAGGATATGACTAAGCTCATATCTCAGCACTTTGGAAATGGACAACGACAGTGGCACTCAATGTACATGTATGAGCCACTGATTAGTGTTTCTAACTAGATTTACTGTAAAGGGGAGATTTTATACCTGTTTTATAAGATGTAATTTAACTTTTAAAGGTGCTCGTACATATTTTGGACTCTTCTAAAGCATAAAAATACCATATGTTTGTAGATATTTAAGAAACATGCTAATTCAAGATACTAAACAAAACATGCTAAAATCAGATCTTTTCCTTTGAAAATGTGCATTCAATGTAAGAATATCTGTCTTTGTTTTGTTCTGTGCCACCCGCCCACTGCCAGTTTACACAATTATATTTTAGAGTCCTATACTGCACCTTTAAGTATCCCAAGAATACATTTGGGAAGATTCAGCTCCAAAAACCCCACAAAGTGAAACACTTCTAATGCACACAATGGTTATTTCGATGCACACAACAACACAGAAGTTAACACAATCTTTACAAAGTATTAATGCAAATGATTAGGAAAAACTCATTCATTCATTTTCCTTTGGCTTAGTCCCTTTATTCATCAGGGGTCACCACAGCAAAATGAACCGCCAACTTATCCAGCATATGTTTTAGACAGCGGATGCCCTTCCAGCTGCAACCTAGTACTGGGAAACATCCATAAACACTCATACACTACAGCCAATTCAGTTTATTTGATTCACCTATATCACATGTCTTTCGACTGTGGGGAAAACCGTGTCGCCCCTAGGAGAAAAACTGTCGTGTTTATATTGAAAAATATTGAAATTCTGGATATTGTTCATGTGCAATAGAGGCTTTTGAGGTGTTTTGAGTGAGCTCTCTTCCAGGGAATTTTGTGCTTTGTAATTTTGTATATTTGATTCAACTTTAAGCATTAACTGAAGCTGAAAGTGTGAAGAGCATAATAGAACCTTTTTAGTGCATCTGGCCTCTGGAAAACATCATTTATATGTATGTATACAGCATGTCTTGAGACTCTAGATCCCATGGGCCACTCGCTCTTTGATCATTAGCAAAGAGAGCTGGAGTTCCTTTGGGAAAAGCCAGGGGCACGCATTTTGTCTAACAGTTGGGGAGGGGGACGACAAACAATTTCTAAGCAATTTTTAAAGGAGGCACCAATAATACAGTTTAAATGGTAATTGAGGCTCAAACAGGAGGCAAATGCTCTAACCAGGACACTAAAGACTGCAGCCTCTATTATCTGTTGTCAGATCAGGGGATTGATGCTTACCCACACACTACTTACTAGCTCCAGCACTATATGTAAACTGGGGCTGCGCAATATATCCAAACGATCAAAGTATCTTAAATGTACATATTGCCATATATACTATACATATTGCAATGGTTTGGAATACGTGAGTGATATAAAAGTGCGTTTGTGTGCCTGCCACTAGCACACCATCTGAAAGACTTTTCAGCACATCAGGTAGTCAGATGCTGAGTGTTTTGTTTTTTTTGGGTGGAAAAGTCTGTATTGATTTTAGTATGGATGCTGAAATATGACTAAGCAATCAGGCCATCTTAAGAAAGCAATAAGGCAGAAGTAACTCTAATCTGTTTCTAGTGTTTTTTGTTTTGTTTTCCCGATTGTTCTTGATGTTTTCAGACTGATATAACTGTACCATTGGTAAAAGTGGTGGTGATATATATATATATATATTTTGTTTTGTTTTGTCATTCATAGTTAAAACGTCTGATCTGTTTTATGTTAAACATGGCTGTTCACTTTCATATGTTGTAGTGATGTTTATTTCCTCCTGAAATATGAAACATATACTGCTTCTAATATTTGTAAAATATTGCATGGCATCATTTAGCATGGCATTGCATATTGCATTTTCCCCAGTGTTGCACAGCCCTAATCTACACACAGAGAAAATCCATACTAGGCAACTTTTATGACAATACTTTTTAATACATTACTTTTATGACATATTAGGCAACTTTTACAAGCTGTTATGTGTGCGCCAGGACAAAGCTTGTGTCCATTTTAGACATTACTATCCATAAATCAGGTAACATTATTATTGCTAACATTTAGCAGACTCATCGAAAAATACATTGACATCATACAGAAAATAAAATCTATTGCACAGACTGCATATATAATAGCTTCCTTTCTCCACTTCGTCTTAAATGTAAAAGTGAAATTGGCACTCTGACCAATGCACTGTTTATAGCCATGCTGCATAGTAAAGCCTTATTGGTCTAATTAACTTTGTGAAATACAAAGAGATGTTCACTGTGGATCTAGATAAGAGATACCCAAACTAGGAGCCCCTAGCCAAAGTTGCCTTTGAGTTGGCCCTCCATCTCATTTGAGAAGAGAAGGAGAATGATGGGGAATTTGGGGGGGAATGCCTTTAACAGAGATTGTCATTTCTAATTTAACATAACTTTTGTTTGTTTAACTGTTGAGCTACAAAAAAAGCAAACTGAAATTAAATGTTTCAATTAAATGTTGTAAATGAATAAGAAAAAGTACAGTCACTTCATGGATAGCGGACATTGCACAAGACATCAGCAAGCCAATCAAGGCAAAGTGTATTTTTTAGTGTTATAAATGGGATTGTTCATGTTTTTATTGTAAGACATTCATTCATTATAAAATGTACAAAAATGTATAATAATAATACAATTAAAATATTTTAAATGTCATAAATTATAGTATTAATTAAATCATATGAATTATATAAAGAATTATGATAGTAAATTAAGAAATTACATTGACAACTTTACAGTTTTGTATATTTACGTCCAGCCCACCACCTTCAATCATGTTCAGTTTTTAGCCCTTAATAAGAAAAGGTTTGGGCACCCCTGATCTAGATTGTAATACTTTGTCACTGTTACTAGGATAACCTGAAAGCAAGATATGTTCTGCTGTGAACAGAAGGCTCTTTAATGTCATGATTTTTCTGCATTTACTTGTGTAGTTTATTGTCAAACAGATCTATAGAACTATACAAATTATGGGAATCATTTGTAAATTATTTGTACCCTAGGATATATTGTTCTGACTGAATTACTTGAATGAAAACCTCTGTTCTTCTGCAAGTTTATCAAAAATTATATTCTATTTGACTTCTGAGCTGCATTTTTAAGCTACTTATTAATGGATGTTCTTTTGTGATTTCCAATGTGTGAAAAATCAATACAAAAAAGAGAAATAATATTTTAATGTGAATGATAGAGCCTTGAATTTAATGCATCTCATCTAGTTTAAATTGACATCAGCATACACCGTTAAACACATCGTGACTTCGTTTAATTTCTACAGTCCACTCACTGTGGTGCTTTCTGCTCTTGTTTAGCTGCAGATATTCTTCACAGCATAGTCATCTCTGGATTCACAATGAATGAATCTCTTCTAAGCTGATTTCTTCCCTCATCGTTTCTCTAAATCTGGGCAGGTCAATTAAAATGGCTGAGCTAGCAGAAAACTGTCGTAAATGCTATTCCAGCACACACCCAGACTCAAACAAGCATCATTAAGAGGGCTGGCCTCTCACCGGGGGGAAGCCCATTTGTGCGGGGGAAAAACAGCTGCTGTCAGGAACTCCAAAGAGATGAAGAGAGAAAAATGTGACGAGAATCAGTGATGCGAACTAAAGTTCAGATAAATTACGCCACGGTCAATAGCAGTGTTCCTCTGCCCTTGGAAAATATAACTGCTGCCATCCACTATTATCCTCATGGTTGAGTAAAATGGAGCTTTTATGGTGAATCTCTTACCTTGCCTTTGCACTGAAATGTTTTCTTTGAATTTTTTGATGTTTATTGAGTAACTATAAATCTATAAATTAATTGATAAACTGTCTAATAACAGTCAGAATTAGGCCCCATTTACTCACTTTATTGTAATGTTTAATATGTAGACAATAGATTTTTCAGTATAGCCATAGTTCATTGAGTCATTTTTATGAAGTTAATTAAGATACAATAATAGGACGACATGGTGGCACAGTGGTTAGCACTGTTGCTTGACAGCAAGAAGGTTGCTAGTTCAGGCCCCAGCTGGGTCAGTTGGCGTTTCTGTGTTTGCATGTTCTCCCCATGTTTGCGTGGGTTTCCCCCACAGTCCAAAGACATGCACTATAGGTGAATTGAATAAATTAAATTGGACGTAGTGTATGTGTGAATGGATGTTTCTCAGTATTGGGTTGCAGCTGGAAAGGCATCTGCTGGGTAAAACATATGCTGGATAAGTTGGCAGTTCATTCCACTGTTGGTAAAGGGACTAAGTCGAAGGAAAGTGAATGAATGAATAATATACAATAATATACGAATCTGACCAGTCTTAAAAGGTTGTTTCTTATGCTCTAATAGAATTAAACATAGTATAGAGAGTTCATGTGTGCAGTCTTTAGTGTGTCTCTCAGGATTCTATTTTTCCTATACAAAATCGCTGCATTTAAGATCTGATTTCTTTAAAAGATGGTTTAGATGTGATATAAAGGCTTAGATGTGATATAAAGTAGGTATCACATCAAACAAGAAGCACTGCATTAAATTATATTTTTCCGCACCACGTCTTTAAAAAATGAAAATTACTTTTACCCCAGTATTTTCAATGGAATGTCTGTGCTAGCCTGCTGCTAATGATGGTGTCTGTGTTTAAACGGTCTTTCGTCTCTTTTTACGCTTGAACAACTAAATGAATGCTTAAGTCTATCAATCAATGCTGTAAAACGAAGCTTATGAAATTGAAAATAGTCACATTAGGCTTTCACAGGAGGTTTATCAGGTTGCTTTAGTTATATTGTTTTAGTCGTTTGGGATGCAGTGACACACAGTAAAATATTTTGATGAACAGATCCACAACTTGACGCTCACGAACCACGCTTTGGCACACCTCTTCCCACTGGGTCAGGGCCAGCCAATTGAACCGTGCATGGGCCTGATTCAGAGCACTCACACTTGTCAAACAAACCGGTAAATGTGCCTGGGCATGGTTCGGATAGCATACTGTGAGTGCACCCAGGGGCGGATTTAGTGGTTTGGGGGTCCTAAGCAGTTCCAGCTATGGGTCTCAACAGTCTTAAAATGAAACCATTTTTAGTTTTATAATTTTTAAAGTTTATTTATTTTGCTGTTTTTTTTTTATATACATCACTGAATCTCGTTTTACATGTTTTATCTTCATGAAATCTCTACATTTTAAATCTCTACATTTTAAACAAAATGAATTCACAATCAAAAAGAATGAATAAATCGAAAATAATAAATTGTTTTTAAAACTGAATCTTTACCTGACGACAGCAGGTCTGCTCCATGATTGGGGCTGTAAGACAAATTTGTGTAGATGCTATAATTACATTAAAGTTTAATTTGTTAGACCCTCACCATACAAAATATTATAGAAAATTATGTTATGTGTATAATTTATACTTCTAGGTATTTATTGGGGGTCCCCAAATTTCCTGGGGCCCTAAGCGGCTGCTTACTTTGCTTATTGGTTAATTTCGCCCCTGAGTGCACCCTTATTTGACATACTGTATAACATAACTGCGACCAGGAAGTTGAACAGACAACTTTACTTTGTCCTGAATAAGGCAAAACAAGACTGTATAAAAGGAGACTGAATGTCTAAAGTAAAGTAGTTTTTAGTTTTTAACATCAGTATTTTCTTTAACAGTGCTTTACAAATATGTCACAGAGATCTACTTGTGGCTTATCTGGAAATATAAACAATAAAATCCCCATAAAATTGGATGTTCACCTAAAAGCTGGGCTACATCTGTTTTAGTTTGGATGTGGCTTCAGATGTCAGCTGCAGTATTGTTGAACTTACACAGCTCAGTGATGCCACACTCACCCAACCCCATCCTCACCCCTCCTGTCCCGATCTAAACTCACACTCTCTGTGATATTAATACAGACTGAACACCCTTTGGGCAGGCAACTTCAACTAATGACACTCAGCACAGCACACAAACAAAGCCAACTTCCTCACGAACACAATGACATGAACGTGAACTTGACTTTCTCATGCTTTGTCGCTCTGCAACACGGTCCTGTCCTTTTCAGTTCCAAAACAGGATTGTGAAAAGGGCAGAGCAGACCTCTTTCGAACGCATTCAAATAGTTAGAAATATCAACATCACAGTTCCTCTTAAAAAACATTTATTATCATAATTTCAACAGCAAAAGCAGGACACTAACACAAAAATGACAAAAATTTAGAGCATATTTATCACATTCTCGCTTGAGGTCAAAGCAAAGAATATAAGAGTTCAAGTTTAAGATCTTACAAGAATAATATTCTGATTATTAATACTCTAATAATATACTATAATATATTCTATATTCAATTCAATTCATCTTTATTTCTATAGCGTTTTTACAATGTGGATTGTCAAAGCAGCTTCACATAGAAGATTCTAGTAAATTGAAACAGTGTCAGTTCAGGTTTCAGAGTTTAAGTTCAGTTCAGTTTAGTTCAGTGTGGTTTAATATTCACTTCTGAGAGTCTAAACACTGAAGAGTAATCCATTGATGCGCAGCTCTACAAGTCCCGAACTATGCAAGTCAGTGGCGACAGGATATTGTTTATATATAAAACAATCGTTTCCCCCCTTTTTATTGTAGTTGTCTTAATTTTAGATAGCGTGGTTTTACTCAAAGAACTATTATTATTTGCAGATGTTAAGAATGGCAGGTTTGCATGCAAATTCATCTGAATAAGAACAACTACCAATGGTCTCGAGTGTAATAATGTAATATAAAGGTAACACACACACACACACACACACACACACACGCACACACGCACACACGCACACACGCACACACACGCACACACACACACAAACACACACACACACACACACACACACACACACACACACACACACACACACACACCCAGAACAGCAACCTCAGATGCTATGACTAGTTTACTCTATTGAAATAATTGGAATTAACAACTTAATTACAGGGTTTTAGGGTGAACTGTGAGGCTGTTCAAGGAAATCTGTTTTAACCAAGTAATACCATGTTACTTTATAACTTGGCCATTAGTAAAACAATTTTAGTTCATATATGAAGAGTTCAGATGTGAAAGCCTCAAAGTACCATCAAAAATTGTCTTATAATTTTTTCTCAGGCTTCTGTCTATGTAAATTATTTCAGCCATTTCACTTTTATGGTAATGAATGGGTTATTTTCCTTGCCTTTAAAGTTAAATAGCTAAATATGAATAAAAGGAAACATTTATTCATTCATTCATTCATTTTCTTTTCAGCTTAGTCCCTTTATTAATCTGGGGTGCCACAGCGGAATGAACCGCCAACTTCCGTACACACTTACATCCGTACACACTTACACTCATACACTGCGGAGAATTTAGCCTACCCAATTCACCTGTACCACATGTCTTTGGACTGTGGGGGAAACCGGAGCACCCGGAGGAAACCCATGCGAACGCAGGGAGAGCATGCAAACTCCACACAGAAATGTCAATTGACCCAGCCGAGGCTCAAACCAGCGACCTTCTTGCTGTGAGGCAACAGCACTACCCACTGCACCACTGCGTTGCCCCGGGGAAACATTTAACATAGGAAAAATCCCCATTTCTAAAACAAAATTTCGGAGAGTTTTTCATTTGAACTCTTTATACCATATCTCTCATATCATATACTGCTAATATTAACAATATCACATAATTCATAATGATCACGCATCATCATGCAACAAAACGGACATGACAATAATTTGCAAAGTGCTTATTGACTACATTACGGAAGCTGATTCATTACTATTGATTACATATGGCACCGCATGACTGATGTTGTGCAAATGTGTTGGGCCATGATAGCTGATCTCATTGTAAACCTCCAGGCACATTTTTAAGCCTCAGTCTTGACTCAAAGCTATGAAAAATTCAAAGTTCCTAATACCCATCCTCCACTGAAGGTCCTGAAGTTCAGAAGCAAAGGGAATCCTCCACGTTTCTTTCATCTCCTGTGCCTCGCAGACACAATATTGCCTCTTTTCAAGCATTCTTTTGAGTGCTCCTTCATCTTTTTTTACTATAATCTCTTTTCCGAGTTTCACACTGCGATTCATCTTCTGTTGGTGATTCTGACGGGGATTTCATCTGTCTAAAGGTGTTTAGGTGGTATTTTGTACAAAGGAATTAATATAAGGTAATCCCTGTCTGTTCCTTCTCTTTTTTTCTTATTTTGAAGATTATTAAATGGTTCTGACTTGGGTTTCATTTCAAAGGAATTTTGTACAAAGGAGTTCATTTGATTTTTTTTTTATTTCTTTATTCAATATAGAGAAAAGTTGAATGGCCATGTTTTGGTTATTGTTATTTTTAAATAAATAATTAAATCATTATGTCAATAATGTTTTCTCTTATTTGCATTCATATCTGCTACTCTTGTGTGCTATATTATAAAATAAAGAGATCATTCACCCAAAAATTAATATTCAGTCATTATATACCACTTTATTTCTCTCTGGTGTAGTTTTAATGCTGTATGGCTGTATTTAAATGTTAATTTAAAAAAACATGCTGCTCACAGTCATCCGTGTAATGGTAGTGACTTATCAACCTTTAAGTTTTTTAAAGACATAAACGTTTTAAAGAATGGTCTATTGCTGTGTTTCCCAACCCTGTTCCTGGAGGCACACCAACAGTACATATTTTGGATGTCTCCATTATCTGACTCATTAACTTCAGGTTTTGGAGTCTCTTCTGATGTTATGATAATATGATTCAGGTGTGTTTGATTAGGGAGAGGTTGAAAATCTGGACCGTTGGTGTGCCTTCAGGAACAGGGTTGGGAAACACTGGTCTATTGTATCATGTACCATCAGGTGTTCCATGAATATACAATAAAGTTTGATATAAAAACAAACTGAAGTGTAAAGTATTATTTTAAAACAAAAAAAGAACATTTGCATACCCCAGGTATTGTTAATTCTTATAGCAACGTGTTCTTAATTTGCGCATTGCTTAATATTAAAACATCTATGAATGAGTATGTAGGCCTACTTGAGTCTCGCTGTACTCTCCACAGACCTCAGACATTTAATGATTTATATTTCACCCTCCACCATGCTTGCTGACTACCAATAACCCACTTTCTCTCCTGCCCCCATTCATTTGTCTAACCCTCCAACAAATCCCCAGTAGAATTTGACAGATAATTAGCCTACAATACTCTTATACTCTGTGAGGAAAACTATTAAGGACTAAATTAATTTATGATGCTTTGAAGGTAACAAGAAGTGTTATAAAATTGAAGCTGCTGTAAAAAAAACGAAGGGGAGACTGCGTGGAGTAAAGCAATTACCCACCAGCCTGTCTGTGGTGGACAGCTAATGGCTTTGCATTTAAAAGGCTTAATGGCCAAAAGCAACATCATGCAAATTCCTCTGTTAATTTCCTAAAAAGCTTCATGTGAAGCCACCCATTGAGCAATAAATCTGATTATGGAGATGAACCAACACCTACATTTGTCATGTTTATCCTAAAGGGGGGATTAGTAGCCAGTGATATATCCATGCTTCGTGCTCCTCCAACAGGCATTCAGATGAGTAAATAAGAATACTAGATTGAACCTCTACAAAGTAATGAGCTCTTCTGCCTAAAGGCTAAGCCAGAACAGTCTCAAGTGCTTCCTGTAGCAACATATATATTCAAGGATGATGAGAATCTGCAGACATTTTTTGATATTTCAGCAGGGAATTAATGCGGAATGATTTTAGGAGTATCATAACTAAAAACTTAATATACGAAATAAAAAATAATACATTTTTAACTTTTACTTAATGTTTACAATGCAAATCCAATTAGATCCACTTATTTGGTAAACAAAGCAAGTCTCTCATATAATATATCTACTAAAGACTGAAAATATTACTTTACAAACTGTACTGTAAATAAAACATATGAACATTTTAATATTTCTATTATTATTATATCACAATAATATTAGTAAAATTCATTTAAAAACAATTTTAATACAAACATTTATACAAGTAAGTATATAGAATCAATAATGGTCTAAAAATCGGCAGAAATCTGCGGATTTCTGTGTGCGTAGATTCTGTTTGGGCCTAACTATAAGTTATTGTGATATTAAGCTATAAGGGCCTGTGTGTGTGTGTGTGTGTGTGTGTGTGTGTGTGTGTGTGTGTGTGTGTGTGTGTGTGTGCGTGTTCAAGCTAAGGCAGATTACATTTCAATCACTGAAGGTCAGTGTTGGCTCATCATTTGCTTACATTAGCAGACTCGCTGTCTCTCTGGTAGAGATATTTCCATTATGGTTAAACTCCCACTATTTCCTGCAGCTTGGCAAAAATATATTCTATATTATTGTTCAGGCCTGGCTGCATTGAACCCAATGTTTGTGACTGTGTGGAGCCTTTAGTTCAAAAGCAGACAAAAACTATTGTCATTAATTTTTCAGCTAATTATCTCACATTTAGCTTTTCATCGCTTGCAGCATTCCGGCATGAAAAGGGAATAAAGAGAAAGCGGAGAAATGGAAAGATACAGAGACAGAAAGGCAGACAGGGTGAGAGAGGACAGAGGAGGGACGCCGGGGACACGGTTTGATCCAGACAGAGCTTCAGGCAGAGCGTCTAAACCCACCTCTTTTATCTCCATCAAAAGAATTCATCAACAAAATCCCTACGAGTTATGAGTTACACCAAAACTAAAAATAAAAGGGTGTTACAGATATACAAGAAAGAAAAATGGAAGCTGAGTCCTAATATTGTGATCAGCTCTGCAATGCTTTCATGATAAGTGCTAATATAAAGATAACCTGATAGAGTCACTTATACGCTTTTAATCAATGTCTTAAACATGACATTATGTAGCACAATGCACTGCTGTTGTCATACAGATAACAGAAAATATAATGGATTAAACATAAAGCTGTGCGGTGCCGATAGATCCAGGAACTGTTTCTTTCTTGTCATCCCCCACAAGCTGACTTAGTTCACTCTGAAATTATGTCAGTGCTTCCTGACTATATTTATAGCGAGCAGGTTTTTGAGGCATATTTTCTATGACAGCTCAGTATGAAGCTGCTTTAATGACCTTGTGGCAAGAGAGGTTTTGCTGAGTCATGGTACTGCTAATTCTTCTATTACTCTTTACTGTAACGTTTTTAAAGATAACCTCCACATCGTACTCTGCAATTAACATGTCACCACTTTAACTTTTGCGGTCACTGGTGCTTTTATTTTTTAATATTAGGTTATGATCAATTGCTACATAAGGGTTTCAAGCTGCGTAATAAGAAGTGAGCAGATCATGTTCAGCCTACCTCTCACATCGGCTGAAAACCTGGCAGAGTGTCGAGAAACAAAAAGCTTCAGCTCCTGGTCCAAGTTACAATCGATGAGATTCGTGTCCCATGAACGGATTCCTGAAAGTCAAAGTGAAGATATATATTGATCATGAAAAGAATATTCATTTTATGCAAAAGAGAGAGTAAAGAATATTTATGAAATGTTAGCATATTTAGCAATGGGTCCATCTAAAAGGGAAGTAGCCTATTCAAATAATCAGATTGGGTTTCAGATCTTTCCTGCATATATTGAACTGAAGCCCAATATCACTTAAACTCACGTAACTAAACACTGGGCTCTAAAGTCAATCAATGTTTGGAAATATCTATGAAATGTCTGAGAATGGACGTCATTGCCAATTCGCATAACAATCAATGGTTTGCCAGATTTTGCTGTTTGAAAAGAAAATGAACTGTGGGAATTTAAACATTTCTCAATATCAGATATATTTCAGTATAGTAAAATGTTAAGATGGCTGTTCATCGTGTTGATGGTAAACATGTTTTATTTTTTATAATGGCTAACTCCCCACCCTCATGGGATCACCAATAAATACGAACCAAAAACATGCATAATACAAATGCCTTCAAGTCAGGTATGGTAATATACTGTTATTACTATGGGAAATTTATGGTTTTATTGTTCAGAATTTAGAAGATTTCCAATTGCTTTAATGACAAGTTACATAAAATTACAGGACAAGAATTTTTCATGTTGATCCAGTTATTATGCAATATAAATTATGTTTATCATAATGTTTACCAAAATAAAAAAGCAGATACACTTTCATTAAGGTGAATCCAGTAGCAAGTAAATCTGAACAATCATGCACTGTTCAGAATGAAGCAGAGACCTCAAAGCAATGCTAATGCCTCCTGATAAGCCAAATCAAAGAGTGAGGATCTTTTCCTTGTGTAATGTCACGCTCACAGGGATCTAATCAGAGACTATTTGCTTCCCAAATAGTGGCAGTAACTAAAAATGTAATTTGTTCACAAGTGAATCTTCTCATTTGGATCTTTTTAATGAAGAAGATGAAACTGATGATAAATTGGTGTGAATGATTTGTGAATTGGAATGAGGCTGCTTTCATTTCTGAAGGACTCGTCTCATGTCCTAACCTTTTTCGGAAAGTTTACGCTCCTGAGTGGCAGATTCAAAGGAATGAAAAGGGAATCTTTCAGACAGTGTATATTTATTACAGTTATTTGCACCCCAAATTAAACATGAGCAAAGAATCATGGGACCAAAAGTGTCTATCAATCATACACTTCCAAACACTTGATTTCTAAAAGCCCCTTAAAATGGCCAGTTTTAAACAAGTTGATTTAGAACAACTGGTCAACATGACTGAAGGGCACCTAAGAGGCAGATTTATCCTGTTTGGGTGCAGCGTGAATTGAACGCACAAGAAGGGGACTGAACCAGACAGATATGTTATGCCTGATGACCTGAGATGGTGAGCCTGTGAAGCACTGAGTTAAAAAAAAAGGTAGACAAACTGAAACACTTCTTTAAATAAATACCAATTAATCTATTTTTCCTACATTATTTTTCTTTTAAACAAACTGCTTATGGTCTCTTTTACACAAAACTATTATTTTTGAAGGATGTTTTTTTTTTGGTTGTTTTTAAAACAAAGAATCAAAAATATAAGAATCATTTTTGTCCTACAACTGTTTTCAGCTGAATTTGGAGTGTAAAACTGATTTTACTTCTCTACTCAACCTTAGTTCTAACACACTTTCAAACAACCAAAATGGGTCCCAAAGTGTTAAACATAAAAACACAACATACATACAAACAGCCCAAATACACACATTTACATTTACAACACAGGATAAAAAGCTAAAAAATAGGTGTGTTTTCATTGACCTCTGAAATGTCTCTAAAGTAGGAGATAAGGACAGTGGAAGACTCAAAGTCTATCAGAGCTTACATTGAAAAAAAAATTTTTTTTTTCAAGCGTATTTCATTTCAATCCTCTTGTAATTCAGAAAAAAGAGATATAAAGTCACTATTCTAAATTTTGTTGTTGGAAAAACAAGTTTATATTACTTTAGTTTTACTTTATTGTTTATTTGCCCGTCTCTAAACTTGCAATTATGAGAAACACAATTAACATTTTCATTTTTATTCCACAGAATAAGTGTCCACTTACTGTATAGCCTACACTTGCTGAAAATAAGTTGACTTATTTATCTTGTGACTTACTTATATGACAGTTGTGACATTGGTTGCGTTGTCAAGTTCACATGAGGCACATGGGCTACTGTAAACGAACAAGTTAGATAATAAAGCATACATGCTGCTTTATTGAGTTTATTTAGACATTGAATCACGTGACAACGTACGATACGTCTTCTTGGCTCTTTACGTAAGGAACAGCCAAATAGAAACGAGCCGATGTGTGAAATGACTCTGTTGTCCCATAACTAACCGAAACGCCCTTTTTGGCAGGTACGCAGGGCCCTTCTGACATTCCGTAGGAACTGCAGTGCGGACGCGCCACGCCTACAAGCCGGTGTCAGACTAGAAACGAGAAATGTAGAGGAATAAATCAGGATGCGTAGCAACAAGCTCTCTATGTCTGGTGAAGTGGACAAAAAGTTATAGTTTTGCCACACAATTCCTAGCTATTAAATATAGCTAGGAATTTAAATCAATATTTTACTGATTGATTTAATTCGGCCATTTAACTATTTAGGCTATTAGCTATTAGGATTATTTATGGCGATTTTCACATCGCTCAAATCAAAAACTAAAGTATAGAGTAAGAAAAAAACATGAGCTTAGGAAACAAAGAGCCGACGCTCGTCAAATCCGCGCAGACGTAAAATGATGCTGCACATCCAGACTGCAGAGCCGATCGATGCTCCACATAACGACCCTCCACCTCGGCGAAACCAGCCCGATTGATCGACACGCTATAAATATGCATGCTGAATCATCCTAGCCCACAACACAAGTCAAACACTGAAGTTAGGCCAAAAACAACACATCTGGATGCCCGATAGACGCCCTGCGAAAACAGCGGTGGTGCTGATAGTGATGAGGATGATGGTAATGATGATGATGTCTTTGGGAATCAGGGTGGCGCGATGCGATCGCTTTGATAAGACATGCAGTGCACTCGGTAACTAACAGGGAGGGGCTGCGCTACACTTTCCATACATATTCACACAACAAAGAAATCCAATAACATGATGCACGGAAAGTTTCTTGCAGTCAGCAGAAATCACTCAGTGAATTGACCCTTTTATTCAAGGTTACACGACTGAACTTGAAAAAAAGCGACTGCGGGAGATACATGTCTCCGAATCTAATTTAAAATACCCGGTGGCATAAAAATAAATTATTGGTGTCAGCGGAGCTACCTTTCTCAATGTCCGCAATGGCACACTTGAGATGCTCGTCAGTGACCAGCTCCCCAATGACCACCAGCAGGTAATATTTGCCCTCGTCGAAGTGCTGTGTCGAGGCTGTGGGTGATGCCGTGCTCCTGAGGCTGCCGACTCCGCCGAAGGGCGCTGGAGTTTCCGCAGGATCAACCAGCGTCGCCATTCTCAGACACGCTCTCTCTCTCTCAGTCTCACACACACTCACACACACTCTGTGACTCTGTGTCCGACGAGCTGAAGTGAGCTGCTCTGTGGAGAAGGAGTGGCGCGGGCTTTTATATCCTCAGACTGAGTGTCACAGTGATGAGGAGCCGCCGCCGCTGCCTCTCCTCTCCTCTCCTCCAGCTGATGTCATGCAGAAAATCATAAACCCGCGCGAGAGCGGCTGGGACCCTGAAAAGCCTTACATAAGGATGTCCAGGATTAGTGATCGGCAACGCTGGACTTGTTGACATGTGGTTTGGGTGTCAATATTTAATAAAGTTTAGCCTTGAATTAAATTTTTTATTTTTGTTGTATTAGTCCTGCGTGTTTAAACCTTATTTAAACTTTAAAATTTAAAGTTTAAAATTTTGTTGGTATAAACATGTTTTTTGTTGATTCTGATGTTAATATAGTTTTTATTTAAGTTATATTTATTATTATTCATTTTCCTTTGGCTTAGTCCCTTGGTTCATCAGGGGTCACCACAGTGGAATGAACCACCAACTTATCCAGCATATGTTTTATGCAGCGCATGCCCTTCCAGCTGCAACCCAGTACTGGGAAACAGTCATTCACACACATAACATTTTAGTATATTCAATTCACCTATACCACATGTCTTTGGACTGTGGGGGAAAACCGGAGCACCCGGAGGAAACCCACATGAACACTGGGAGAACATGCAAACTCCACACAGAAATGCCAACTGACCCAGCTGGGACTCGAACCAGCGACTTTCTTGCTGTGAGGTGACAATGCTAACCACTGCGCCACCGTGTCGCCATTATTATTATTATTATTTATTCACAATCTGACAATATATTGAATTCAGAACAGTTTAAATGGCATTATTTGAAGCACAATTTAAAATGTGTGATAACAAATTGGTATCCCAATAATAAGCTACAGTTCAATAATGTTCATTCATTCATTTTCGGCTTAGTCCCTTTATAAATCCGGGGTCACCACAGCGGAATGAACTGCCAACTTATCCAGCATATGTATTACGCAGCGGATGCCCTTCCAGCTGCAACCCATCACTGGGAAACATCCACACACACTCATTCATACACATACACACAGACAATTTAGCTTACCCAATTCACCTGAACCACATGTCTTTGGACTTGTGGGGGAAACCGGAGCACCCGGGCAGAACATACAAACTCCACACAGAAACGTCAATTGTCCCAGCCGAGGCTCGAACCAGCGACCTTGCTGTGAGGCGAGAGCGCTACCCACTGTGCCACCGCATTGCCCTCATTAATGTTCATGTTTTTAATAGATAACGGTTTGCCTTTATGTCCCATTCTTTTAGACTTTCTTCAGAATGTTTATTTTTTTTGGTATTTCTCAGAACACATCATAAAGATGTTCTGCAACATTTGCCAAATATGTAAATAAAGCAGAAGCTAAATGCAAAACTACTTTATCATTATTTTTTCATTGTTTTCCTCAAATAAAATTCCCATAATTCTCATAAAACGTATAGAAGAAATCATTCATTCATCCATTTTCTTTTCGGCTTAATCCCTTTATTAATCTGGGGTCGACACAGTGGAATAAACTGCCAACTTATCCAGTATATGTTTTACGCTGCAGATGCCCTTCCAGCCGCAACCCAACACTGGGAAACAACCATACACACTCTTTCACACACATACACTACGGCCAATTTAGCTTATCCAATTCACCTATAGCACATGTCTTTAGACTGTGGGGGAAACCAAAGCACCAGGAGGAAACAGAAATGCCAACTGACCCAGCTGGGGCTCAACACAACAAACTTCTTGTTGTGAGGCGATTGTGCTGCCCACTGCGCCATCGTGACACCCCTATGATAAATGAAGTAATGTATAATACACATTTTTCTTTTGATTTGATTTGGATTTTCTTTTGCTGTTCACTCTGATGAATCCCTTACTCAAAGAGCACCGATACATTAATTAAGCTACCCCTGAACACCTGATTTTGGATTTGTATAGTTTAAATAATTTGTGATGATGTCACAAGTAAATAGTCACAATGATAACACTTTAGCATAGTGTAATTACTTAACATGCCAAATATAATGTTTTTAATTCTATTGTATTTGTTTTCTTTTGATTTTTTTGTTGAAATATGACTATTTGGACAGAGTTTTAGCTGATTATTTGATTAACCTGTAGCATTTATTTATTTACCTTCAACTTCAACGGCTGTTTAACAGAATCCATGCTTATAATAATGCACAAATATAATAGGCTATATTTGCCATCTTTCTTTGCAACATTTTATTGTCTTGTTTTTCTGAGAAATCAGCACATCTAGAAAGATGCAAAATATCCATATACTGATGGAGAAGAGGGTGTTCCTCCTTGTCCCATCTTAATGATGTCATGATGCAGAGTCATGGCCCAGATTTTACAATGCCATTTTAAAGGTGGATGTGCTGGAATACATCTGTGTCATTGGGCTTCACCTGGAGCTGTGCAGCAGATTCACTGTACTGATCTCTCATATAGTGATGATTAACAAAGACAAAATTGTATATAAAATCCTTTTAGTTATTTATGTATCTGAATATTTAAGACAGATGAATTGGTTTGTCAGTCACAGCATGAGCCTGTATTGAAAGGGGGAAATGATTCAGTACATCAAAAATTCAGTATTTCACATCTGGAAAAGAGGAAGACTGTTATAAATTTATAATAAGCTCACATGTGAGCCAGTCTGAGGTGTTTGTCAAATTGTGACAGAACATGTGAGAAGAAATGTAAAATAAATAAAAAAGATTGTGTGTTTTATGGCTGGATGAGAGAGTTTTACATTTGAAATAAGAAATAGGAGTTTGGGTTTCAATGGAGAATGAAAGCCGAATAGAGAGAAGGAAGAGAATTAAATTATTATTTGAGCAGAAATTATGTGAAGTGGTGTCTGTCATGACAACGATGTTTGTTGCTATGGTAGCTGCACCACTGGGACCACAATCAGCCCCTCGCTGCACGGGACACCAGACTAGACAATCATTACCAAGGAGACGCACTCCTTGTCTTTATATTGAGTGACCAGTGATAAGTGGGACGAATGTCTGAACAATTTCTTTAATCGAACATTACTGTTGTGCTTACAAGTTAATAAATAAAAAAATGGATAAATTTTAAAGTATTTTAACAGGACAGCATCAATTCTTACGCACTGATAGATATAAATTAAATACAAAATGTACACTGCTTATATTGTAAAGTATTGGTAAAATGTGATATATTAAATTCAAAAAGAATGTACATTTTCTTTCATTCATCAAGAACAGTCATTTTTTAAATCAAAGAATTCTGAAGTGCTAAAAAACTTTTATTTGTTTTTTAAAGAAGAAGATTAGGGTTAGAGTTAGATTTAGTTAAATCAAAATTATAAAATGAATTTTAATGAAACAAATACACAATGATCATCAATCATTTTAGCAATGATAAAAGAAATAAAAAAATGTATCACTAATTATAATTGATAATATCTGAGCAGCAAATCTGCATATTCATACGATATCTGTAGGATTGTGTGACTGAAGATTAACACATACCCTCATCGGCCTCTTTATTAGGAACACCTGTCAAACTGCTCGTCAACGCAAATTTCTAATCAGCCATGGCAGCAACTCAATGCATTTAGGCATGTAGACATACTGTAGTCAAGACAATCTGCTGCAGTTCAAACCGAGCATCAGAATGGGGAAGAAAGGTGATTTAAGTGACTTTGAATTTTGTGACATGGTTGTTGGAGCCAGACGAGCTGGTCTGAGTATTTCAGAAACTACGGATCTACTGGGATTTTCACGCACAACCATCTTTAGGGTTTACAGAAAATGGTCCGAAAAAGAGAAAATATCCATTAAGCGGCAGTTCTGTGGCCGCTAATTCCTTGTTAATGCCAGGCGTCAGAGGAAAATGGCCAGACTGGTTTGAGCTGATAAAAAGGCAACAGTAACTCAAATAACCACTCGTTACAACCAAGGTATGCAGAAGAGCATCTCTGAACGCACAACACGTTAAACCTTGAGGCGAATGGGCTACAGCAGCAGAAGACCACAATGGGTGCCACTCCTGTCAGCTAAGAACAGAACAGAGGCTACAATTCACACAGGCTCACCAAAATTGTTCAACAGTAGATTGGAAAAACGTTGCCTGGTCTGATGAGTCTCAATTTCTGCTGCTACATTCGGATGGTAGAGTCAGAATTTGGTATCAACAACATGAAAGCATGAATCCACCCTGCCTTGGTGGTGGTGTAATTGTGTGGGGGATATTTCCTTGACACACTTTGAACCCATTAGTGTCAATTAAGCATCATGTCAACACCACAGCCTACTTGAGTATTGTTAATGACCATGTCCATACCTTTATGACCACAGTGTACCCATCTCTGATGGCTACTTCCAGCAGGATAATGCACCATGTCATAAAGTGTGAATCATCTCAGACTGGCTTCTTGAACATGACAATGAGTTCACTGTACTCAAATGGCCTACACAGTCACCACATCTCAATCCAATTTTAGAGCACCTTTGGGATGTGGTGGAACGGGAGATTTGCATCATGGATGTGACAAATCTGCAGCAAGTGCATGATGCTATCATGTCAATATGGACCAAAATCTCTTTCCAGTACCTTGTTGAATCTATGCCACGAAGGATTAAGGCAGTTAAGGCAAAAGGGGGTCCAACCCGGTACTACAAAGGTGTACTTAATAAAGTGGCTGGTGAGTGTATATTAACAATAGCAAAATTTCAGCTTTGAATTACACAAATTAATTAATTGTACAATTGTACATTAATATATATAAATAAATTACTGTTTTATGGCCTTTTTAATCAAATAAATGCAGCTCCAAATAGCTGATTTCAAAAACATTAAAAAAAACGTTCATAATATAACATTTATGATATCTGTCAAAGTTAGAAAGATTCTTACTATTCAATCACGCATATTTTAGAATTTACATGGCAAATAATTACAGATTAGTGACTAAGCAACAAAGACAAAGAGACTATCAGGCAAATCTTCCTGTGTACTAGACAATAATCAGTGGGGGGCTTTTTGAGGGGTTTAAACAAGCTAATGCCCACATGCTCTGTGTTGTGCTGAAGACACTCACATCAACTCATCTAAGCAGTCATGTGGCAACATTATGGTCAGCTGCACCTGAAAATAAAATGGTCTCAGTGTAATTATTGTGAAAAACACGTCATTATGTCAGGCCGTGAAAACCAGTAAATTACAGGAATGACAGGGCAGGCAGGCTTGACAGTTTTTGGCCTGAATAAGTGTGCGTTGTTTTGATGAGTCATAAGGGGCTCCTGCTGATCTGTCTCACTGAGAGCCTCGCTCTGTCTGAAGCTGCCATTTACACACTGGTACACACTGTCTGCCTGACACGTCACAAATGGGTCAAATTGGGTAAAAGACGGATGGAGAAGAATATGCAACTATACCAGGTTTAAAATAATTGTCATAAAGTAATACTTTAGCAATGGCATGTTATCCGCCACGTTACATGTTTTAAAGATTGGAATATATTTGGATTTAGTAATGGAAATACAGCTGTTCATTTATGATGTAAAATTATTGAAAACATTATTTAAACTGGTTCCTTTTCTTTATTTTTTGTATTAATCTATGTTCATAAGTAATGGTTTTACAATGCATATTGCACAGAAAACACAGAAAATATGTGTATTCTGTTGTAAACATATATACTGTTAAATGGGTCCAAGAAAAAAATGTTTTCTTACATTGAAACATGAAAAAATGTAATATAGCTTTATTGTATGTTTCCCATTGATGGGTTGACCCTGGAGGGGCATCCGCTGCATAAAACATATGCTGGATAAGTTGGCGGTTCATTCCGCTGTGGCGACCCCAGATTAAAAAGGGACTAAGCCGAAAAGAAAATGAATAAATTAAAAAAAATTTAAATTATAATCAAAATAGTTATATGATTTTATTTTTTTTTGCATAAATAATAATTGACTTTTTACCATGACAACCATGAAAATTGAAAGACTCCTATTAAAAGATTTTAGTGCAGCCCCAAAATATAATTACATTTACATATTTACATACTTCTCTGCCATAATTTAAACCCCTAGACTTTGTCAGTAAACATGTAATAGTCCTGAATATAATAGTGTTTAGTATGGTCGCTTATTCTTTTAAGCACTTCAATAAATGCAGATCATAATAAGGGTTTTGTTTAATTTTTAAGTAAATAAGATGTATTAAAAGCATCATAAAGCCCAGGAAAAAAAATTTGTTTAATTTTGGAGGTTTGGGGATTTTCGCATCCGAAATCGAGACTTGACTATACACTGAATTGAACCCATCACTAGTTTTTCTGGGTTTTTCAAAGTGCTCAGGATAATTTCATTTTAATGCTGTGCTTCCCTCTAGTGCTCTGACGAGGTATCACACAATTTATATGTTTCCTTCCTTGTTTGTCACGTTTAAATTATTTTTTATTGAACAAAGCCCAAGATCCACCCAACAAAAAGTAAAATAAACAAAAACAGTAATATTGCAATATAAGTACAAAATCAGAATTAAAACATCTGATACAGTCTCTCTCATATTTAACCAAAATTGTACAGTTTTCTTACTGGCACCATTTATTTTGGCTGTGGTGTATTCCTAACTAATAATGTCCAGTACATTGAGACTCCAGGATAGATCAACTGGATCCAGCCATATTTTCAGGATTTTTTTTTTTTTTTGCCGCAGTCACAACAACTGCAGAATCCATCTTTAGTTGATGGATATGGAGAGTGATGAATCTTCCAGCAGGAGAAAAGACGATGAGTCGCATTGGATGTGAGATTGCATTAGATCTGATGGTAGGTCTCGTACCTTGGACTAGAATAATGCAATTTGGGAACATTCCCAGAACATATATAAGTACCTTGTGTAGAGTTGTTACATAAGTGACAAAAAGGGTTTGATTTTCTTTTCATTTTAAATAACAGGTAGGGCCTTAACAATTTATTTATAATGAATAATTTGGCGAGCTGGGATTTTTGAAGTTACAAAACAGTTCTCCCAGACAGTATCATAATCAATAATTGTATTTAGTTATCTCACAGAAGCCCTTAATTAGGATATTTGAATATTGTCGTATTATAAGTGATGTTTTTACACAGATCAACAGAATTAAAAACTCTGGACCTTAAACACATTCTTTAAATAATGACGTTCACAACAAGCTCTACAATGTTTTTGATTATGTCTGATCCTATATGTCCTATATTTTGAATGCAAGCTTCTAAACACTGTATATTTAGTAGTTAAATAAAATCAAAGATTATTATGTATTGAACACGCAACTATTGCCAGTAATTACATATTTAAGACTAATATCTATCTTCCATTTTCAAAACTTACGCTACAACTCTCGTGTATTGTTTTATCAATGCTCCACTAGGTGTCGCTATCCTACTGTTTTACACATTCTCAAATTTCTACAGTCTATGCTTCAAACTGACTCGGGGAAAACAAAAGTAGTAATTTATAGCGAACTTTCGCCAGACCAGACAACTGAAACAGGTGGTATGTGCCAGTAACAGTGGCTTTAAGTGCATGTCTGAACAGCCTGTGTTTGTATAGAGCAGGAGTGCCGTGAGTCATGTTTTATCCAGTCAAAGTTTATGGCTTTTTTTTTCAACGAGCTGTTTACTAAGAATAAGGACCCACCTCTTCAGTTGGTATTTTAGATTTATGGAAGTGTACTAAGCACAAAACCGCCATGTTAAATGAGACATGAAGTAGATCTTTTAATTAGCCAATCCTCATGGGCTTGTGAAATCATATCAGTCTTATATAGTGCATGCTCCTTGAACAATGGCATATTCATTAATGTCCTTGATAATGCTCATGTATCATCACTCAATAGCCACATCTTAAAACACTAAAAGATGAACTACAAATACATTTCACAATAAACAACAAAGACATTTTTAACCTTCAAACCACAAGAAACAGCTTAAACCAGCAGCCGTGTGACAAAATTTTACCTTTTACAGCTCATGCTGGGGTTTTGTCAACAGTTTGGAAATACTGTTTGGAAATACTGTTATAGTTAGCCTATATCTAAATTCACAGATTCACTTATGGCAAAAAAAATACCAATTGAATTGATTCTGAAATAGATTCAATATACATTTTACTATAGCCCATGAGGTTAAACAAGTTTTAAGACAGTATGCACTTTCGCTTTTGTAGTTTTGTATGTTAACCATTCCTATCCCTACTTCAACTTCAAGATGACAATGTTCAGAGTGTAATATACAAAATCTCTATAATCATTATGACATTTAATCTGATTGAATCTTATTAAATCACATGTACATTTTCTTGCAGTTTTAACTGAGTTACAGAATAGGCTTTTAAAAAGTCAAGCAGCAACAATGTCACTGTCCAAGTATACTAGGACATAAACTTGTTTGATGTTAAAAAAATATATATATCAAAACAGCATGTTAATCTTTATACTATAACTCCTCAAAAACTAGCAATTCCAACATCTTCAAAAATCTATATTCTGACAGATTCTTCAACAGATTCACCATCAAGGGAAAGTGACAGCCATATTTGACAGCATACAGTAATTGCTTTGCATTCAAGTCATTTCAAGTTTTGCTGATGTTATTGCTTATGTTTTATACCTGTTGCAATAAGAAGTGAAGCATCATGTCATCATTGTGTATTAGATCTCACTATCCTGTGCAGTGAATGGAGTGCAACGAATTATCATATGCTGTTGTTGAGCAGGATAATATACACACCCTATTACATACCTCAGCCGTATGCATATGCAAAAAGTATTTAAAACATACACTGTAAAATACTGGATTCCACAATATTCCTACATGTTGTCCCAACACAAGTTGATTAAGTTAAAATGTATTTGTTTTACAAATGTAAGTGGATTGAACATAAAACAAAGAAGTCTCAGAAGTCTCAAGAGTTGTGTTGTTTCAGCTCATTTTAACTAACTAGTTTGAACAAGCAGCAGAAATCTTTTTTATGTGTGTGTGTGTGATTAATTGTTCTTGTAATGTTGTTTATAATGAATATATTGAGGAATGCTAAGAAGGTTGATATTTAACTGTTGATATTTAACCCCTTTCCAGTTTTGACTGTCCATCAAGTTCACAACCAGACTGAAAGAACTAGAAAAAACTAATAGACGAGCCCCCAAATTCTGTTACCTTCCCCTCAACTCTGTCTAGGGTGACACAGGAACGCAACAGAATATTAGTGGAGTTTTGTGTGTGTGTGTCAGCAGGGAGGTCCCATGAGCAACTTCTCAAAGGACTAAACAACAAAGAAAATGCAACTTGAATAATAAAGATTAACAATATTTATTAGAGGATTAAGGGAGGGTTCCAAAAAAAAAAAGACTTCAAGCCAAAACAACAAACAAACGTTCTCTAACTGAGAGAAAGGGAAAAACTGAATAATCTATCAAAGAAAAGAAAAGAAAAATACATCAAAAATACTCTCACTCCCTTACTAACTTAAACAGGAGAAAATGGTTACAAAAAGGAAAATGGCACCCCCTCCCTACTAACCCAATCCCAAATTAACAGAATAAAGAGTGGATAACAAAGTAGTGGAAAACAAAAATTAACTTACAATCAAAAAGAGTTATAAAGCAAAAGCTATATCAGATTATCTACAGCATCAACAGAACTTAAACAAATTAAAGCTGCTACTAGGGTGTAGCAGAGAAAGAAAAAAAGAAAAAATACAAAACAGAAACAAATACGTCCTGGGACGTAACAATAGTCAAAAAAGGAGGGTAGTGAATGATGTCCTGCGATATGTTTCAAGGCTAAAACATACATCCAGGACCCGTGTTCAAAAATGTTTTATTAATTTTTTTGACTGGGACTGTCATTTGGTTGACAGAGAGTTGTGCAATATGACAGTGATCCATAGACTTAGGTTCTCTTCACTTTTGGCAGGTTTGTTTGGAATAAAATGAATTCTGATGTAATTTCTCTGTTAGTACATTCTAAAACTGATGATATTGTTTGCATTTAGTAATAGTTCTATATAGAACTTTATACAATATTCTGCAAATAACAGCACTCGTACAGCCTATTCACCCTTCACCCTTGTGTATTACTCCACCGACATACAGCGGCAAGCAGAGGACACTCTACAGTTTGACAAATATTACAGTTGTTGGACAATATAATGTACTTCTGAGGCTTTTTTATTCGAGAATGCAGTTGTTTAGATTGCAACTATGCAGTTTATTTATGAGGATAGTGCCTATTTTAAAATAGGCACTATCCTCATCAGCCTGTCTGTTTAAGAGGGGTCATGCAATGCTTTTGAATGGGCTCACCTATTCACACCCCTAACCCTACCCATCACAGTGATGTCGCTAGCTCCATTACTTGCATTGTGTCTGAAACTGCATCTCTGAGAGATGCAATTTCAGATTGCATCATAAAGGCTGCATCCAGATACTATTGGGTCTGGTCTGAGCTTAAGAAGGTGATAGTAACGTTCTGCCACCAGATGGTGACAGAGACTGCATTATAAACCCTTAGAGGGAGAAAAACAACGTTTTCTCAACGTAAGTTTCAAGCTGAACAAATCATTATAAATCAGGTAAGTGAGTGTTTTGTAGTGCTGTATTTATACCATAGAAACTGGTAGTGTTTGATTTGCTTTGGCTTTTTTGGGGATAATTATAGTGATATCCTGATTGCAACAGAGATGCAACAGAGTTTAATGTTCATCATTTTTTATTATTATTATTTTATTTTTTCATATTTATTTTGTGTTGTCACTTGTCACTTTATGTACACTGGAAGCTTCTTTAGCCAAAACAAATTCCTTGTGTGTGTGAAGCACACTTGGCAATAAAACTGATTCTGATTCTGAGAAATCTCTGTAGATTGATGGCATTTCAAGCCGTTAAGCCTTATAATCTTAAAATGTCAGCAAAATCACCTGTTTTGTCATCACTTTAGACATTAAGCTAGAAAATCATTCAAATACTATCTCTAAAGTGATGTTTGTGAACTGGCAACGTCTTCTGCTGTTCTGACAGTCAGCTGCAGATGTGAATGAATGGCAGAAGTTAGTTAAGAATTTTTGAGACTCTCTGGGCTAATTTTCCCGTTTTCCCGTTGTTTAGATAGCAAATCCATTTGCGCCACTTTGTAGACTTATGGGTGTTCTGATAGAAAAGAGGTATGTTAAGGCGCATTGTTGGCGCCTTGCTATTTTGAGGACCTAAAGTAGACTGCTCAATAGACCAGCTGAAAGTAGGTCTTAAGTCCAGTGCAGAGCAAGTCAGTTTTGCGCCTCACTTAAACATTGCTTAAAACACGCAGGATGTACAACAATACACAAATATCTTTACAAATGAAAAAGAAACAAAGGATTAAAATATTTATATCTGTTTTATTAAAAACAAGCTTAGATTCGCCCACCTGTCAAGTTTTGGACCATATGAGGGCATAGCATGTGTATTTGGATTTATCTCTGGAGATAAAATCTGGAGATTTTGGCGGGACCGAAAACCGAAAACTACCCAGCTATACAGAGTCCAGACAGCCTATAACACACTGTCTGTATAAATACACACACACACACACACACAGACAAACACACACACACACACACACACACACACACACACACACACAAAGACAGCAACAAACAAGTTTAATGCAGCATCATTCACACACATACATTTGCGTGCTCGCTCGCTCGGGAGTCGGGAGCGATATTGTTAGACCGCCCGCTCCCGTCCAAAAATACACCAGTTACCGACTGCTCCCGCGCTTTATTTGGAAATTTATTCCCGCGCCGAAAGAAATCTGGTCTCTTGTGTCGCGGGAATGCAGACCTCTGGTTTCCTTATCCACGAAAGAAAGAAAGTGAAAGGAAAGGCCGAATGGAGGAGGCTCATTATCCTTTTGCTGCAGATGCTGTTTTCTTAACTGTTTTGAAGTGTTCAGTTTTTCCACTTACAAAGTCCACCATGTAAATAGCAAATGTGCCATGGAGCGAAGCAACTGACTCTTAAAGGGAATGGGAGATGAGACTCTGATTGGTTTATGCTCAAAACACACCCAGAACTCATTAAGAGAATAAGCTCAACCCTGTTAGACCATGTGCCAGACGCAGAGCAGATTTTTCCATCCTTAAAACAGCAAATTTGGATTATGACACGCCCTTAATGCTTTTGCGCCCTGCGCTTCAGACTTTGCACCATTAAAATAGAGCCCTCTGTGTTTGATTTTCTTTTTTATATACACGATTATGCCATCGAACTGTTGTATAAATGCAATATCACACTCATAGCAGTGCGATATCGCTGTATATCGTCACTGGGGGGGCATTAAGGCACTTGGCCTGCAGGCTCGAGCCAATGCATGCCTCCAAGCTCAACAGTCAAACACATCTAAACAAACACAGTCTAGTTCATGTTTACATATTGTGTAGATGACAATGTAAAAGGGGCACCATGTAATGAAATGGAATGTATTTTGTGCAATGGCACTGAAATCTTTTAAACAGAAACCCACTATATTAAACAACTCTGGTCATTTCCACTTACAGTAGGTGAAGTTGTGGTTTCTAGACAACTACAGACAGATGGTGTTTTTTTCTGCTACAATCCTAACAAAAGGGAAATCCAAATCCCTGAGGATTTTACAAGTAATTCCAGAGGAGGACTGATGACAATAACAGAACTCCAGTATTTAAACATGAGCTCAGCAGATGCTTCATAACAGAATACTGTATTTAAGGATCATCTTTTAAAAGAGTTTGCAATATTCAATAAACTCAGTCTCAATTCAGTAATGTCACTTGAATGTAGACAGTGATATAAGCATGTCTTTGACCAGCAAAAGAAATTGTGCAAGTTTGTTTGCACAACGGGCAGTGCTCAAATTCTTAGTAATGCTAATATGGCTTATTGCTTCACTTGCATCATCTACATAACTATGGGAACTATTAATAATAATAATAATAATAATAATAATAATAATAATAATAATAATAATAATAATGATAGTGATAAGGACTACGTTTTGTTTTCTGTATGTATATGTTTATGTATATGTATATGTATGTATGTTTTTCCCAAGAGTTTCCTGTATTTCAGACCCATCTCTCGATGTCTCCCTGAAAACTCCCGAAATTTAACTCAGCCCCCCCACCCCATTTTCCTAATTGCCAGCATGCCACTCTCTACACGGCACCTACACATCCCCACCTCTCTGCCTCTGCCTCTGCCTTCGTGTTGTGCAATTAAGCAGCAAACCATTGATTCCCCCTGATCAAATTAAACAAAGGATCACGACAAAACACACCTGAATAAAATAAACACTGGTGAGAAACTGGATCAGGGAGCACATGGGGAGAGAACAAAACCAAAACAAAACCACAGACAGAAACTAGAGTCCTGACAGTTACATTATGTAATAGAAGTAGAACACTTTATTAATCCCCATGAGGGGAAACTCATTTGCCACCACTGACATCACAAATAAATCATCATCACAAATATAGTAAAGTCATGTCATCTAATCCATTAACCAATGCATGAGCGTATGTGAAAATAAATAGTTTTTTTGGCTCATATATTCATTCATTCATTTTCTTTTCAGCTTAGTCTCTTTATTGATCTGGGGTTGCCACAGCGGAATGAACCGCCAACTTATCCAGCATATGTTTTACACAGCGGATGCCCTTCCAGCCGCAACCCATCACTGGAAAACATCCACACACACTCATTCACTATGGTCAATTTTAGCATACCCAATTCACCTATACCACATGTCTTTGGACTGTAGAGGAAACTGGAGCACTCGGACGAAACCCACGTGAACACGGGGAGAACATGCAAACTCCATACATAAATGCAGGATGAGGCGAACGTGCTACCCACGTCGCCTTGGCTCATACAACCTAATTCAAAATATTTTCATATTGTTTCATGTCTCAAGTTATATTAATGTTCTCTGAACGTTATATGGAATGTTATTAGAACATTCCATGTACATTATATTAATGTTCCAAAAACATTTTTTTCTAATGCAACATCATGAAAACATTCATCAAGAACAACCAATATCCTAAAGATACTCCCAGAACATTGTTCTAAGATCGTTTATCTATCAATTTTACAAGCATGTTTTAAAAGATAATTTTAATGATCTTACATGCCGTGGCGCAGTGGGTAGTGATCTCGCCTCACAGCAAGAAGGTCGCTGGTTTGCATGTTCTCCCCATGTTTGCGTGGGTTTCCTCTGGGTGCTCCGGTTTTCCCCACAAGTCCAAAGCCATGCACTATAGGTCCGTAGTGTATGTGTGTGAATGAGAGTGTATGGGTGTTTCCCATTGATGGGTTGCGGCTGGAAGGACATCCACTGCGTAAAACATATGCTAGACAAGTTAGAGGTTCATTTCGCTGTGGCGACCCCAGATTAATAAAGGGACTAAGCTGAGAGAAAATAAATGTATAGATGATTGCTAACATTTACAGAACTTTCAAGGAATGTTATGATATGTTCTGTGAGCATTCCCTAATAGCTGGGTATGTATACAGTCGTCCACATAAAAAATGTGTTATTGCCCTTTTTAGGGACAATAAAGTAACGTTTTTGAAGTAAAAAGTTATATCCATAAATCAAACCAGAGTTAGAGAGACACTTCAGGCATCTATGGGTCCAGTGTGTCTAGTTTTGGTATAGCTGTACAGTATTTCTCTGATCCTGGTTCACTTCATAATCATTCTTGTAAATCATGTATAAGTCAACAATCCATAAAACAGAAATTTAAGATGCAGCATCTGTGCTTAATATCATCAGTTATACTTTAAATCGCAGTGATGTTTGAGATATTTATAAAAAAGAAAAACTCTTTAAACCATTAATACCATAGACTGTAAAAAATGTACAAATATTTTTGACCCTGTTATTTTTGAAGGACTTCCAATATAATTTGTGGTTGACCAACATTAAGTATCATTTACTTATCATCAGAAATCATGCACTCATGATATATTACCCTGCATGTTTCAACTGGATCACCATCAATATCCAGTCCACTATGCACAGAGAAAATAATTAATTACGATTCTTAGTAATTATGACAATCGCTCACTTGAGTCTATTCCCTGCTTTTCATCAGGGGTTGACGTAGCGTAATGAATTGTCATTGTAATAAAGTGTTCACTCAAAACACAGAGCAGACCATCCATAAAGGAGTTGATAGCACAAACAACATGAGGCTGGTGTTGAAAAGTTTCTCTGCAGGCTTTATCACTGGGCTGTCAACAAGAACAAAAAGCACTCTTTCTATGACATAAAAGCCCATACAAACATTTTTAGAGTTCCTTTGATAATACATTTTCCGAATTGCTCATTCAATTTGAACCTAAAGCTTTCATGTTTGCCAAGGCAATTCTGTAATTTGTAAGAACACTGAGGATTAAAGTGCCACTGAATTAGCAATAAGGTACAAGAACATTAGTTAGTATTAGGCATCGGCAGGTCTGGGCACAGCGCGCGCACACACACACACACACGCACACACACATGCACAAACACACACACACACACAAACAGCTTATTTTCATGGGGACTTCCCCTAGACAGAATTATTTTTTATACTCTACAGACTTTATATTCTATGCACCAATTCTACCCCAAAACCTAGCCCTCATAGGCTACCTAAAAATATCTCCTATGTGGTTTATGGGCGGTTTTCTTCATGGGAATCAAAAACTTTACACAAGGTCAAAATGTATTGGTATTGCCATACTTGTGGGGACATTTGGTTCCTACAATGTGATGAATACGAGATACACACATGCACACACTCATGAGGAAATGTTTTTGTTCTCCACACATATGTCGGCCTTTTAAGTTTGAAACAGCTGTTGAAGTGTATTTTTGTGAGTTAAAATGACAGTTACAATGTTAGTTGTCATTTCTTATTTCATAAGATGTTTTAAGTGATGATTTTGCTACACATTCTGAATATAAATATAAGACTGTGCAGAACACATTGAACACCTGCCTAGAGGCTTCTTGTGCTGCTTGTGAGAAAAACACATCAGCAATCTAAGCTCATTTCCAATGTAATTCACCATGAACATCTCTTCAGACGATCAGAAATCTCTTTCTGTAGTTTAGTATTGGCTAATAAGATAGATCATTAGGGAATATTAGTTTGGGAAATTCAGTTAAACTGCATTTGCATGCACAAATACTGGTGGTACCACAAAATTGCTTGGTGGGTTGAAACTAAATGTAAACAATAGATCTACATCAGTGTTTCCCAGCACTGTTTCTGGAGGCACACCAACCGGACACATTTCACTCACTCACTTTCTCTTGACGCAGTCTCTTATTTATCAGGGGACGCCAAAGTGGAATTACTCTGGTGGATGCCCTTCCACCCGCAATCCTGCCTTGAGAGTACATTTTCAAACTCTTCCTATTCAAACACATCTGAATTAACTCATCAGAACAGAAATTTTATTAAATTAATGGGTCAAATATCGAAGAAATCTAAAATATGTTCTGTTGGTGTGCCTCCAGAAACAGGATTTGGAAACACTGACCTAATATTCGCAAATGCGGTTTCAAAAGTTCACACTAAGATATTGGAGAGAGGTCTGGATGCAGACCTGGTGCAGTGCAATCTGAGCTGTATCCAATGCTTTTTAATGTGCTCACCTAACCCCACTAACTGTACCAGTCACAGTGACGTCACTCACTCCATTGAGTGCATTGTGTCTGACTTTGCGTCGCTGAGTGATGCAATCTCAGCTTGCATCATAAAGGCTGCATCCAGATACTATTGGAGATATTGCTCGATAATAATAGCAGGTTTGGCATGCTGTCCTGGGAGAGAACCCTGAGCTCGAAGATAATCGAGGATAGGGCTTTTACCTGGTCAATGAGCATGTAAAGGGGTCCAAGATCAGGTAGTTCTCAAGAGCTCCCCCTGGTAAAGGAAAAAAATTGAGAAGGTAGTAAAGCTGCAGTCACATTACACTTTTCTCCCCATAGACTTCCATTCATACGCATGCGAATGCGTCAGACCGGAAGCGCAAACTCGTGCAACAAGTTTCGCTGTTTGTTGTGTTGCAAAGTTCAAGCTTGGTGAACTTTGACCAGCGAAATTGCATCACTTGACTGCGTGAGACCAATCGGCAGTCAAAACATGACCTTACTGAAAAGAAATTTTAAATATGGAGCAATCACTTGCTTTTTAAAATATCTAATTATCTTGTTTAATCCCGTCCCTTTTGGCAGCGCTGTATGACAGAAGTTCGTACGTACAAACTCTACTGTGACTGCAGCTTAATGATAGACAGGCTATTTACAGTGAGTTTGGAATAATCTGATTGGCTTACTAATAACTACAAATGAGAGACCAGCCACGATCAATCAAAGCACATGCTCCTCCCGAAATTAGTTCATAAAACTTCACTTATAGAGGCCAAAATCGATTAGCTTTTTAATATTACTGTGGAATCGTTTTTAAACAAGACATGATGGAATGCAGACAATTTAGAGACAAAAAAAAAAATGAAGGTTCATTGCAAACTATATTTGTACAGAAGTGTTGGTAATAATGTGTTTTATATATATATATATATGTATCACCATTGTTGTATCTGTTTTATAGCGTTTCACATGTTCCTACAATTTATATACCAAACATTTTACCTTTTTTTTTGTTGAACATCAAAGTAGCATCCATCTATTTTAATATACAAAACTGTTCGCCAATCATAGCAGTGGGTGTTAAATTTGGTTTAATAATGGAATGTGTAATAAAATTGATAGAAAGAAAAAAAAGGAAGGAATGATGGATGGATGGATGGATGGATGGATGGATGGATGGATGGATGGATGGATGGATGGATGGATGGATGGATGGATGGATGGATGGATGGATAGATAGATAGATAGATAGATAGACTAAAAATATGATTTTTTGCTGGTTGTTCAAAGTACTTATTTAAAATTAGCTGAATCAATGCAATTCTTGAAATTTTTGGGGCAACAACTTAATCAATTTATGCTTAATCCATTTTAATTTGCAAAAACAATTAAGTAAATCGATTTGCATAGATACACTGTGTAAAACTGCCAGAGCTCTGACTGATGACTGATTCAGTAGGTGTCATTATTGAATTAATAGCACCATGTAAACTCCCATTAACAAAGGCAGAATGTTTTGTATTGAATGCTCTATTTTAAACTAAGGTCCCTACTGTAAAAGACCCATGGACTGCTTAGACAAATAAAGCATGTGTAAACAGATGCACCCATCTGACAATTCAACTTGCAACTCAGTCAAAAGCTTTAGTCTCTGGCCAGACTGAATGATCCCAACAGCTGAGAACATTTGCCATTTGCAAACACAGACATTCCTTTAAAGTTAGATGTGAACCACGACGTGACGTGGGTTTGGTTGTGGGTGGCTTTAAGTGTGCATATTTGCGTGGATAAGCGAGAATCCATTGAAATTTCAGCCAGAGTACAATTGTGATGAGATCATTGACACCTATTGGTGACAGCGTGATAAGTATTGGCAGAGCTCTGTTCAGGAAAAAGACCTGACTTACAAAAAAAAAAAACATTAGGAAAAACAGTAGTACGGTAAATTTCTCAGAAACACGTATGCATGTGCTATTTCTCACTAATGGTTTGTGGGTTTACGGTAGGTCTTTTTTCATTTTTCTTTCTAGTTTGAATCAACAACTGGAACCAATTTATTTGGATGTTCAGATAGTCAGTAAATCTTGAGATAGCTTGCTAAACTTTTCTATGACCCACAAAATAAACAAGCAAATTTCTCTGGAATAATCTGCAAAACAAGCCCAGGGTCATTGCACAATGCCATTAAAATGACTTGTTCACATTTTTAAAGCATTTCCAAAAGCTTGTATATTGGCGTGATAAATAGCACCAGTAGCTGTGGCAGGTGGTTTTGCTCTGAGATGATTTGGGACCAGCGTCTGGCTAATAGATAACTTCAAAATGCCCAACTGTTTTGCCAGAGGAAATGCCAAGATAGACTTGCGTGCTCATTTGAAACCACAACATTTTTGGCCAGTATTTGTTTAACTAGAAGTCTAACATGGGACAGCTACTTTGCCAGGAACGCTTGGGAACACTCTCGAGGGTCTCGGGGGCCAGAATACCACACTTTAGGATTCCAAACTCATTCTTTGAGCAAGCTGCATCTAATTCCCGGCCAAACACGCATATGTAATCTCTTGTATTACTTGCAGAAATAGTTCTCATTGAACGTCTCATCCCACTAGCTGAGCCTGCTTCTGCGTAAGAAGTTTCATTTTTGGTCTCCTCCTGCAGTATGAAGTTACACCGCAGTCCTACTCAAAACTCAGATCAGATTTTGCATTTCTCTACAGAGTGGATTGATGACGTCCCTCATTACTCACAGTGCAGCTTAACTGAACGCTTAAAAGAACACAGGGTCTCAAGACAGACATTTAACTTGACATTTTAAAGTGCAACACTTTCCACAAATACATGCCTGTTAACAGAAAACTATTAAAAAGTAGCAAACCTGAATGCAAAACCATCAAGCCACCAATGTGTGAAATTACTAACAGATGGAAAGTCCTTTTTTTCTTAGATAAACAAAGACACAATGTGCATAGTACAGTATATAAACCTGAAGGTAAATAAAGTATCTAGATGAGCTACTGTATTTGGCCACAGGAGAGGAATTGTGAATGACAGTGAAATGATGCGACTGATGCATATGGGCCACAAGACAGTGACAACATGGCAGATGTAGTACACCTAAATGTCATTCACATTCACAGTTATGTTATATGTACTATAGAACACACGTTTTGTATTTCAGGTTACAGAAGGTGCGGGTGTGCTTTTTCAGGACTTCACTAATCATTAAAGAGTCCCTATTATGGGTTTTTTAAAATGACCTTCCATTCAGTGTATAACACAACTCTAAGTGAAGAGAAATATCCAGCTTAAATCTGAAAGTTCACTGTGTTTAAAACTATTGATTCATCTATAAAAGAGTCGATTCAGAATGGTTCAAATGAATCATCGGGGTAACGAATCATTAGCTGTGTTGTGTGACATCGCAGACCTGGGAAAATTGAAACCCCCGCCCACAAACACTGTAGAATGAAAAATAAGACAAACACTGTGGCAGATCCCAGTTGAATCCTGTCACGAAGATGCTGTGCTCTGAAGTGTGAGGGAAAGTTAGTGTTACTTTTCTTACCCAAAGATGAGGCTGTGAAGAGTCAGTGTTTGAAGTTTGAAGTTGAAGTAATGCTGATGCTGTCACATGGTGAAAATCCCTGTGCTTAATGTCTGAGTCCTACAGTGTTGAAAATAACATTGGGGATGGGAGATGTTGCCAATGAGAGAGCAAATTATTGATCAAACGTGCAATTATTGATCATACTTGTCTTTTTCCGTTTTTTCAGCTAACTTGGATCCTTTTTCTGATAGAAAAAATATATATACAACAGCTTTATGATAGCCCAGGCAATCACGAGAGAAGAACAACGATCCAATGAATTAGAAATTTTGCAGTGTTCATTAATAATCCTAAACAATGTTTCTAGCAATCTCATTTATGACTGAATAAAATATTAGTATCGGATGTTTGAGACGTGCTTTCACCCATAAAAGTATCCATGGGCATATTTATTTCCCTTCATAAATTAAATTTACTAGGGATGCTGTCTATGCTTATGCTTGTTGACGCATTTGCTCTGACGTGAGGCACTGCAACTGGAAAGTGCACAGACACACACACGCACGCACGCACTCACACACACATACACACGCACACTCATAACAACTAACATATAAACCCTTAAACTGTTATGCTGATGCTACACAAGGCAACTTTTTGGAAATTATGCCGTCTTTGGGCAACCAGAAGACAAACAGGGCAACTAATTAGGGCAAAGAGACACAGATACATTATTGTTGCCCATTCTCAATAGGAAAGTAGTCGAGCAATATCCCTCTGCAATATCTCATCCGACAACATTGCTCAGAAGGTTGACCTGTGTATCATCAACATTAGAGCTCAAAATCCTAAGCCTTAACATTTAAAGTGATTTTATAATTCTGTGATGATATAATTATGAATCTATAATTCTTTTATATGTATGCTGTATAAACTGAACAGGCTGTACATTATTTGCTTCTAACATCAAACTAAAGTGTGTTGTTTGTACATATCACTTCCGATATGAAAGGACACATTTGAATATATTTGTTGATTCAAGAACTAATGAGCTGTAACAGACCATTTTAATTTCTACATGACAAGTTTACAGACTTTAAAAAGTGACATCTCCTTCTAATGTTTAAACCAAGTCTACACCCCTTTTCAAGCCAATTCATCATTCATTATTAGCTTAAATTATCAGAAACCCTCACCAATTACCTTTAATCATGTCTCATTCGCTGCTTTCTTTGACCTACTCATTACTGTATCATTGTCAGCCAGTTCTTCCTCAGATTGATTGTGTTCCATTTTCTAATTATTACAAAACATAAACTTTATCTAGATGAGTCCGACTTCATCTTAGTTCAAATTATTTTTTTATTGGAAATACCACTGACAGACTCAACAGACTGCTGCATTTCCACTCATTAATTTAATGTGTAATGACGAGAGATATCTGAAGCATTATGTGTTGGCAGGCAGTAAAGTTTTTTTCACAGAAAAGCATCGTTTAGCACAGCAGGATCATATTATTTTAAGTGTGCCATAAATCCAACCATAGCATGTCCGACTAGATAATGCTAGATAAAGATTTATTCATATTTATGCACACAACATCCTGCCAGTGATACAGCAACATTTGATATAAGTTTGTATGTGTATTAAGATAAGATTTTTTTGCTTGCTTGTTTGTTTGTTTGTTTAAAGGAGGAAATGCAGAGTTGGAAAGGAAGAACCCCTGGCAGTCTGCTATATATGTGTTACACTATGTTACAGCATATACCAACATATCAGTATTGGTCATTCACCAAATATTTAATAAATGCATTAAAGCACTGCAAATGCTCTGCACCGTGTTTGTAAGTTATACTAACAAACAAACATACTTATATACAGTATAGACCTATACACTGCCTGGCAAAAGTCTTGGGATCAATCCCAGTTGTACGAGCAATAAATAATAACTTGACTTCAAGTTGATCATTTGGAAAGTGGCAGAAGGTAGATTTTTCAGATGAATCATCTGCTGAACTGCATCCCAATCATCACAAATACTGTAGTAGACCTATTGGAAAAAATCATGGTTTGAGTTTACATTCAGTTTGGGGGCATGTGAGAGATCGGCAAAATGGATGGCAACATCATAAGCCTGAAATATCAAGACATTTGTGGTGACCATTACATTGCAAGCCACAGGAGAGGGCAAATTCTTCAGCAGGATAGCGCTCCTTCTTATACTTCAGCCTCCACATAAAAGTTCCTGAAAGCAAAGAAGGTCAAGGTGCTCTAGGATTGGCCAGCCCAGTCATCAAACATGAACATTATTGAGCATGTCTGGGGTTAGATAAAGTAGGAGGCATTTAAGAATAATCCAAAGAATTCTGAGTCTCTGGGAGTCCTGCAAGAACACGTTCTTTGCCATTCCAGATGACTTTATTAATAAGTTATTCGAGTCATTGCAGAGATGTATGGATGCAGTTCTCCAAGCTCATGGAATTTTTAACACTTTTAATTCTTTTTCCACTGCACCATGACTTTATATTCTGTACTGTACATTATTTCTGTTAAATCTAGAGGCCTTTGCCTTTCATATAAGCCACTTCTGATACCAAATGAACAACTAGAGGTCAAGTTATTATTTGTTGTTCCTAAAACTTGGATAGGTGACAAGACTTTTGTCAGGAAGTGTCAACGGTAAAAATATCAATTATTTAACTGTCCATACAATAGCTCATTACTCACAGATATTATTTTTCCATTTATTTATGCTTTTAAAGTTCATTATTTGACCTTGATTTATGCTTCAACTATTGATGTTAAAAATCTACTTCTAAAGTCTAACAAATAGACTTTATTGACATATTGTATAATCTGTACTATAACAGCAAACGTACTGGCCACTCATTATATATATATTTATTTATTTATTTTTTTTTTTTGAATCACAATTTACACAACCAACCGCAGTTGTGTGATTAAAAGCCCTAACATATTTAACTGAGCTGTCATTATGCTACAGCAATATCAACACTAATGATTTTGCCAATATTGCGTAATCACGTTGCTATGGCTATGATTTGCCAGACTGTCTAACAAAATTGTTTTTTTTTTAATCCCAAAGAATGGAAATGAAATTTCCCCATTGGTGGGGTACAAATGAAAGTTTTTGATTACGAAGATGGCACCAGGTAAATAAATACTGTAATTTTAGTCATGTTAGTGTGTGAAAATGTTCATGATCATATGTGTTATAACTAAACCAATTGTTTAAATTTGACTACCTATAATATTGTTAGGAGAGGAGCTGTCTGTTTTTCTTTAAAATTTTGTGTAAAATAAAAAGACTTTTACATAGGCGTTAAAATGGAAAAATATGTATTTTCTCAAGTTAGACTGTGTGGCTCCAGGCATTACTGTTCATGACTTACTGTATGTTTCATCTGATGGCATACCTTTCTACTTTTCACTCTCTCTTTCAGCCACTCTCTCTCTCTGATCATTCAAGCAGATGCTCTAGTGCTCTAAAGACATCTTGATCATTGCAAATGTTCATGAAATCATCAATTAACATCAATGAAATGAACAATGGTGTTAAGAAAATAACTCCAATATAAACCTAATCAAAAGCAGATAGTCATTATCACAGCGAATCCACAGCAGCTAAGCACGAGGCTTCTCTGAAATATGGACTAATAACGTCCAGGAAAGAAATCTCATTAGCATGTTTCAAAAGGTCATGTTTTCCTGATGAATGATTTTCTGGGGTCTGAGTTCAGGTCATCATCAGTGAGTTGTTATCTGTTCCCTGGGCCAAATGTCAGAGGCTGATAAAGTGCTTTTAAAGAATACCAACATTCCCAGATGACATGATGTCTGGCAAAGGCTGGCAGGTCATCCACAATGCGCTGGACTGCGATCAAAGTTTAGCCCAAACATAGCTCTAAAATAGCTAAATAGAGTGTATAAATGTGCTACCTCTCCAGTCCCAACATATTCATAGAAGCCAAAACAAATAGATTACTTTTCCCTGTGGGTCTCGCAATTTGAATTTTCCTGATTGAACACAGCTGGATGCTGAATCGGTGCACATTTATAGTTAAAATAGCCCGTTGAAATACTTTTTTCAGTAAACTTAACTGGGCCAAAACAACCACCAGGTTATTTTAATTTATTTACAGAAAAGCTGTCTTTTAAACAGTTTAATGCATTGTCATATTTCATAAATATGAATTATTTCATATACAGTTGAAGCAGAATTATTAGCCTCCCTTTGATTTTTTCTTTTCTTTTTTAAATATTTCCCAAATGATGTTTAACAGAGCAAGGAAATTTTCACAGTATGTATGATCATTTTTTTTTTCTTCTGGATAAAGTCTTATTTGTTTTATTTTGACTAGAATAAAAGCAGTTTAAAATTTTTTTAAAACCATTTTAAGGTTGAAATTATTAGCCCCTTTAAGCTATATATTTTTTCGATAGTCTACAGAACAAACCATCATTATACAATAACTTGTCTAATTACCCTAACCTGCCTAGTTAACCTAATTAACCAGCCTGATCTCACGATAAACGTAAGTTTTTTACGTTTTGTCAGTTTAGAGACTTATTCGTACGAAATTGTATGATTTTAAAAGGAGGCGTGGCACCTAACCCCGCCCCTAAACCCAACCGTCATTGGGGGATGAGCAAATCGTACTAAATTGGAATTAGCCACTAAATCCAAAAAGTAACGAATTGCCATGAGATTGTGTTGAAATACCCTAGCTAAGCCTTTAAATATCACTTTAAGCTGTATAGAAGTGTCTTGAAAAATGTCATCATGGCAAAGATAAAATAAATCAGTTATTAGAAATGACTATTAAAACTATTATGTTAGAAATGTGTTGAAAAAAATCTTCTCTCCATTAAACAGAAAATGGGGAAAAAAATGAACAGGGGGGGCTAATAATTCTGACTTCAACTGTGTGTCATAAAGGGATCATATTGTTTATTTTGTTTTTTTGTTTAGTTCTTTTAGGCAAAACTTTTATGCAATATTACATTAAAATTAAGAGGCTTGTCGAAGAGCTTTATAATCAATAACACATTCAGGTTTGACTAGTATCAAATAATACTCAGCATACTAAAGCATATAATAGCACATACAACAAACAACGAATAAGATGATTAAGATAAAAAAATATATACTTGAAAATATAATAAATTAATAGTTCGCGTGAATATTAAATAAAGTGTGTGAAATTTGTCAGCACATTTAATCCGAGTTTTGGCTTCAATGCTGCTCTGTCTCTGCATCGGTGAGAAGATAATAGGCCACAGCAGTGACAAATCTACAAAACCCTTGACTGACCCTATGGGCCGGTTTCGGCTCAAAGCTACTGTACGGCAGTTCTGCTCTCTGTGTAGTTGTGTGTCTAATTCGGCCTGAGTTCTTTTTGCTGTGACAGGTTCACTTTCAGGTGTGTGTTTCTGACTTCAGCCAGAGTTTGTACTGTGACAGACAGGGCACAGTCAGAATGAAGAATTTAAGCTGTGGTCACACTAGAACTCTGTAGTACGGCACTGCGAAAAGGGGCGAGAATAAACAAGATGATTAGACATTTAAAAAAGCAAGTGATTGGTCCATGTTTCTGAAATTTATTTCTGTCCAGAGAGGTCATGTTTTTATCTTCGATTAGTCTCACGCAGTCAAGTGATGCGATTTCGTCAGAGTTCACCAAGCTTGAACTTTGCAATGCAGTGAACTGTGAAACTTGTCGCATGAGCTTGCGTTTGTGGTCTGATGCATTCACGTGCGTATGAAGTCTATGGGGAGAAAAATGCAGTGTGACCTCAGCTTAAGTGGTTGAATTGTCATTGGTGTCAGTTTTTTATTAGCCACGCTCCCTCTCCCAACTAGAAAAGAGGATTTATTCATTGAAAAGATGTTCTACTAAGGTTAAAGTTACAAATTTTGTTCATGGTTAAAATTGTTTGATGATTAGTTGCAGTTATCTATAACTTTTAAAATGGTATAAACATCTAATGATCTTACATATTTATAAGCCTGTGATGATGTGTTTAATTATGAGTAGGTCTAGGCATTTGTGTTTGTTTGTTTGTTTGTTTGTGGCAAAGCTTGTATTTAATTAAGCTTGTATTTGTATTAAACTTGTGTATTACAAAATGCATATGTTTACCTATGCTTGGATTTATATTGCATTTTATTTTATTTTCTATTTTTACTGCATCTTTAATAAATATTATTTTGAAATTATTGAGTCACATAATTTTGTTTGGCTATCTAATGGCATCAACTGACACATTGATAGATTTAATGATCTCCAGTCACACCTGTATGTTGTCACCCTGATGAATGCAAGACACTATTTGACAGATAGTCAGATCTGTCTGATAGTGTCTGCACCAGATCTGGCCTGAGGACAAGCTAAATCTCAGCCAGATCTGTCTGATAGTGCCTGCGCCAGACTTAAAAAACATAAAAACATATGCTATTGTAACAGGTAGTGGGCCAGATGTGGGTCAGATCTGAATGTATGTGTTAGATTCCAATGTCAAGTTACTTGTTGGGCACTTCGAACCGTGCGAGACAGCTCCTTTCGTTGCCAGGCTTGGGTGATGCAAAGCCTTCTGAACTTAATATTTAAAGAGCAATTTCTTTGTCAAATGGCAGATCCAGTTCGCCACAGCTTTGGCAATCATGTCAGTCGCGGACTCATAAGAGCTGGCTAAAAAAGGCGGATTGTTTACATACTGCTGCACAAAGATTGTCCCACCAACTCCTTTCAGTGCCTCCATCAACCCACTGGTGGGTGCAACAAATCAACCTGCACGAGCGCCACTACAGCGGAATGATTCTGGATTATGCTTTTATCATGCTCGTTTTGGTGACAAAGCCAAGAAGTTGGCTTGTAATTTTCGTGGCAGGAGTGCTATGGGGGGCAGCAGTCTGTGAACGCAGTGGACATTGGCAATACCGGTTGCCTTCTCTTCATTACTGATGACATATCAGGGAACAACTTCTCAGTGATACGGGGGTGCAGCTGAGTGTACTTCCGGCTAGCTTATTTAATACATGTTCTGACATTCAAACCTCCTTACTAGAGGCGGCCAATGGCAGCAAAAATCCAACATTTGGTAAGCGCCAGCTTAAGCTGTGTTTTAATGGCAAACGTTTTTACTTGGGATTTGTTGTGGCTAAGGTAGCTCATCCTTTGCTTGGGGCTAATTTTCTTGTGCACAAGGTATGTTGGTAGATGTGCAAAACCGCCGTTTTAGTTGATGCAAAATATTTAAATTCTTTTTCATGCTCACTTAGCGTGTTTTTCAACCACAACCTTGTTTAACGCTTCAGAGACTAGCTGTGAGTTTACAAATGCTCACTGAGTTTTCTGATATCGCTCAGCTGAACTTTTCCACAGCAACTACTAAACACGGCGTGAAACATCACATTTCTACGACAGGTCCATCTGTACACACACGCGCTCGTCGCCTTGACTCATCTAAATAGCTGCAGGTGAAGCAGCGTTCGCTTACATGGAAGAATTGGGTATCGTACACGTTTAAATAGTCCATGGGAATCTCCCTTGCACCTAGTGTCTAATTTAGATGGCAGTTACCGTCCATGTGGCGATTATCACAGACTAAATGATTGTCACAATTTTCAGTCGTTACCCTGTACCACATGCAAAATTTGGCAAAATTGGCTGGCAAAAACATTTTTTTCTCAAATTGACCTTGTGCAGGGTTACCACCGAGTGCCCATTCCCAAAACTGCCGTGGTCTCCCCGTTTGGGTTATTTGAGTTTTTGCGTATGCAGTTTGATCTGAAAAATGCCGCTCAAACATTTCAGAGACTCATGGACTCTGTGTTGCAGGATCTGGATTTTTCTTTTGTCTACTTAGACGACATATTAGTTGTGAGTACATCCAAGGAAGAGCATTTGCTGCATTTACGTTCTCTCTTTTTGAGCGCCTCAGCAGCCACAGTCTTATAATTAATCCTGCCAAATGCCAATTCGGCCATTCGTCTATCGACTATCTAGGGCACAGGATTACCAGCGAAGGCTCGTGCCTTCCCATCCTAGGAATGGTCAATTTCTACCCACGGTTTATTCCTAGGGCAGCTGAGTTAATGGGTCCTCTCTTTAAGGCTCTTCAGAGCGGCACTCCTCGTCAAATACTTAGTTGGTCAGACGAGATGATTGGTGCTTTTGAAAGCACTAAATGAGCTCTAGCTAATGCAGTCATGTTGGTGCATTCACTGCCTGACGTGCCAATCACTCTAACTACAGATGCTTCTGACTTTGCGGTTGGTGCGGTCCTGGAACAGTTGAGGCAATGACAACCTCTAGCTTTCTTTAGCCGTCAACTTCGTGAAAATACAGTACATTCAATCAGGAGTTGCTTGGCCTCTACTTTGCTATTCCTCATTTTCAGTTTTTACTTAAGGGTCGGTCCTTTACCGCATTTGTTGATCACAAACCATTGAGCTTTGCAATATCAAAAGTGTCAGAGCCCTGGTCTGCTCGCCAACACGCCATTTCTGAATTTACTACCGATATTTAGCATGTTGCAGGGAAATTTAACGTGGTAGTGGATTGCCTTTCTCGGCCAAGTTCCAATGTGGTACCCTTATGGGTCAACTACTCCAGCTTGGCTGCAAGAGTTTTGACCCAGATGTCTAGTCTTTACAAACAGGGACCACAGGCCTCAAATTGGTCGATGTTGTGTTTGAGGAGGCTGATTTGTCTCTTCTGTGCGATGTTTCATTGGGACATCCTCGTCCTATTGTCCCCAGAAACTGGAGGCGGCCATGTTTTGACATTCTTCATGGTTTTGTCTCACCCAGGCGCAAAAGCCTTCCAATGCTTCAGCGTCATGTTAAAAAACCATTGCCGCGTCTTTGAGGTGCCGGAGGGTCGTTTGGACCATGTAAACATTGATCTGTTGGTCCTCTTCCTCTATCTCGGGGATACGCTCACCTGCTTACGATGGTGGACTGGACGACTTGGTGGCCAGAAGTTGTGCCCCTAGTGTCAACATCAACTGGGGATATTGCACGTGCTTTCATTGGCACCTGGATTGCTAAATTTGGCACCCCTATTTGGACATCTCAGTTCACATCTGAGCTTTGGGCAGCTGTTGCACGTAATCTGGTTGTTAAGCTTCATCACACTACGGCTTATTATCCACAAGTGAATGGCCTGTGTGAACGGTTTCCACCGCTCCTTGAAGTCTGCACTGCTGGGTTCCCTGTAGGATGACAACTGGTATGACAAGCTCCCCTGGGTTTTGCTTGGGCTTCAAACAGCCCCCAAAGCGGATCTTCAGGTTTCTTCTGTGGAACTGGGTATGGGCAGACACTTCGAGTGCCTGGCGATTTTGTCCCTAGTGTCAGCACTCCATGGTCTGTATCCAAACACCCTTCCATTTTGCAACATCCTGCCTCCTCTTTTGTTCCAATGCCTACCTCTCAGCATGAACTTCACAAGACTTGAGTTCCGAATAAGCTGTCTTTGCCAATATTTGTGTTTGTTCGACATGATGCACACAGAGGTCCACTGAAACCACCGTACGATGGGGCATTCCGAGTTGGACAATCTACGGATAAGACATTCAGGATTGATGTTGGGGGAGGTCGGAATGTGTTTCAATTGACTGCCTGAAACCAGCTCACAGAGACCTGGATCAGCCTACACAGGCTATGTCCATCAAGCCAGCTGAGCCACCTGTTGCTCCAGATTCTTCTGGCAGCAGCCAATAGCAAGTGACCCGGATGAGAGTGGGGCGAAGTATTCGCCCTCCTGTTCGTCTGGATGTGTAAATTTCTGTGAATTCTGAGGTGCTGGTGTGGCGCATACATTTATACATGTGACAGAATTCAAGAGTTGTTCTTGATGTTTTCCCCCTTTAAGAGGTTTGAGCTGAAAGTGATGGGGTGGTTTCCCCCTTTAAGAGTGTGGAGTCTGAGAAAGTAAATAAAGCGATCGGATCACAAAGTTTTCATCCTGCATTTGATGTCTCTTTTTTTATTTTCTCTGCTTAATCAGCCACACCATAATATTTTTGTTTATACTTTTAATGGATAAGAAAAATCTAATTCAAAAATCAAATAAAATGTTTTTTCATATGAAAAAATACATAAAAGACAATTCTGCATGAAATAATAAGCAGTCTCAAACAACAGGAACATTGCACTTGCTATCTGTTTTCTCTGTCTTTTTAGCCCATGTTGATTATGATTAAACCTTAAAGCTGAACCATTTCCTACAGATGTATATTGGGAAAAAACAATTACAGATATATTATGACATTTAATCATAAACTCACATGTTGTACCTGTCAAGAACATAATTATAGAAGTATTTGCCTGTTTCAAGTCAAGCAGTATTTTAAGCTTCTTTAAGGCTTTAAACCATGTGGTACAAAGTCAGGCCACACTAACAGAATTATGTAATTTGTGACCCATGACATCTCCCACACTTTGGATCAAAGACCTCCAGGGTTTCTGCAATGTGAACGCAGCTTCAGGGCACATGGCACATAAATTCTCAAAATCCCTTAATCTGAGACGCATACCAAGCAAATCCCACAGGTACACATACTATACACAAACACAGGCCATTTCATGCAGGGAGCGTAATGTGTAAACATGCTGTTTGTTTTCCTAATCATTTTGTTGGGAGCATTGCTTGTTGTATTTTCCATGAGCATAGAGCACATCCTTTGTGCCGTTGTCAGAGAGTTATTAATCATACACACTAATTTAATAGATTATAAAATATTATATAAGATGTTCTAAATTAGGTTGATGATATGTTCAGAGCTAACCTGGACAAAATGTAAAAAAAAAACAGACATGGAAATGCTATATTTGTCAATATAAAACAATACAGTTACTATATATGGCAAAAAAAATATGCCGTTTATGATAGACTTTTAGCAACCTTATGTAAGGGATAATGTACATCCAGCTAGTTATCCCAAAATCGTCTAACAGGCAAATCAGCAGCCCGACGTGAAGCAGAGACAGAAAACAGGCAAAACAACAGGATAGGCTCATTCTGAAAACATAGCCCTATTTACATTTCTCAAGATTGCAAATGATGTAGCCAGAGCTATATGTATTTTGTCTTTAAAATGAACAATACAGGCTGGTATGATGGCGTTCTTTTTTGCGCTTACCAGCTGACCGCTTACCTCCATATGGACAGCTTTCCGGCTGTTATCAGTTTGTCCAGTTAGCTCATCATGTACGTCGGTGGACTTGAGACACAGAGAAGATTTGACCACAATGACAGGGTTCGAGTCTGGTGAAGAATGATTGATGGGCAGGTCAAAAACAGAAGCCAAAAAAATAAATGGCACTCGTAAGAGAAAGTTGAACTGAAAAAACGTACACAGGTGGATCTGGTGGATTTGCAGAAACAAAAACTGCAATAAAACGTACCTCCTGGGATGTATTTGGCGATCTCCAGAAATGTATATAGAGGTACTGTAGGCTTTCAGAATGAGCCTGGGTTGAAAAACAAACAGCTGGATTATCCTGTTTATTATATGACTATTGCCACCAAATTAACTATCACACACATTGATTATAACACACAAATCAAAACATTGATTTAAGCTATAATAACGTACAAAATCTTTCATTATTCATAAAGCTTGGAGGGAAAAAAAGCTGGATGCAGTCTACACTAACCTATTAGATTGCACCAAACAGTCAAAAACAGTGAACTGAAAGATAGTCATGTACATTATAGACATTTATATGCATACTTCACTTATATTTTATATAAAACTTAGTTTTTGGTACCTGGATGAGCCTGCCCTATTAGTTTAATTGGTTGTTAATCTGGCATTATTACATGGCTCTCTGGAATTCTTAATTCTGATTGGTTAATCACAACAACATTTGAAGGTACTATAGGCTGCTTCTAGCCATTTTACTATCTTTCTATCTTTACATTTAATTAAAAGTTAAATTAATTAAATCTTAATTAAAAATCTTACAGCATCATATTAGTGTTTGTGTACATACTGTGTACCTATAGTGAAATTCTAAAGACCTATGTTCAAACCAAACCTATGGCGCAGTGTTTCTTATGGCAGGTTTTATGTCCTTCATACATGTTGAGAGATCAAGTTGACTGACTTGATAAGAGAATATGTGTTGGTATAATCCACACAGACGTGACTTAGTAAAGCGTGAAGTCATGTATGATTTTAATCGTTGCATTAGTCTGAATGTAAATCCCCTCATCAGGCAGGCGCTGGAGCAGCATGAGAAAGTGGACCAAAGTGCATCAAAAGAAAGGTATTAACAAAAGAAAAATACACAACTTAAGACACTGCTTGTATTTGTTGTATTTGCACCAGCTCTGTGATGCACGTCAACACTTCATACATTAAATTAGGGGTTAAATAGGCTGTCCAGTCCTCCGTGTTCAGTCCGTTACTACCATGGTTGAAAGCCAGACAGGCAGAACAGGCAGAGAGAGTGGAGCAAAGCGCATCAAATGATCGGTAATTAAAAGGGAAAAAAATAAAATAGAATAAATGATATATACTTTTATATTAGACACACATCTGATGCTTGTATTTGGACCAGCTCCACATCTACAACTTGCATTGGGTTAAATTAGACTTTACATTCTCCTTTACTTCCATTGTATCTGTTCAGCTGAGCGAGTGGAACCAACCACGTGACGTCAGACACAGCGACATTCCAAGATGGCAGCACCCTAGGTCTAAAATCTATAGTAAAACATGCATTTTCTTCTAAATATTTACATTGATCACGTTTGTTTAATAGTTTTCATTAAAGTGGAATCCAATGTACAAAATAAGGTGAACTTGACTGAATCTTAATTTCCCCTTTAACGTTTCATCTGAAAGACAAATCACATACGTATTACTTATGTGGCAATTAGCCAAGTATAAGCAGGAAAATGTACATCTAGCTGGTTTTCACAGAATAAAGCTCTTCAGTCTTATAGCTCTATATACAGTAGCTCTCTGTGTCGGGCTGCTGATAAGCATGTTGGGCTTTATATTGCAAGAGCAACCTTGGAATGTCATGATTGAACAACAAGGATAAAGAATTGCAGAGAGCTTTGTGATAAGTTTTAATAATAGCTTAAATGAATCACTGAACTCTACAAAGTTTTCATTGTTTCGTCACATTGGTTTAAGACTAGTATAAATGCACATTTAACGACCTAAGCATAAAAATGTGACTAAAATTTATGTGTACCATAAAATTAATCATGCTTAAGCATCTTAAAAGCTTTTACTAAGACTTATGGAGTGCATTGAACTTTTTCCTAAATTTATGGACCCCAACACAGAATGTTTAATAAAGTTTATGAATTTTACAATACATCAGGAAGAATATACATTGATTAAACATAGATTAAATATTGGATTACATTCTATAAGGTTAAATTAACCACAGATAATGTTTGTTAAAGAACAACAACAACACACGATCTATTTTATACTTTATTCAGTATACAGTTTAAAGTCAGAATTATTAGCCCCCTTTGAATTTTTTTTTCTTTCTTTTTTTCTTGAATTTTTTACAGTATGTCTGATAATATTTTTTCTTCTGGAGAAAGTCTGTTTTATTTCAGCTAGAATTAAAGCAGTTTTTTAATTTTTAAAAGCCATTTTAAATTATTAGCCCCTTTAAGCTAATTTTTTTCGATAGTCTACAGAACAAACCATCATTATACAATAACTTGCCTAATTACCTTAACCTGCCTAGTTAACATAATTAACCTAGTTAAGCCTTTAAATGTCCCTTTAGGCTGTATAGAAGTGTCTTGAAAAATATCCAGTCAAATATTATTACTGTCATCATGGCAAAGATAATATAAATCAGTTACTAGAAATGAGTTATTAAAACTATCATGTTTAGAAATGTGTTGAAAAATGGGGGAAAAATAAACGGGGGCTAATAATTCAGGGGGTCTAATAATTCTGAATATTTTTACAGAATTAAATGAACATTGACTGGAACATTGAGTGATAACATATTTAAAAGTGATTTGAGGCTTTTGACAGACAACACTTCTAACAGGGTTTTGGAAGTGAACTTGAGGGGGGCACTTGAGGATTTGGGGAGAAATACCTTTCTGGTGCATTCCACTGAATTATTCATGGTGCATATCGTAAATTAAAGCAGGAGAGCTGACCACAACTGTTCACTTTGTTATCTTATTCTTACTTTACAGTGGAGTACAAAGACAAAAGAAGATAATCAAGAAGAAAAAGAAAACTGCAGACTAAAAGAGATCTTGCCATACATGTTGTTGTTACAGCCACATAAAAGTGTTATTATATTCTTCTCATGATAATTAAAAGCATCCATGAAGAAAATTAACAGCTCACTCAAAATGATGATATGAGTTATTTGTTGTCCATTACAATTAAAAGCTATTTGTTTTCAGCCTGTTTGAACTTCTTCAAACCTGAAGTGCCTTTCATAATGCAGCAATAAAAAGGTAGATATGTGAATTCAAAACCAAAATAGAATTCTCTAGAGGAACGAACACATTGCAGGTTTAATATTTAACTATCAAGATGTTTCCTGAATGTGCACCCATTAATTGCTGGCACTTCCTTGTTAATATTTATGGCGTTAAGAGAGGCCATTAAGCATGTGTGTTTGTGCTGGCAGCACAAAAAGAGATTCTCTAATGGCCCATATCTTTCATTACCCTCTCATTAGGAAGCAAAAAAACATTTTCATTTGTTGCACTGTAGGGCAAACAGGTTTAGGTCTGATGCAAAAACATTTCCTTTCACAGCAAATCTTGCATTGCAACATGACTATAATATGTTCCATTACTGTTCAATCACAGAAAATGAAGAGAAATCCATTTATATTGCAGGAATTATGTATTGGGAAATCCATTGTTTGGGTTTATGTGAAAAAGAAATCATGCTTCCATTTGGGTTTTAACAAACTATATTGGGAAAATGTGTTTAGGCACCTTTGCAAATGTGTTATGGTAAATGTTGAAAGGAACTTTCAGTTCAAGTCAAACAATGAGCTGAATGTACTGTAGAACAGAGAATCTGGTAAGAACTATTTTTGTCCATCCATGACTATGAATTTATGAAAGCATTCTGCCATCATTTACTTTTTACCCAAACATGGTAATGGTGGTTATCATTTTCTCATTCTCAACATGGTTTCCCTTTGTTTTGTGGTTTTACATTTATATGAAAGAAAATGATGCCCAGCAGTGTATGAGGGCTAGTCAGGCTCTAAAATGTAATGGTCTATAAGGATACAGTTTTATGGAGCTATTTGTTGTGACACTGTGTGACAATGAATAAAACATACAAATCATTGGTGTTTAAGATGTACATTAGCTTTTGTAGCTTAAAATTTTATATTTCCTAACAAAAAATTCTATTTTGTGTGGCGTGGTGGCGCAGTGGGTAGTGCTGTCGCCTCGCAGCAAAGTGGGTTTGCTGGTTCGAGCCTCGGCTGGGTCAGTTGGCATTTCTGTGGGGAGTTTGCAGGTTCTCCCCATGTTCACATGGGTTTCCTTTGGGTGCTCCGGTTTCCCCCACAGTCCAAAGACATGCGGTACAGGTGAATTGGGTAAGCTAAATTGGTCCATAGTGTATTGTGTGCGAATGAGAGTATGGGTGTTTCCCAGTAATGGGTTGTGAGAGCATCCGTTGCGTAAAACACATGCTGGATAAGTTGGTGGTTCATTCCGCTGTGGCGACCCCTGATTAATGATGGGACTAAGCTGGAGAGAAAATGAATGAATGAAGGCTATTTTCCTGCATATGACTTAATTTAAGTCGTGCACCACTACAGCACCACTGTCTTTTTGGGATCATGACCTCTTTTTGGTCTCAGAATACCTGCACATGAAGTCAATATAAGGAAAGTACTATTTAAAGTTGAATTGTGAAAAAAATGTAATATTGAAAAGTGTTATTAATACAATTTTAACATTTTATTATACCATTTAAAAGTTTAGAATCTTTACTTGAAAAATGCGCACATGAATTGAAGACAATTGTGTTTTAAGGCAGATATTTATAGACATGTATCCTCAAACTACAGATTTTTTGGTTCTGAATTCATAGACTGCAGAAATTCCAACCTGGAAATATGTGCCCTGGGATAAGTTTTGCAAACCATGTAATATGCAAAAGCAACAAAAAGAGGGAAAACTAATTGCAAGCTGGCCTACTATACAAAATATCACATTATTTTTTTTTACCCTGGTTCCTATAAGCGTCCTTCCACCTTCTGCTCTGTGTCTCAAGTACAAACACTGTACGAGGTGAACTACCAAGCAAAGAAACCTTGAGCAAGCATGGCAAACATGTTTTAATATGGATCGCAGGCGCATTTAAGTTGTTTTTTGTGTTATTTATTAAATGCCCGCAGGAACAATCATGCAAAAAATTATTGGTGATAACATATGACTGTAAATGTTTCACAATGGTACTGTGATATGGAAAAAGTCAGCGGCATCCTACCACCCCATAGAATTTTTTTACACAGAAAATACAGGCAAATGCAATGCTGAGGCATGTATTTGTGGTTTCCCAAAAATGTAGCCCTGGGTTCATATTCCCAATGATCCGGGGTTGAGAATATTCAGTTTGTACAAATATGGTTTATCAAGATGATCAAAATTCAATATTCTAACAATTCAAAACACAAATTCAGATAGCGCGGAATTCATCGAATGAAGCATTCAAGAGCTTTTGTTTGTTTGTTGTTTCAGAGGAGCCACACACCAACCTGTGCATTATTCAGTCAAAAAGAGACAAGCATATAAATATGGATGTGGACCTACCCTAGTGAGCCTGTATTATTAGTTTCCAATGGTTGTTATCTGGAAATAGCATAACTTGAATGTGTGACCAATCAGATTCAAGTATTTCAAACAGCTGTGTATTAAAGTATTTAACATTTTCATAATATTCAGAAAATACTTTTTTTTCACTTTGAAACTTTGTTGTTCAATCATCTCAGATGTTAAAACACAGTCTGAAACTTTCTTGCTGACACACAAGCTAGCAGCATTACTACAGCCATAAAGCACCAAAATAGATGTCACTTCGGTGTTCTGCATTGTGCTGAAAAACCTTTGCCGCTGTTCTTACACATCGGAAAGAAGGCCGTGTTTAACAGGAAGTGCTTCGTCCGTTCAGCAAATAGTTGCCTTCTACATGGCCCAGACAAATGGTAGTGAAGAAACACATTCTCTCGCAGACATGTTTATCTAAACAGAGGCATACTGGAGGCTGATTCTATATACAGTGTGCCGTATAAATACACCGACAGGAATAGTTTTGTATTTTTAGAAGAAAAAACCCCATTGATTCTCAAACATTTTGTCACACAATCATCCTTTTGTCGCATCATTTATAGTGACATCAACTTGCAGCATGATTTCTATCATGTAAACATCATGTAAAGCTGCTGTGAATTAACTAGAATAGACAGACTAGAACTAGATTTGACTTCACTTATAGTTAAAGTTAACATTTAAAACATTTTCCATTAACTGGAATGACATAAAACAAATGTCTAATTTATCATAAGCTGAATCACTGTTAATGTGAAATCATGCAAAAAGGTTAAATGTAATAAGGAATATTTAATTGTTACTCAACTTATTGTTAAACCATTATCAGAGTCAAAAATAACATTTTCCACCCGTTTGGGCTCTAGCTACTAACCTCAAACCAAATACCTACCACACATGTGTGTGTGTGTGTGTGTGTGTGTGTGTGTGTGTGTGTTTCTTTTATTATAACAAGCTGGGTATGACCTTGTACTCTATTACAGTTTTCTCAATTGCTTTGGCACATTTTTCAAAACAGTCCTAACATTCTCTAAACTGTGAGTGCAAATCTCAAAACTGGAACTTCAGAACTTTATTGCTTGTCTGCAAAATGTAGTTACTTCCCCAAAACATTTCATTCATGCTTCAAAACCTAGTTATAGGAGCCACCAAAACATAAAGTGTATTTGTCATCGTGTGAGCCTCGCTGGTCAAAATGATTAGTTGGGTTTTCACCAAGACAGTCAACCATGGAAATTAAGGTTTAAAAAAAATCTGATATTTGTTGAGATGAGTGAATACTACATAGAAAATGAATAAATGAACATTTGTATTTATACATTACATGTATTTGTGTACAAATGTATTACATGCAAAGTGAAGTCTTGCTTGTCCAATTACTCTATCGTATATTTCATTTTTCTTCTGTTACCACAAATACACACAAAAAAACACTAAAAAAATATCATCCATGAAAAAAAATGATGGCAACACTTTATTTTGATGGTCCATTTGAGTATTAGTAGATTGTCTGCTTAATATCTGCTGAGACTGCTCTTTCAACAGACATTTATCTGACTATAAGAAACTTTACAAGTACATGTCAACATTCACTAACCCTAACCCCAACCTAGCAATCTACTTATGATCTAATGAGAATTACATTTAGATGCAATGCAACTTAAATTCAACAAACAGACCGTCAAAATAAAGTGTGACCAAAATGATTTTTGGTGGACATCCTGTCACTTGCCAGAGATTACACTTCTTCCATTTGCTCTTTCACAAGCATGTTACTGCAGTTCAGGATTATGAATGTAATATATGGTGTAAATTTACATGTAAATGTTTGATAAGTTTTGAGTGTGATGGCTTACATAATGAAAAATGACTGAGAAGTTGTGAAGAGTTTAAATGACAATCAGTCTGGATCAACAAGCTATTTGCAATTAGTTTTTGTCCAAACAAGTATGTACTACAGACAATTGTACTTAATGTTTGCACATATGCGCCAAAGCATTTGCAATTAGCTTAAATCAATTAGAAATGCCAATCTGAATTGAACAACAAGCTAATTGTTCAGTGATCTAAGGGAAGTTTAATTATAAACTAATTTTGAGAGAATCACGTGCTTATTATTGACCACAGCTGGTGCCGCATCAGCTATCATAAGATTTACCAATTAGACAAATCCAAATGGACATAAATAACCAGATTTCTTTACTTTGTCATCTTCGCCTTGAAGAATCCCCCATCTACCCCTACTCCTCGCCCTCTTTCCTAGACTAATCCAGGACAGGGAGGCACGGCGACTCTGTGGTTAGCACTGTTGCCTCACAACAAGAAGGTCGCTGTTGAGTCCCAGCTGGTCCAGTTGGCGTTTCTGTGTGGAGCTTGCATGTTCTTCCTGTGTTGGGGTGGGTTTCCCCCAGGCACTCCGGTTTCCTCCCACAGTCCAAAGACATGCTATAGGTGAATTGAATTAACCAAAATGGCACAGTATATGAATGTTTTAGTACTGGCCATTCACAGCATAACCACATACTGGTGTAGTTTTTTTACACCACACTCCTCTAACTTATACTCCTCACAATCACTGCACTGTTTAACATTTGCACATTTAAAATTTGCACATATTCATTACACTGATTTATTTATTTGAACTGTACATACCCACTGCACATGGACATTTGTAATTATGTTTATCTATCTGCACACTTCTGCTGTTAATAGCTACCTGTACATATATTCATTTATTGTAAATCTGTTTATAGCTAATACAACCTGTATATAATGTTCATAGCACATCCATCTGTAAATATTACCATAGTTTTTCTATAACTGCACTTTATAACTTATACCTGTGTCCTGCACTTGCTGCTATTGCACTGCTGGTTAGACCGAAACTGCATTTCGTTGCCTTGTACTTGTACATGTGTAATGACAATAAAGTTGAATCTAATCTAATGAATCTAATCTAAGTTGGCAGTTCATTCGGCCATGGTGATCCCAAATACTCAAGGAATAGGCTGAGCGAACAAATTCGGGGGAGCTCTCGAGACCTACCTGAGCTCAGACTTCCATCTCTCCTGATGAAACGGGAGGGAGCCCCGGGCTCAAGGAACTTCTGAGCTCAGGGCTCTCTCCCGGGATAGCATGCCAAACATGCTTTATTATCAATCATCAGCTAAGAGGGAACTCTTGAAACATGTTGTTTTGAAAAATAAAAATTTCAATTGAGTATTGAGCCGAAGCAATTGAGAAACACTGTAAGGTGATTTACAGGGATGTAATTCAAAATGCCTAGAAATCATACTTAACTATTTTTTCACATTCAAAATTTGACAGGTTTTCTGTGAGGGTTGGGTTAAGTGTGCTGTAGGGTCATCTGAATATTGTCTAACATCAAAGATAAAAATAACTGTGAACATGAACACATTTGTTGTGATAAAGTGAATAAAAAAATGGAAATCTCTGCCAAAAAAAGTATTAATATATTTAAAAATGAACAACAAAACATGATGTGGCCAATTATTAATTCAAGATGAACCACACTTTCTTATAAGTCAGTTTTTTTTAATCCCAAATTTGACCTTCACAAGTCTGCCTATAGCCAGAAGTCTTAAAAGAAATTCCTAGACAGATATATTAAGGGATATCTTTTTACAAAAACATTGTTGTGATAGCAATAGAGTAATGTAGTAATTACAACCTAAACAATATGATTTCAGTCCAAATTTAGGGTCGTCTGTGTTTGCTATGTGACAGAAAAACTGATGAGAGTGAAAAACAGATGTCTGGTCTCAGACCAAGCTAGTTACTCTCTTTCTTTCAGTTTTTGTCACTCTTCTCGAATCTTCTCTCAGAACAAGGTCGATAACAGCTATAAAGACCTGGCAGCTTTTTCATAACAGAAGGAAGCAATAAAATCTGGAGTGTTCGTTTGGATTGTCGCCTCAGATTTCCTGCTTTTTTTTTAAATCGCTGTTAATAGTTACGAGCTCCAGTTTTTATCTTGTTTACAGACGTTTCCTGATTGAACTGCAATAATGAAGCAGATAAGTGACAGTCCATGCAGGAAAAGTGCTTTAGCATCAGGAAAATGACCTGTGATGAACAGGATATGAGGTCACGTTCAGACAGATGGAGGATAACACATTCAGTGGCACAAACTGACAGACTGCCATGTATTTATCACGTTAATGAAAAATTAGGTCACTACGGTAGAATGAAATAATAGTAAATTTAACTTTGGTCATGTGGCGCAGTGGATAGCACAATCACCTCACAGCAAAAAGGTCGCTGGTTCGAGCCTCGGCTGAGTCAGTTGGTATTTCTATGTGGAGTTTGCATGTTCTCCCCGTGCTCCGGTTTCACCCACAAATACAAAGACGTGCTATTGGTGAATTGGGTAAGCTAATTGTCCTGTGAATGTCTAGCTAATGTGTGTGAATGAGAATGGGTGTTTCCCAGTGATGCGTTAAAGCTGGAAGGGCATCCGCTGCGTAAAACATATGCTGGATAACTTAACGGTTCATTCCACTGTGTCGACCCCAGATTAATAAAGGGACTAAGCTGAAAATGAATGAATGAACGAATGAACTTATATTCATCTTTATATTCACTCATACTCACTCCAATTAGATTTTCTTTTAAATGACCTCGACCTGTGAAATACATTGGTCTTAGTTCCTTTCATGCTTCTTAAAACTCATTTTGGGGATGTATGTTTTTTCAGATGCAGCGTGTTTCAGATATAAAGACTAGATATGAGAGATAAATTACTCTTAATTACTCTTAATGTTATCTCTTTATATCTCTCTGGACATATTGTACAAGTCTGAATCACAAATTCAGTCAAACACACACACACACACACATGCACACACACACACACACACACACCACACACACACCACACACACAACCACACACACACAACACACACACACAACCACCACAACACACACACACACACCACACACACACAAACCCATTACGTAAGCTGTAATTTGATCAGTAACTACAAAAGTTCCAGTTTCACAGAATGGAAATTTACTGGATGCTCCTCACACACAAGTAAAAAAACAGTGGCAACACATCAAGTCTCTGCCAAACCAATGTTTAATTATTACAACAATTTAGAAAATAGTGATAATTAGCACACAAAAAACAGAGAGAGAGTTTTTTTTATATCACTCTAAAAAATGCTGAGTTGTCGTGACCCAACTTTGGGTCATAGAAGAGCACATCATGTGTCTGCCAAACCAACATTTAATTATTACAACAATTTTTAAAAATGGTGATAATTACTAAAGAAATTAGAGTTTTTGTCACTAAAAATGTTGATTGCTCGTAATTCAACTTTGGGTCAAAAATGGACCACACAGTGCTGAGATTTTATTTAATTTTATTTCAGTTAAATTTAAATGACACTTGTTTAGTTTTTAATTATTTAATGCTTGCTTTTTTGGTATTTCTCAGAACACATCATAAAGATGTTCTGCAACATTTGCCAAATATGTAAATAAAGCAGAAGCTAAATGCAAAACTACTTTATCATTTTTTTCATTGTTTTCCTCAAATAAAATTCCCATAATTCTCATAAAACGTATAGAAGAAATCATTCATTCATCCATTTTCTTTTCGGCTTAATCCCTTTATTAATCTGGGGTCGACACAGTGGAATAAACTGCCAACTCATCCAGTATATGTTTTACGCTGCAGATGCCCTTCCAGCCGCAACCCAACACTGGGAAACAACCATACACACTCTTTCACACACATACACTACGGCCAATTTAGCTTATCCAATTCACCTATAGCACATGTCTTTAGACTGTGGGGGAAACCAAAGCACCAGGAGGAAACAGAAATGCCAACTGACCCAGCTGCGGCTCAAACCAACAAACTTCTTGTTGTGAGGCGATTGTGCTGCCCACTGCGCCATCGTGACACCCCTATGATGAATAAAGTAATGTATAATACACATTTTTCTTTTGATTTGATTTGGATTTTCTTTTGCTGTTCACTCTGATGAATCCCTTACTCAAAGAGCACCGATACATTAATTAAGCCACCCCTGAACACCTGATTTTGGATTTGTATAGTTTAAATAATTTGTGATGATGTCACAAATAAATAGTCACAATGATAACACTTTAGCATAGTGTAATTACTTAACATGCCAAATATATTGTTTTTAATTCTATTGTATTTTTTTCTTTTGATTTTTTTGTTGAAATATGACTATTTGGACAGCCTTTCAGCTGATCATTTGATTAACCTGTAACATTTATTTATTTACCTTCAACTTCAACGGCTGTTTAACAGAATCCATGCTTATAATAATGCACAAATATAATAGGCTATATTTTCCATCTTTCTTTGCAACATTTTATTGTCACGTTCTTCTGAGAAATCAGCACATTTAGAAAGATGCAATATATCCATATACTGATGGAGAAGAGGGTGTTCCTCCTTGTCCCATCTTAATGATGTCATGATGCAGAGTCATGGCCCAGATTTTACAATGCCATTTTAAAGGTGGATGTGCTGGAATACATCTGTGTCATTGGGCTTCACCTGGAGCTGTGCAGCAGATCCACTGTACTGATCTCTCATATGCAGGCTATAGTGATGATTAACAAAGACAAAATTGTATATAGAATACTTTTTTGTTATTTATGTACCTGAATATTTAAGACAGATGAATTGGTTTGTCAGTCACAGCATGAGCCTGTATTGAAAGGGGGAAATGATTCAGTACATCAAAAATTCAGTATTTCACATCTGGAAAAGAGGAAGACTGTTATAAATTTATAATAAGCTCACATGTGAGCCAGTCAGAGGTGTTTATCAAATTGTGACAGAACATGTGAGAAGAAATGTAAAATAAATAAAAAAGACTGTGTGTTTTATGGCTGTATGAGAGAGTTTTACATTTGAAATAAGAAATAGGAGTTTGGGTTTCGATGGAGAATGAAAGCCTAATAGAGAGAAGGAAGAGAATTAAATTATTTGAGCAGCAATTATGTGAAGTGGTGTCTGTCATGACAACGATGTTTGTTGCTATGGTAGCTGCACCACTGGGACCACAATCAGCCCCTCGCTGCACGGGACACCAGACTAGACAATCATTACCAAGGAGACGCACTCCTTGTCTTTATATTGAGTGACCAGTGATAAGTGGGACGAATGTCTGAACAATTTCTTTAATCGAACATTACTGTTGTGCTTACAAGTTAATAATAAAAAAATGGATAAATTTTAAAGTATTTTAACAGGACAGCATCAATTCTTACGCACTGATAGATATAAATTAAATACAAAATGTACACTGCTTATATTGTAAAGTATTGGTAAAATGTGATATATTAAATTCAAAAAGAATGTACATTTTCTTTCATTCATCAAGAACAGTCATTTTTTAAATCAAAGAATTCTGAAGTGCTAAAAAACTTTTATTTGTTTTTTAAAGAAGAAGATTAGGGTTAGAGTTAGATTTAGTTAAATCAAAATTATAAAATGAATTTTAATGAAACAAATACACAATGATCATCAATCATTTTAGCAATGATAAAAGAAATAAAAAAATGTATCACTAATTATAATTGATAATATCTGAGCAGCAAATCTGCATATTCATACGATATCTGTAGGATTGTGTGACTGAAGATTAACACATACCCTCATCGGCCTCTTTATTAGGAACACCTGTCAAACTGCTCGTCAACGCAAATTTCTAATCAGCCATGGCAGCAACTCAATGCATTTAGGCATGTAGACATACTGTAGTCAAGACAATCTGCTGCAGTTCAAACCGAGCATCAGAATGGGGAAGAAAGGTGATTTAAGTGACTTTGAATTTTGTGACATGGTTGTTGGAGCCAGACGAGCTGGTCTGAGTATTTCAGAAACTACGGATCTACTGGGATTTTCACGCACAACCATCTTTAGGGTTTACAGAAAATGGTCCGAAAAAGAGAAAATATCCATAAGCGGCAGTTCTGTGGCCGCTAATTCCTTGTTAATGCCAGGCGTCAGAGGAAAATGGCCAGACTGGTTTGAGCTGATAAAAAGGCAACAGTAACTCAAATAACCACTCGTTACAACCAAGGTATGCAGAAGAGCATCTCTGAACGCACAACACGTTAAACCTTGAGGCGAATGGGCTACAGCAGCAGAAGACCACAATGGGTGCCACTCCTGTCAGCTAAGAACAGAACAGAGGCTACAATTCACACAGGCTCACCAAAATTGTTCAACAGTAGATTGGAAAAACGTTGCCTGGTCTGATGAGTCTCAATTTCTGCTGCTACATTCGGATGGTAGAGTCAGAATTTGGTATCAACAACATGAAAGCATGAATCCACCCTGCCTTGGTGGTGGTGTAATTGTGTGGGGGATATTCCTTGACACACTTTGAACCCATTAGTGTCAATTAAGCATCATGTCAACACCACAGCCTACTTGAGTATTGTTAATGACCATGTCCATACCTTTATGACCACAGTGTACCCATCTCTGATGGCTACTTCCAGCAGGATAATGCACCATGTCATAAAGTGTGAATCATCTCAGACTGGCTTCTTGAACATGACAATGAGTTCACTGTACTCAAATGGCCTACACAGTCACCACATCTCAATCCAATTTTAGAGCACCTTTGGGATGTGGTGGAACGGGAGATTTGCATCATGGATGTGACAAATCTGCAGCAAGTGCATGATGCTATCATGTCAATATGGACCAAAATCTCTTTCCAGTACCTTGTTGAATCTATGCCACGAAGGATTAAGGCAGTTAAGGCAAAAGGGGGTCCAACCCGGTACTACAAAGGTGTACTTAATAAAGTGGCTGGTGAGTGTATATAACAATAGCAAAATTTCAGCTTTGAATTACACAAATTAATTAATTGTACAATTGTACATTAATATATATAAATAAATTACTGTTTTATGGCCTTTTTAATCAAATAAATGCAGCTCCAAATAGCTGATTTCAAAAACATTAAAAAAAACGTTCATAATATAACATTTATGATATCTGTCAAAGTTAGAAAGATTCTTACTATTCAATCACGCATATTTTAGAATTTACATGGCAAATAATTACAGATTAGTGACTAAGCAACAAAGACAAAGAGACTATCAGGCAAATCTTCCTGTGTACTAGACAATAATCAGTGGGGGGCTTTTTGAGGGGTTTAAACAAGCTAATGCCCACATGCTCTGTGTTGTGCTGAAGACACTCACATCAACTCATCTAAGCAGTCATGTGGCAACATTATGGTCAGCTGCACCTGAAAATAAAATGGTCTCAGTGTAATTATTGTGAAAAACACGTCATTATGTCAGGCCGTGAAAACCAGTAAATTACAGGAATGACAGGGCAGGCAGGCTTGACAGTTTTTGGCCTGAATAAGTGTGCGTTGTTTTGATGAGTCATAAGGGGCTCCTGCTGATCTGTCTCACTGAGAGCCTCGCTCTGTCTGAAGCTGCCATTTACACACTGGTACACACTGTCTGCCTGACACGTCACAAATGGGTCAAATTGGGTAAAAGACGGATGGAGAAGAATATGCAACTATACCAGGTTTAAAATAATTGTCATAAAGTAATACTTTAGCAATGGCATGTTATCCGCCACGTTACATGTTTTAAAGATTGGAATATATTTGGATTTAGTAATGGAAATACAGCTGTTCATTTATGATGTAAAATTATTGAAAACATTATTTAAACTGGTTCCTTTTCTTTATTTTTTGTATTAATCTATGTTCATAAGTAATGGTTTTACAATGCATATTGCACAGAAAACACAGAAAATATGTGTATTCTGTTGTAAACATATATACTGTTAAATGGGTCCAAGAAAAAAATGTTTTCTTACATTGAAACATGAAAAAATGTAATATAGCTTTATTGTATGTTTCCCATTGATGGGTTGACCCTGGAGGGGCATCCGCTGCATAAAACATATGCTGGATAAGTTGGCGGTTCATTCCGCTGTGGCGACCCCAGATTAAAAAGGGACTAAGCCGAAAAGAAAATGAATAAATTAAAAAAAATTTAAATTATAATCAAAATAGTTATATGATTTTATTTTTTTTTGCATAAATAATAATTGACTTTTTACCATGACAACCATGAAAATTGAAAGACTCCTATTAAAAGATTTTAGTGCAGCCCCAAAATATAATTACATTTACATATTTACATACTTCTCTGCCATAATTTAAACCCCTAGACTTTGTCAGTAAACATGTAATAGTCCTGAATATAATAGTGTTTAGTATGGTCGCTTATTCTTTTAAGCACTTCAATAAATGCAGATCATAATAAGGGTTTTGTTTAATTTTTAAGTAAATAAGATGTATTAAAAGCATCATAAAGCCCAGGAAAAAAAATTTGTTTAATTTTGGAGGTTTGGGGATTTTCGCATCCGAAATCGAGACTTGACTATACACTGAATTGAACCCATCACTAGTTTTTCTGGGTTTTTCAAAGTGCTCAGGATAATTTCATTTTAATGCTGTGCTTCCCTCTAGTGCTCTGACGAGGTATCACACAATTTATATGTTTCCTTCCTTGTTTGTCACGTTTAAATTATTTTTTATTGAACAAAGCCCAAGATCCACCCAACAAAAAGTAAAATAAACAAAAACAGTAATATTGCAATATAAGTACAAAATCAGAATTAAAACATCTGATACAGTCTCTCTCATATTTAACCAAAATTGTACAGTTTTCTTACTGGCACCATTTATTTTGGCTGTGGTGTATTCCTAACTAATAATGTCCAGTACATTGAGACTCCAGGATAGATCAACTGGATCCAGCCATATTTTCAGGATTTTTTTTTTTTTTGCCGCAGTCACAACAACTGCAGAATCCATCTTTAGTTGATGGATATGGAGAGTGATGAATCTTCCAGCAGGAGAAAAGACGATGAGTCGCATTGGATGTGAGATTGCATTAGATCTGATGGTAGGTCTCGTACCTTGGACTAGAATAATGCAATTTGGGAACATTCCCAGAACATATATAAGTACCTTGTAGAGTTGTTACATAAGTGACAAAAAGGGTTTGATTTTCTTTTCATTTTAAATAACAGGTAGGGCCTTAACAATTTATTTATAATGAATAATTTGGCGAGCTGGGATTTTTGAAGTTACAAAACAGTTCTCCCAGACAGTATCATAATCAATAATTGTATTTAGTTATCTCACAGAAGCCCTTAATTAGGATATTTGAATATTGTCGTATTATAAGTGATGTTTTTACACAGATCAACAGAATTAAAAACTCTGGACCTTAAACACATTCTTTAAATAATGACGTTCACAACAAGCTCTACAATGTTTTTGATTATGTCTGATCCTATATGTCCTATATTTTGAATGCAAGCTTCTAAACACTGTATATTTAGTAGTTAAATAAAATCAAAGATTATTATGTATTGAACACGCAACTATTGCCAGTAATTACATATTTAAGACTAATATCTATCTTCCATTTTCAAAACTTACGCTACAACTCTCGTGTATGTTTTATCAATGCTCCACTAGGTGTCGCTATCCTACTGTTTTACACATTCTCAAATTTCTACAGTCTATGCTTCAAACTGACTCGGGGAAAACAAAAGTAGTAATTTATAGCGAACTTTCGCCAGACCAGACAACTGAAACAGGTGGTATGTGCCAGTAACAGTGGCTTTAAGTGCATGTCTGAACAGCCTGTGTTTGTATAGAGCAGGAGTGCCGTGAGTCATGTTTTATCCAGTCAAAGTTTATGGCTTTTTTTTTCAACGAGCTGTTTACTAAGAATAAGGACCCACCTCTTCAGTTGGTATTTTAGATTTATGGAAGTGTACTAAGCACAAAACCGCCATGTTAAATGAGACATGAAGTAGATCTTTTAATTAGCCAATCCTCATGGGCTTGTGAAATCATATCAGTCTTATATAGTGCATGCTCCTTGAACAATGGCATATTCATTAATGTCCTTGATAATGCTCATGTATCATCACTCAATAGCCACATCTTAAAACACTAAAAGATGAACTACAAATACATTTCACAATAAACAACAAAGACATTTTTAACCTTCAAACCACAAGAAACAGCTTAAACCAGCAGCCGTGTGACAAAATTTTACCTTTTACAGCTCATGCTGGGGTTTTGTCAACAGTTTGGAAATACTGTTTGGAAATACTGTTATAGTTAGCCTATATCTAAATTCACAGATTCACTTATGGCAAAAAAATACCAATTGAATTGATTCTGAAATAGATTCAATATACATTTTACTATAGCCCGAGGTTAAACAAGTTTTAAGACAGTATGCACTTTCGCTTTTGTAGTTTTGTATGTTAACCATTCCTATCCCTACTTCAACTTCAAGATGACAATGTTCAGAGTGTAATATACAAAATCTCTATAATCATTATGACATTTAATCTGATTGAATCTTATTAAATCACATGTACATTTTCTTGCAGTTTTAACTGAGTTACAGAATAGGCTTTTAAAAAGTCAAGCAGCAACAATGTCACTGTCCAAGTATACTAGGACATAAACTTGTTTGATGTTAAAAAAAATATATATATCAAAACAGCATGTTAATCTTTATACTATAACTCCTCAAAAACTAGCAATTCCAACATCTTCAAAAATCTATATTCTGACAGATTCTTCAACAGATTCACCATCAAGGGAAAGTGACAGCCATATTTGACAGCATACAGTAATTGCTTTGCATTCAAGTCATTTCAAGTTTTGCTGATGTTATTGCTTATGTTTTATACCTGTTGCAATAAGAATGAAGCATCATGTCATCATTGTGTATTAGATCTCACTATCCTGTGCAGTGAATGGAGTGCAACGAATTATCATATGCTGTTGTTGAGCAGGATAATATACACACCCTATTACATACCTCAGCCGTATGCATATGCAAAAAGTATTTAAAACATACACTGTAAAATACTGGATTCCACAATATTCCTACATGTTGTCCCAACACAAGTTGATTAAGTTAAAATGTATTTGTTTTACAAATGTAAGTGGATTGAACATAAAACAAAGAATCTCAGAAGTCTCAAGAGTTGTGTTGTTTCAGCTCATTTTAACTAACTAGTTTGAACAAGCAGCAGAAATCTTTTTTATGTGTGTGTGTGTGATTAATTGTTCTTGTAATGTTGTTTATAATATATTGAGGAATGCTAAGAAGGTTGATATTTAACTGTTGATATTTAACCCCTTTCCAGTTTTGACTGTCCATCAAGTTCACAACCAGACTGAAAGAACTAGAAAAAACTAATAGACGAGCCCCCAAATTCTGTTACCTTCCCCTCAACTCTGTCTAGGGTGACACAGGAACGCAACAGAATATTAGTGGAGTTTTGTGTGTGTGTGTCAGCAGGGAGGTCCCATGAGCAACTTCTCAAAGGACTAAACAACAAAGAAAATGCAACTTGAATAATAAAGATTAACAATATTTATTAGAGGATTAAGGGAGGGTTCCAAAAAAAAAAACTTCAAGCCAAAACAACAAACAAACGTTCTCTAACTGAGAGAAAGGGAAAAACTGAATAATCTATCAAAGAAAAGAAAAGAAAAATACATCAAAAACTCTCACTCCCTTACTAACTTAAACAGGAGAAAATGGTTACAAAAAGGAAAATGGCACCCCCTCCCTACTAACCCAATCCCAAATTAACAGAATAAAGAGTGGATAACAAAGTAGTGGAAAACAAAATTAACTTACAATCAAAAAGAGTTATAAAGCAAAAGCTATATCAGATTATCTACAGCATCAACAGAACTTAAACAAATTAAAGCTGCTACTAGGGTGTAGCAGAGAAAGAAAAAGAAAAAATACAAAACAGAAACAAATACGTCCTGGGACGTAACAATAGTCAAAAAAGGAGGGTAGTGAATGATGTCCTGCGATATGTTTCAAGGCTAAAACATACATCCAGGACCCGTGTTCAAAAATGTTTTATTAATTTTTTTGACTGGGACTGTCATTTGGTTGACAGAGAGTTGTGCAATATGACAGTGATCCATAGACTTAGGTTCTCTTCACTTTTGGCAGGTTTGTTTGGAATAAAATGAATTCTGATGTAATTTCTCTGTTAGTACATTCTAAAATGATGATGATTGTTTGCATTTAGTAATAGTTCTATATAGAACTTTATACAATATTCTGCAAATAACAGCACTCGTACAGCCTATTCACCCTTCACCCTTGTGTATTACTCCACCGACATACAGCGGCAAGCAGAGGACACTCTACAGTTTGACAAATATTACAGTTGTTGGACAATATAATGTACTTCTGAGGCTTTTTTATTCGAGAATGCAGTTGTTTAGATTGCAACTATGCAGTTTATTTATGAGGATAGTGCCTATTTTAAAATAGGCACTATCCTCATCAGCCTGTCTGTTTAAGAGGGTCATGCAATGCTTTTGAATGGGCTCACCTATTCACACCCCTAACCCTACCCATCACAGTGATGTCGCTAGCTCCATTACTTGCATTGTGTCTGAAACTGCATCTCTGAGAGATGCAATTTCAGATTGCATCATAAAGGCTGCATCCAGATACTATTGGGTCTGGTCTGAGCTTAAGAAGGTGATAGTAACGTTCTGCCACCAGATGGTGACAGAGACTGCATTATAAACCCTTAGAGGGAGAAAAAACAACGTTTTCTCAACGTAAGTTTCAAGCTGAACAAATCATTATAAATCAGGTAAGTGAGTGTTTTGTAGTGCTGTATTTATACCATAGAAACTGGTAGTGTTTGATTTGCTTTGGCTTTTTTGGGGATAATTATAGTGATATCCTGATTGCAACAGAGATGCAACAGAGTTTAATGTTCATCATTTTTTATTATTATTATTTTATTTTTTCATATTTATTTTGTGTTGTCACTTGTCACTTTATGTACACTGGAAGCTTCTTTAGCCAAAACAAATTCCTTGTGTGTGTGAAGCACACTTGGCAATAAAACTGATTCTGATTCTGAGAAATCTCTGTAGATTGATGGCATTTCAAGCCGTTAAGCCTTATAATCTTAAAATGTCAGCAAAATCACCTGTTTTGTCATCACTTTAGACATTAAGCTAGAAAATCATTCAAATACTATCTCTAAAGTGATGTTTGTGAACTGGCAACGTCTTCTGCTGTTCTGACAGTCAGCTGCAGATGTGAATGAATGGCAGAAGTTAGTTAAGAATTTTTGAGACTCTCTGGGCTAATTTTCCCGTTTTCCGTTGTTTAGATAGCAATCCATTTGCGCCACTTTGTAGACTTATGGGTGTTCTGATAGAAAAGAGGTATGTTAAGGCGACCATTGTTGGCGCCTTGCTATTTTGAGGACCTAAAGTAGACTGCTCAATAGACCAGCTGAAAGTAGGTCTTAAGTCCAGTGCAGAGCAAGTCAGTTTTGCGCCTCACTTAAACAATTGCTTAAAACACGCAGGATGTACAAACAATACACAAATATCTTTACAAATGAAAAAGAAACAAAGGATTAAAATATTTATATCTGTTTTATTAAAAACAAGCTTAGATTCGCCCACCTGTCAAGTTTTGGACCATATGAGGGCATAGCATGTGTATTTGGATTTATCTCTGGAGATAAAATCTGGAGATTTTGGCGGGACCGAAAACCGAAAACTACCCAGCTATACAGAGTCCAGACAGCCTATAACACACACTGGTCTGTATAAATACACACACACACACACACACAGACAACACACACACACACACACACACAACACACACGCACACACACAAAGACAGCAACAAACAAGTTTAATGCAGCATCATTCACACACATACATTTGCGTGCTCGCTCGCTCGGGAGTCGGGAGCGATATTGTTAGACCGCCCGCTCCCGTCCAAAAATACACCAGTTACCGACTGCTCCCGCGCTTTTAATTGGAAATTTATTCCCGCGCCGAAGAAATCTGGTCTCTTGTGTCGCGGGAAATGCAGACCTCTGGTTTCCTTATCCACGAAAGAAAGAAAGTGAAGGAAAGGCCGAATGGAGGAGGCTCATTATCCTTTTGCTGCAGATGCTGTTTTCTTAACTGTTTTGAAGTGTTCAGTTTTTCCACTTAACAAAGTCCACCATGTAATAGCAAATGTGCCATGGAGCGAAGCAACTGACTCTTAAAGGGAATGGGAGATGAGACTCTGATTGGTTTATGCTCAAAACACACCCAGAACTCATTAAGAGAATAAGCTCAACCCTGTTAGACCATGTGCCAGACGCAGAGCAGATTTTTCCATCCTTAAAACAGCAAATTTGGATTATGACACGCCCTTAATGCTTTTGCGCCCTGCGCTTCAGACTTTGCACCATTAAAATAGAGCCCTCTGTGTTTGATTTTCTTTTTTATATACACGATTATGCCATCGAACTGTTGTATAAATGCAATATCACACTCATAGCAGTGCGATATCGCTGTATATCGTCACTGGGGGGGCATTAAGGCACTTGGCCTGCAGGCTCGAGCCAATGCATGCCTCCAAGCTCAACAGTCAAACACATCTAAACAAACACAGTCTAGTTCATGTTTACATATTGTGTAGATGACAATGTAAAAGGGGCACCATGTAATGAAATGGAATGTATTTTGTGCAATGGCACTGAAATCTTTTAAACAGAAACCCACTATATTAAACAACTCTGGTCATTTCCACTTACAGTAGGTGAAGTGTGTGGTTTCTAGACAACTACAGACAGATGGTGTTTTTTTTCTGCATACAATCCTAACAAAAGGGAAATCCAATCCCTGAGGATTTTACAAGTAATTCCAGAGGAGGACTGATGACAATAACAGAACTCCAGTATTTAAACATGAGCTCAGCAGACTGCTTCATAACAGAATACTGTATTTAAGGATCATCTTTTAAAGAGTTTTGCAATATTCAATAAACTCAGTCTCAATTCAGTATGTCACTTGAATGTAGACAGTGATATAAGCATGTCTTTGACCAGCAAAAGAACATGTGCAAGTTTGTTGCACAACAGGTAGCCATCTCAAATTCTTAGTAATGCTAATATGGCTATTGCTTCACTTGCATCATCTACATACTATGGGAACTATTAATAATAATAATAATAATATAATATAATAATAATAATAATAATAATAATAATGATAGTGATAAGGACTACGTTTTGTTTTCTGTATGTATATGTTTATGTATATGTATATGTATGTAGTTTTTTCCCAAGGTTTCCTGTATTCAGACCCAATCTCTCGATGTCTCCCTGAAACTCCCGAAATTTAACTCAGCCCCCCCCACCCCATTTTCCTAATTGCCAGCATGCCACTCTCTACACGGCACCATACACATCCCCACCTCTCTGCCTCTGCGACTCTGCCTTCGTGTTTGCAATTTAAGCAGCAAACCATTGATTCCCCCTGATCAAATTAAACAAGGATCACGACAAAACACCCTGAATAAATAAACACTGGTGAGAAACTGGATCAGGGAGCACATGTGGGAGAGAACAAAACCAAAACAAAACCACAGACAGAAACTAGAGTCCTGACAGTTACATTATGTAATAGAAGTAGAAACACTTTATTAATCCCCATGAGGGGAAACTCATTTGCCACCACTGACCATCACAAATAAATCATCATCACAAATATAGTAAAGTCATGTCATCTAATCCATTAACCAATGCATGAGCGTATGTGAAAATAAATAGTTTTTTTTGGCTCATATATTCATTCATTCATTTCTTTTCAGCTTAGTCTCTTTATTGATCTGGGGTTGCCACAGCGGAATGACCGCCAACTTATCCAGCATATGTTTTACACAGCGGATGCCCTTCCAGCCGCAACACCATCACTGGAAAACATCCACACACACTCATTCACTATGGTCAATTTAGCATACCCAATTCACCTATACCACATGTCTTTGGACTGTAGAGGAAACTGGAGCACTCGGACGAAACCCACCGTGAACACGGGGAGAAACATGCAAACTCCATACATAAATGCAGGATGAGGCGAACGTGCTACCCACGTCGCCTTGGCTCATACAACCTAATTCAAAATATTTTCATATTGTTTCATGTCTCAAGTTATATTAATGTTCTCTGAACGTTATATATGGAATGTTATTAGAACATTCCATGTACATTATATTAATGTTCCAAAAACATTTTTTTCTAATGCAACATCATTAAAACATTCATCAAGAACAACCAATATCCTAAAGATACTCCCAGAAACATTGTTCTACAGATCGTTTATCTATCAATGTTACAAGCATGTTTAAAAGATAATTTAATGATCTTACATGCCGTGGCGCAGTGGGTAGTGATCTCGCCTCACAGCAAGAAGGTCGCTGGTTTGCATGTTCTCCCCATGTTTGCGTGGGTTTCCTCTGGGTGCTCCGGTTTTCCCCAAGTCCAAAGCCATGCACTATAGGTCCGTAGTGTATGTGTGTGAATGAGAGTGTATGGGTGTTTCCCATTGATGGGTTGCGGCTGGAAGGACATCCACTGCGTAAAACATATGCTAGACAAGTTAGAGGTTCATTTCGCTGTGGCGACCCCAGATTAATAAAGGGACTAAGCTGAGAGAAAATAAATGTATAGATGATTGCTAACATTTACAGAACTTTCAAGGAATGTTATGATATGTTCTGTGAGCATTCCCTAATAGCTGGGTATGTATACAGTCGTCCACATAAAAAATGTGTTATTGCCCTTTTTAGGGACAATAAAGTAACGTTTTTTGAAGTAAAAAAGTTATATCCATAAATCAAACCAGAGTTAGAGAGACACTTCAGGCATCTATGGGTCCAGTGTGTCTAGTTTTGGTATAGCTGTATCAGTATTTCTCTGATCCTGGTTCACTTCATAATCATTCTTGTAAATCATGTATAAGTCAACAATCCATAAAACAGAAATTTAAGATGCAGCATCTGTGCTTAATATCATCAGTTATACTTTAAATCGCAGTGATGTTTGAGATATTATAAAAAAGAAAAAACTCTTTAAACCATTAATACCATAGACTGTAAAAAATGTACAAATATTTTTGACCCTGTTATTTTTGAAGGACTTCTCCAATATAATTTGTGGTTGACCAACATTAAGTATCATTTACTTATCATCAGAAATCATGCACTCATGATATATTACCCTGCATGTTTACACTGGATCACCATCAATATCCAGTCCACTATGCACAGAGAAAATAATTAATTACGATTCTTAGTAATTATGACAATCGCTCACTTGAGTCTATTCCCTGCTTTTCATCAGGGGTTGACGTAGCGTAATGAATTGTCATTGTAATAAAGTGTTCACTCAAAACACAGAGCAGACCATCCATAAAGGAGTTGATAGCACAAACAACATGAGGCTGGTGTTGAAAAGTTTCTCTGCAGGCTTTATCACTGGGCTGTCAACAAGAACAAAAAGCACTCTTTCTATGACATAAAAGCCCATACAAACATTTTTAGAGTTCCTTTGATAAACATTTTCCGAATTGCTCATTCAATTTGAACCTAAAGCTTTCATGTTTGCCAAGGCAATTCTGTAATTTGTAAGAACACTGAGGATTAAAGTGCCACTGAATTAGCAATAAGGTACAAGAACATTAGTTAGTATTAGGCATCGGCAGGTCTGGGCACAGCGCGCGCACACACACACACACACGCACACACACATGCACAAACACACAACACACACACAAAACAGCTTATTTTCATGGGGACTTCCCCTAGACAGAATATTTTTTATACTCTACAGACTTTATATTCTATGCACCAATTCTACCCCAAAACCTAGCCCTCATAGGCTACCTAAAAATATCTCCTATGTGGTTTATGGGCGGTTTTCTTCATGGGAATCAAAAACTTTACACAAGGTCAAAATGTATTGGTATTGCCATACTTGTGGGGACATTTGGTTCCTACAATGTGATGAATACGAGATACACACACGCACACACTCATGAGGAAATGTTTTGTTCTCCACACATATGTCGGCCTTTTAAGTTTGAAAACAGCTGTTGAAGTGTATTTTTGTGAGTTTAAAATGACAGTTACAATGTTAGTTGTCCATTTCTTATTTCATAAGATGTTTTAAGTGATGATTTTGCTACACATTCTGAATATAAATATAAGACTGTGCAGAACACATTGAACACCTGCCTAGAGGCTTCTTGTGCTGCTGTGAGAAAAACACATCAGCAATCTAAGCTCATTTCCAATGTAATTCACCATGACATCTCTTCAGACGCTCAGAAATCTCTTTCTGTAGTTTAGTATTGGGCTAATAAGATAGATCATTAGGGAATATTAGTTGGGAAATTCAGTTTAAACTGGCATTTGCATGCACAAATACTGGTGGTACCACAAAATTGCTTGGTGGGTTTGAAACTAAATGTAAACAATAGATCTACATCAGTGTTTCCCAGCACTGTTCTGGAGGCACACCAACCGGACACATTTCACTCACTCACTTTCTCTTGACGCAGTCTCTTATTTATCAGGGGACGCCAAAGTGGAATTACTCTGTGTGGATGCCCTTCCACCCGCAATCCTGCCTTGAGAGTACATTTTCAAACTCTTCCTATTCAAACACATCTGAATTAACTCATCAGAACAGAAATTTTATTAAATTAATGGGTCAAATATCGAAGAAATCTAAATATGTTCTGTTGGTGTGCCTCCATGAAACAGGATTTGGAAACACTGACCTATATTCGCAAATGCGGTTTCAAAAGTTCACATCTAAGATATTGGAGAGAGGTCTGGATGCAGACCTGGTGCAGTGCAATCTGAGCTGTATCCAATGCTTTTTAATGTGCTCACCTAACCCCACTAACTGTACCAGTCCACAGTGACGTCACTCACTCCATTGAGTGCATTGTGTCTGACTTTGCGTCGCTGAGTGATGCAATCTCAGCTTGCATCATAAAGGCTGCATCCAGATACTATTGGAGATATTGCTCGATAATAATAGCAGGTTTGGCATGCTGTCCTGGGAGAGAACCCTGAGCTCGAAGATAATCGAGTGATAGGGCTTTTACCTGGTCAATGAGCATGTAAAGGGGTCCAAGATCAGGTAGTTCTCAAGAGCTCCCCCTGGTAAAGGAAAAAATTGAGAAGGTAGTAAAGCTGCAGTCACATTACACTTTTCTCCCCATAGACTTCCATTCATACGCATGCGAATGCGTCAGACCGGAAGCGCAAACTCGTGCAACAAGTTTCGCTGTTTGTTGTGTTGCAAAGTTCAAGCTTGGTGAACTTTGACCAGCGAAATTGCATCACTTGACTGCGTGAGACCAATCGGCAGTCAAAACATGACCTTACTGAAAAGAAATTTTAAATATGGAGCAATCACTTGCTTTTTAAATATCTAATTATCTTGTTTAATCCCGTCCTTTTGGCAGCGCTGTATGACAGAAGTTCGTACGTACAAACTCTACTGTGACTGCAGCTTAATGATAGACAGGCTATTTACAGTGAGTTTGGAATAATCTGATTGGCTTACTAATAACTACAAATGAGAGACCAGCCACGATCAATCAAAGCACATGCTCCTCCCGAAATTAGTTCATAAAACTTCACTTATAGAGGCCAAAATCGATTAGCTTTTTAATATTACTGTGGAATCGTTTTTAAACAAGACATGATGGAATGCAGACAATTTAGAGACAAAAAAAAAAATGAAGGTTCATTGCAAACTATATTTGTACAGAAGTGTTGGTATAATGTGTTTTATATATATATATATATGTATCACCATTGTTGTATCTGTTTTATAGCGTTTCACATGTTCCTACAATTTATATACCAAACATTTTACCTTTTTTTTTGTTGAACATCAAAGTAGCATCCATCTATTTTAATATACAAAACTGTTCGCCAATCATAGCAGTGGGTGTTAAATTTGGTTTAATAATGGAATGTGTAATAAAATTGATAGAAAGAAAAAAAAGGAAGGAATGATGGATGGATGGATGGATGGATGGATGGATGGATGGATGGATGGATGGATGGATGGATGGATGGATGGATGGATGGATGGATGGATGGATGGATAGATAGATAGATAGATAGATAGACTAAAATATGATTTTTTGCTGGTTGTTCAAAGTACTTATTTAAAATTAGCTGAATCAATGCAATTCTTGAAATTTTTGGGGCAACAACTTAATCAATTTATGCTTAATCCATTTTAATTTGCAAAAACAATTAAGTAAATCGATTTGCATAGATACACTGTGTAAAACTGCCAGAGCTCTGACTGATGACTGATTCAGTAGGTGTCATTATTGAATTAATAGCACCATGTAAACTCCCATTAACAAAGGCAGAATGTTTTGTATTGAATGCTCTATTTTAAACTAAGGTCCCTACTGTAAAAGACCCATGGACTGCTTAGACAAATAAAGCATGTGTAAACAGATGCACCCATCTGACAATTCAACTTGCAACTCAGTCAAAAGCTTTAGTCTCTGGCCAGACTGAATGATCCCAACAGCTGAGAACATTTGCCATTTGCAAACACAGACATTCCTTTAAAGTTAGATGTGAACCACGACGTGACGTGGGTTTGGTTGTGGGTGGCTTTAAGTGTGCATATTGCGTGGATAAGCGAGAATCCATTGAAATTTCAGCCAGAGTACAATTGTGATGAGATCATTGACACCTATTGGTGACAGCGTGATAAGTATTGGCAGAGCTCTGTTCAGGAAAAAGACCTGACTTACAAAAAAAAAAAACATTAGGAAAAACAGTAGTACGGTAAATTTCTCAGAAACACGTATGCATGTGCTATTTCTCACTAATGGTTTGTGGGTTTACGGTAGGTCTTTTTCATTTTTCTTTCTAGTTTGAATCAACAACTGGAACCAATTTATTTGGATGTTCAGATAGTCAGTAAATCTTGAGATAGCTTGCTAAACTTTTCTATGACCCACAAAATAAACAAGCAAATTTCTCTGGAATAATCTGCAAAACAAGCCCAGGGTCATTGCACAATGCCATTAAAATGACTTGTTCACATTTTTAAAGCATTTCCAAAAGCTTGTATATTGGCGTGATAAATAGCACCAGTAGCTGTGGCAGGTGGTTTTGCTCTGAGATGATTTGGGACCAGCGTCTGGCTAATAGATAACTTCAAAATGCCCAACTGTTTTGCCAGAGGAAATGCCAAGATAGACTTGCGTGCTCATTTGAAACCACAACATTTTTGGCCAGTATTTGTTTAACTAGAAGTCTAACATGGGACAGCTACTTTGCCAGGAACGCTTGGGAACACTCTCGAGGGTCTCGGGGGCCAGAATACCACACTTTAGGATTCCAAACTCATTCTTTGAGCAAGCTGCATCTAATTCCCGGCCAAACACGCATATGTAATCTCTTGTATTACTTGCAGAAATAGTTCTCATTGAACGTCTCATCCCACTAGCTGAGCCTGCTTCTGCGTAAGAAGTTTCATTTTTGGTCTCCTCCTGCAGTATGAAGTTACACCGCAGTCCTACTCAAAACTCAGATCAGATTTTGCATTTCTCTACAGAGTGGATTGATGACGTCCCTCATTACTCACAGTGCAGCTTAACTGAACGCTTAAAAGAACACAGGGTCTCAAGACAGACATTTAACTTGACATTTTAAAGTGCAACACTTTCCACAAATACATGCCTGTTAACAGAAAACTATTAAAAAGTAGCAAACCTGAATGCAAAACCATCAAGCCACCAATGTGTGAAATTACTAACAGATGGAAAGTCCTTTTTTTTCTTAGATAAACAAAGACACAATGTGCATAGTACAGTATATAAACCTGAAGGTAAATAAAGTATCTAGATGAGCTACTGTATTTGGCCACAGGAGAGGAATTGTGAATGACAGTGAAATGATGCGACTGATGCATATGGGCCACAAGACAGTGACAACATGGCAGATGTAGTACACCTAAATGTCATTCACATTCACAGTTATGTTATATGTACTATAGAACACACGTTTTGTATTTCAGGTTACAGAAGGTGCGGGTGTGCTTTTTCAGGACTTCACTAATCATTAAAGAGTCCCTATTATGGGTTTTTAAAATGACCTTCCATTCAGTGTATAACACAACTCTAAGTGAAGAGAAATATCCAGCTTAAATCTGAAAGTTCACTGTGTTTAAAACTATTGATTCATCTATAAAAGAGTCGATTCAGAATGGTTCAAATGAATCATCGGGGTAACGAATCATTAGCTGTGTTGTGTGACATCGCAGACCTGGGAAAATTGAAACCCCCGCCCACAAACACTGTAGAATGAAAAATAAGACAAACACTGTGGCAGATCCCAGTTGAATCCTGTCACGAAGATGCTGTGCTCTGAAGTGTGAGGGAAAGTTAGTGTTACTTTTCTTACCCAAAGATGAGGCTGTGAAGAGTCAGTGTTTGAAGTTTGAAGTTGAAGTAATGCTGATGCTGTCACATGGTGAAAATCCCTGTGCTTAATGTCTGAGTCCTACAGTGTTGAAAATAACATTGGGGATGGGAGATGTTGCCAATGAGAGAGCAAATTATTGATCAAACGTGCAATTATTGATCATACTTGTCTTTTTTCCGTTTTTTCAGCTAACTTGGATCCTTTTTCTGATAGAAAAAATATATATACAACAGCTTTATGATAGCCCAGGCAATCACGAGAGAAGAACAACGATCCAATGAATTAGAAATTTTGCAGTGTTCATTAATAATCCTAAACAATGTTTCTAGCAATCTCATTTATGACTGAATAAAATATTAGTATCGGATGTTTGAGACGTGCTTTCACCCATAAAAGTATCCATGGGCATATTTATTTCCCTTCATAAATTAAATTTACTAGGGATGCTGTCTATGCTTATGCTTGTTGACGCATTTGCTCTGACGTGAGGCACTGCAACTGGAAAGTGCACAGACACACACACGCACGCACGCACTCACACACACATACACACGCACACTCATAACAACTAACATATAAACCCTTAAACTGTTATGCTGATGCTACACAAGGCAACTTTTTGGAAATTATGCCGTCTTTGGGCAACCAGAAGACAAACAGGGCAACTAATTAGGGCAAAGAGACACAGATACATTATTGTTGCCCATTCTCAATAGGAAAGTAGTCGAGCAATATCCCTCTGCAATATCTCATCCGACAACATTGCTCAGAAGGTTGACCTGTGTATCATCAACATTAGAGCTCAAAATCCTAAGCCTTAACATTTAAAGTGATTTATAATTCTGTGATGATATAATTATGAATCTATAATTCTTTTATATGTATGCTGTATAAACTGAACAGGCTGTACATTATTTGCTTCTAACATCAAACTAAAGTGTGTTGTTTGTACATATCACTTCCGATATGAAAGGACACATTTGAATATATTTGTTGATTCAAGAACTAATGAGCTGTAACAGACCATTTTAATTTCTACATGACAAGTTTACAGACTTTAAAAAAGTGACATCTCCTTCTAATGTTTAAACCAAGTCTACACCCCTTTTCAAGCCAATTCATCATTCATTATTAGCTTAAATTATCAGAAACCCTCACCAATTACCTTTAATCATGTCTCATTCGCTGCTTTCTTTGACCTACTCATTACTGTATCATTGTCAGCCAGTTCTTCCTCAGATTGATTGTGTTCCATTTTCTAATTATTACAAAACATAAACTTTATCTAGATGAGTCCGACTTCATCTTAGTTCAAATTATTTTTTTATTGGAAATACCACTGACAGACTCAACAGACTGCTGCATTTCCACTCATTAATTTAATGTGTAATGACGAGAGATATCTGAAGCATTATGTGTTGGCAGGCAGTAAAGTTTTTTTCACAGAAAAGCATCGTTTAGCACAGCAGGATCATATTATTTTAAGTGTGCCATAAATCCAACCATAGCATGTCCGACTAGATAATGCTAGATAAAGATTTATTCATATTTATGCACACAACATCCTGCCAGTGATACAGCAACATTTGATATAGTTTGTATGTGTATTAAGATAAGATTTTTTTTGCTTGCTTGTTTGTTTGTTTGTTTAAAGGAGGAAATGCAGAGTTGGAAAGGAAGAACCCCTGGCAGTCTGCTATATATGTGTTACACTATGTTACAGCATATACCAACATATCAGTATTGGTCATTCACCAAATATTTAATAAATGCATTAAAGCACTGCAAATGCTCTGCACCGTGTTTGTAAGTTATACTAACAAACAAACATACTTATATACAGTATAGACCTATACACTGCCTGGCAAAAGTCTTGGGATCATCCCAGTTGTACGAGCAATAAATAATAACTTGACTTCAAGTTGATCATTTGGAAAGTGGCAGAAGGTAGATTTTTCAGATGAATCATCTGCTGAACTGCATCCCAATCATCACAAATACTGTAGTAGACCTATTGGAAAAAATCATGGTTTGAGTTTACATTCAGTTTGGGGGCATGTGAGAGATCGGCAAAATGGATGGCAACATCATAAGCCTGAAATATCAAGACATTTGTGGTGACCATTACATTGCAAGCCACAGGAGAGGGCAAATTCTTCAGCAGGATAGCGCTCCTTCTTATACTTCAGCCTCCACATAAAAGTTCCTGAAAGCAAAGAAGGTCAAGGTGCTCTAGGATTGGCCAGCCCAGTCATCAAACATGAACATTATTGAGCATGTCTGGGGTTAGATAAAGTAGGAGGCATTTAAGAATAATCCAAAGAATTCTGAGTCTCTGGGAGTCCTGCAAGAACACGTTCTTTGCCATTCCAGATGACTTTATTAATAAGTTATTCGAGTCATTGCAGAGATGTATGGATGCAGTTCTCCAAGCTCATGGAATTTTTAACACTTTTAATTCTTTTTCCACTGCACCATGACTTTATATTCTGTACTGTACATTATTTCTGTTAAATCTAGAGGCCTTTGCCTTTCATATAAGCACTTCTGATACCAAATGAACAACTAGAGGTCAAGTTATTATTTGTTGTTCCTAAAACTTGGATAGGTGACAAGACTTTTGTCAGGAAGTGTCAACGGTAAAAATATCAATTATTTAACTGTCCATACAATAGCTCATTACTCACAGATATTATTTTTCCATTTATTTATGCTTTTAAAGTTCATTATTTGACCTTGATTATGCTTCAACTATTGATGTTAAAAATCTACTTCTAAAGTCTAACAAATAGACTTTATTGACATATTGTATAATCTGTACTATAACAGCAAACGTACTGGCCACTCATTATATATATATTTATTTATTTATTTTTTTTTTTTGAATCACAATTTACACAACCAACCGCAGTTGTGTGATTAAAAGCCCTAACATATTTAACTGAGCTGTCATTATGCTACAGCAATATCAACACTAATGATTTTGCCAATATTGCGTAATCACGTTGCTATGGCTATGATTTGCCAGACTGTCTAACAAAATTGTTTTTTTTTTAATCCCAAAGAATGGAAATGAAATTTCCCCATTGGTGGGGTACAAATGAAAGTTTTTGATTACGAAGATGGCACCAGGTAAATAAATACTGTAATTTTAGTCATGTTAGTGTGTGAAAATGTTCATGATCATATGTGTTATAACTAAACCAATTGTTTAAATTTGACTACCTATAATATTGTTAGGAGAGGAGCTGTCTGTTTTTCTTTAAAATTTTGTGTAAAATAAAAAGACTTTTACATAGGCGTTAAAATGGAAAAATATGTATTTTCTCAAGTTAGACTGTGTGGCTCCAGGCATTACTGTTCATGACTTACTGTATGTTTCATCTGATGGCATACCTTTCTACTTTTCACTCTCTCTTTCAGCCACTCTCTCTCTCTGATCATTCAAGCAGATGCTCTAGTGCTCTAAAGACATCTTGATCATTGCAAATGTTCATGAAATCATCAATTAACATCAATGAAATGAACAATGGTGTTAAGAAAATAACTCCAATATAAACCTAATCAAAAGCAGATAGTCATTATCACAGCGAATCCACAGCAGCTAAGCACGAGGCTTCTCTGAAATATGGACTAATAACGTCCAGGAAAGAAATCTCATTAGCATGTTTCAAAAGGTCATGTTTCCTGATGAATGATTTTCTGGGGTCTGAGTTCAGGTCATCATCAGTGAGTTGTTATCTGTTCCCTGGGCCAAATGTCAGAGGCTGATAAAGTGCTTTTAAAGAATACCAACATTCCCAGATGACATGATGTCTGGCAAAGGCTGGCAGGTCATCCACAATGCGCTGGACTGCGATCAAAGTTTAGCCCAAACATAGCTCTAAAATAGCTAAATAGAGTGTATAAATGTGCTACCTCTCCAGTCCCAACATATTCATAGAAGCCAAAACAAATAGATTACTTTTCCCTGTGGGTCTCGCAATTTGAATTTTCCTGATTGAACACAGCTGGATGCTGAATCGGTGCACATTTATAGTTAAAATAGCCCGTTGAAATACTTTTTTCAGTAAACTTAACTGGGCCAAAACAACCACCAGGTTATTTTAATTTATTTACAGAAAAGCTGTCTTTTAAACAGTTTAATGCATTGTCATATTTCATAAATATGAATTATTTCATATACAGTTGAAGCAGAATTATTAGCCTCCCTTTGATTTTTTCTTTTCTTTTTTAAATATTTCCCAAATGATGTTTAACAGAGCAAGGAAATTTTCACAGTATGTATGATCATTTTTTTTTCTTCTGGATAAAGTCTTATTTGTTTTATTTTGACTAGAATAAAAGCAGTTTAAAATTTTTTTAAAACCATTTTAAGGTTGAAATTATTAGCCCCTTTAAGCTATATATTTTTTCGATAGTCTACAGAACAAACCATCATTATACAATAACTTGTCTAATTACCCTAACCTGCCTAGTTAACCTAATTAACCAGCCTGATCTCACGATAAAACGTAAGTTTTTTACGTTTTGTCAGTTTAGAGACTTATTCGTACGAAATTGTATGATTTTAAAAAGGAGGCGTGGCACCTAACCCCGCCCCTAAACCCAACCGTCATTGGGGGATGAGCAAATCGTACTAAATTGGAATTAGCCACTAAATCAAAAAGTAACGAATTGCCATGAGATTGTGTTGAAATACCCTAGCTAAGCCTTTAAATATCACTTTAAGCTGTATAGAAGTGTCTTGAAAAATGTCATCATGGCAAAGATAAAATAAATCAGTTATTAGAAATGACTTATTAAAACTATTATGTTTAGAAATGTGTTGAAAAAAATCTTCTCTCCATTAAACAGAAAATGGGGAAAAAAATGAACAGGGGGGCTAATAATTCTGACTTCAACTGTGTGTCATAAAGGGATCATATTTGTTTATTTTGTTTTTTTGTTTAGTTCTTTTAGGCAAAACTTTTTATGCAATATTACATTAAAATTAAGAGGCTTGTCGAAGAGCTTTATAATCAATAACACATTCAGGTTTGACTAGTATCAAATAATACTCAGCATACTAAAGCATATAATAGCACATACAACAAACAACGAATAAGATGATTAAGATAAAAAAATATATACTTGAAAATATAATAAATTAATAGTTCGCGTGAAATTAAATAAAGTGTGTGAAATTTGTCAGCACATTTAATCCGAGTTTGGCTTCAATGCTGCTCTGTCTCTGCATCGGTGAGAAGATAATAGGCCACAGCAGTGACAAATCTACAAAACCCTTGACTGACCCTATGGGCCGGTTTCGGCTCAAAGCTACTGTACGGCAGTTCTGCTCTCTGTGTAGTTGTGTGTCTAATTCGGCCTGAGTTCTTTTTGCTGTGACAGGTTCACTTTCAGGTGTGTGTTTCTGACTTCAGCCAGAGTTTGTACTGTGACAGACAGGGCACAGTCAGAATGAAGAATTTAAGCTGTGGTCACACTAGAACTCTGTAGTACGGCACTGCGAAAAGGGGCGAGAATAAACAAGATGATTAGACATTTAAAAAAGCAAGTGATTGGTCCATGTTTCTGAAATTTATTTCTGTCCAGAGAGGTCATGTTTTTATCTTCGATTAGTCTCACGCAGTCAAGTGATGCGATTTCGTCAGAGTTCACCAAGCTTGAACTTTGCAATGCAGTGAACTGTGAAACTTGTCGCATGAGCTTGCGTTTGTGGTCTGATGCATTCACGTGCGTATGAAGTCTATGGGGAGAAAAATGCAGTGTGACCTCAGCTTAAGTGGTTGAATTGTCATTGGTGTCAGTTTTTTATTAGCCACGCTCCCTCTCCCAACTAGAAAAGAGGATTTATTCATTGAAAAGATGTTCTACTAAGGTTAAAGTTACAAATTTGTTCATGGTTAAAATTGTTTGATGATTAGTTGCAGTTATCTATAACTTTTAAAATGGTATAAACATCTAATGATCTTACATATTTATAAGCCTGTGATGATGTGTTTAATTATGAGTAGGTCTAGGCATTTGTGTTTGTTTGTTTGTTTGTTTGTGGCAAAGCTTGTATTTAATTAAGCTTGTATTTGTATTAAACTTGTGTATTACAAAATGCATATGTTTACCTATGCTTGGATTTATATTGCATTTTATTTTTATTTTCTATTTTTACTGCATCTTTAATAAATATTATTTTGAAATTATTGAGTCACATAATTTTGTTTGGCTATCTAATGGCATCAACTGACACATTGATAGATTTAATGATCTCCAGTCACACCTGTATGTTGTCACCCTGATGAATGCAAGACACTATTTGACAGATAGTCAGATCTGTCTGATAGTGTCTGCACCAGATCTGGCCTGAGGACCAAGCTAAATCTCAGCCAGATCTGTCTGATAGTGCCTGCGCCAGACTTAAAAAACATAAAAACATATGCTATTGTAACAGGTAGTGGGCCAGATGTGGGTCAGATCTGAATGTATGTGTTAGATTCCAATGTCAAGTTACTTGTTGGGCACTTCGAACCGTGCGAGACAGCTCCTTTCGTTGCCAGGCTTGGGTGATGCAAAGCCTTCTGAACTTAATATTTAAAGAGCAATTTCTTTGTCAAATGGCAGATCCAGTTCGCACAGCTTTGGCAATCATGTCAGTCGCGGACTCATAAGAGCTGGCTAAAAAGGCGGATTGTTTACATACTGCTGCACAAAGATTGTCCCACCAACTCCTTTCAGTGCCTCCATCAACCCACTGGTGGGTGCAACAAATCAACCTGCACGAGCGCCACTACAGCGGAATGATTCTGGATTATGCTTTTATCATGCTCGTTTTGGTGACAAAGCCAAGAAGTTGGCTTGTAATTTTCGTGGCAGGAGTGCTATGGGGGGCAGCAGTCTGTGAACGCAGTGGACATTGGCAATACCGGTTGCCTTCTCTTCATTACTGATGACATATCAGGGAACAACTTCCTCAGTGATACGGGGGTGCAGCTGAGTGTACTTCCGGCTAGCTTATTTAATACATGTTCTGACATTCAAACCTCCTTACTAGAGGCGGCCAATGGCAGCAAAAATCCAACATTTGGTAAGCGCCAGCTTAAGCTGTGTTTTAATGGCAAACGTTTTACTTGGGATTTTGTTGTGGCTAAGGTAGCTCATCCTTTGCTTGGGGCTAATTTTCTTTGTGCACAAGGTATGTTGGTAGATGTGCAAAACCGCCGTTTAGTTGATGCAAAATATTTAAATTCTTTTTCATGCTCACTTAGCGTGTTTTCAACCACAACCTTGTTTAACGCTTCAGAGACTAGCTGTGAGTTTACAAATGCTCACTGAGTTTTCTGATATCGCTCAGCTGAACTTTTCCACAGCAACTACTAAACACGGCGTGAAACATCACATTTCTACGACAGGTCCATCTGTACACACACGCGCTCGTCGCCTTGACTCATCTAAATTAGCTGCAGTGAAAGCAGAGTTCGCTTACATGGAAGAATTGGGTATCGTACACGTTTAAATAGTCCATGGGAATCTCCCTTGCACCTAGTGTCTAATTTAGATGGCAGTTACCGTCCATGTGGCGATTATCACAGACTAAATGATGTCACAATTTTCAGTCGTTACCCTGTACCACATGCAAAATTTGGCAAAATTGGCTGGCAAAAACATTTTTTCTCAAATTGACCTTGTGCAGGGTTACCACCGAGTGCCCATTCCCAAAAACTGCCGTGGTCTCCCCGTTTGGGTTATTTGAGTTTTTGCGTATGCAGTTTGATCTGAAAAATGCCGCTCAAACATTTCAGAGACTCATGGACTCTGTGTTGCAGGATCTGGATTTTCTTTTTGTCTACTTAGACGACATATTAGTTGTGAGTACATCCAAGGAAGAGCATTTGCTGCATTTACGTTCTCTTTTTGAGCGCCTCAGCAGCCACAGTCTTATAATTAATCCTGCCAAATGCCAATTCGGCCATTCGTCTATCGACTATCTAGGGCACAGGATTACCAGCGAAGGCTCGTGCCTTCCCATCCTAGGAATGGTCAATTTCTACCACCGGTTTATTCCTAGGGCAGCTGAGTTAATGGGTCCTCTCTTTAAGGCTCTTCAGAGCGGCACTCCTCGTCAAATACTTAGTTGGTCAGACGAGATGATTGGTGCTTTTGAAAGCACTAAATGAGCTCTAGCTAATGCAGTCATGTTGGTGCATTCACTGCCTGACGTGCCAATCACTCTAACTACAGATGCTTCTGACTTTGCGGTTGGTGCGGTCCTGGAACAGTTGAGGCATGGACAACCTCTAGCTTTCTTTAGCCGTCAACTTCGTGAAAATACAGTACATTCAATCAGGAGTTGCTTGGCCTCTACTTTGCTATTCCTCATTTTCAGTTTTTTACTTAAGGGTCGGTCCTTTACCGCATTTGTTGATCACAAACCATTGAGCTTTGCAATATCAAAAGTGTCAGAGCCCTGGTCTGCTCGCCAACAACGCCATTTCTGAATTTACTACCGATATTTAGCATGTTGCAGGGAAATTTAACGTGGTAGTGGATTGCCTTTCTCGGCCAAGTTCCAATGTGGTACCCTTATGGGTCAACTACTCCAGCTTGGCTGCAGAGTTTTGACCCAGATGTCTAGTCTTTACAAACAGGGACCACAGGCCTCAAATTGGTCGATGTTGTGTTTGAGGAGGCTGATTTGTCTCTTCTGTGCGATGTTTCATTGGGACATCCTCGTCCTATTGTCCCCAGAAACTGGAGGCGGCATGTTTTTGACATTCTTCATGGTTTGTCTCACCCAGGCGCAAAAGCCTTCCAATGCTTCAGCGTCATGTTAAAAAACCATTGCCGCGCTTTGAGGTGCCGGAGGGTCGTTTGGACCATGTAAACATTGATCTTGTTGGTCCTCTTCCTCTATCTCGGGGATACGCTCACCTGCTTACGATGGTGGACTGGACGACTTGGTGGCCAGAAGTTGTGCCCCTAGTGTCAACATCAACTGGGGATATTGCACGTGCTTTCATTGGCACCTGGATTGCTAAATTTGGCACCCCTTTGGACATCTCAGTTCACATCTGAGCTTTGGGCAGCTGTTGCACGTAATCTGGGTGTTAAGCTTCATCACACTACGGCTTATTATCCACAAGTGAATGGCCTGTGTGAACGGTTCCACCGCTCCTTGAAGTCTGCACTGCTGGGTTCCCTGTAGGATGACAACTGGTATGACAAGCTCCCCTGGGTTTTGCTTGGGCTTCAAACAGCCCCCAAAGCGGATCTTCAGGTTTCTTCTGTGGAACTGGTGTATGGGCAGACACTTCGAGTGCCTGGCGATTTTGTCCCTAGTGTCAGCACTCCATGGTCTGTATCCAAACACCCTTCCATTTTGCAACATCCTGCCTCCTCTTTTGTTCCAATGCCTACCTCTCAGCATGAACTTCACAAGACTTGAGTTCCGAATAAGCTGTCTTTGCCAATATTTGTGTTTGTTCGACATGATGCACACAGAGGTCCACTGAAACCACCGTACGATGGGGCATTCCGAGTTGGACAATCTACGGATAAGACATTCAGGATTGATGTTGGGGGAGGTCGGAATGTGTTTCAATTGACTGCCTGAAACCAGCTCACAGAGACCTGGATCAGCCTACACAGGCTATGTCCATCAAGCCAGCTGAGCCACCTGTTGCTCCAGATTCTTCTGGCAGCAGCCAATAGCAAGTGACCCGGATGAGAGTGGGGCGAAGTATTCGCCCTCCTGTTCGTCTGGATGTGTAAATTTCTGTGAATTCTGAGGTGCTGGTGTGGCGCATACATTTATACATGTGACAGAATTCAAGAGTTGTTCTTGATGTTTTCCCCCTTTAAGAGGTTTGAGCTGAAAGTGATGGGGTGGTTTCCCCCTTTAAGAGTGTGGAGTCTGAGAAAGTAAATAAAGCGATCGGATCACAAAGTTTTCATCCTGCATTTGATGTCTCTTTTTTTATTTTCTCTGCTTAATCAGCCACACCATAATATTTTTGTTTATACTTTTAATGGATAAGAAAAATCTAATTCAAAAATCAAATAAAATGTTTTTTCATATGAAAAAATACATAAAAGACAATTCTGCATGAAATAATAAGCAGTCTCAAACAACAGGAACATTGCACTTGCTATCTGTTTTCTCTGTCTTTTTAGCCCATGTTGATTATGATTAAACCTTAAAGCTGAACCATTTCCTACAGATGTATATTGGGAAAAAAACAATTACAGATATATTATGACATTTAATCATAAACTCACATGTTGTACCTGTCAAGAACATAATTATAGAAGTATTTGCCTGTTTCAAGTCAAGCAGTATTTTAAGCTTCTTTAAGGCTTTAAACCATGTGGTACAAAGTCAGGCCACACTAACAGAATTATGTAATTTGTGACCCATGACATCTCCCACACTTTGGATCAAAGACCTCCAGGGTTTCTGCAATGTGAACGCAGCTTCAGGGCACATGGCACATAAATTCTCAAATCCCTTAATCTGAGACGCATACCAAGCAAATCCCACAGGTACACATACTATACACAAACACAGGCCATTTCATGCAGGGAGCGTAATGTGTAAACATGCTGTTTGTTTTCCTAATCATTTTGTTGGGAGCATTGCTTGTTGTATTTTCCATGAGCATAGAGCACATCCTTTGTGCCGTTGTCAGAGAGTTATTAATCATACACACTAATTTAATAGATTATAAAATATTATATAAGATGTTCTAAATTAGGTTGATGATATGTTCAGAGCTAACCTGGACAAAATGTAAAAAAAAAACAGACATGGAAATGCTATATTTGTCAATATAAAACAATACAGTTACTATATATGGCAAAAAAATATGCCGTTTATGATAGACTTTTAGCAACCTTATGTAAGGGATAATGTACATCCAGCTAGTTATCCCAAAATCGTCTAACAGGCAAATCAGCAGCCCGACGTGAAGCAGAGACAGAAAACAGGCAAAACAACAGGATAGGCTCATTCTGAAAACATAGCCCTATTTACATTTCTCAAGATTGCAAATGATGTAGCCAGAGCTATATGTATTTTGTCTTTAAAATGAACAATACAGGCTGGTATGATGGCGTTCTTTTTTGCGCTTACCAGCTGACCGCTTACCTCCATATGGACAGCTTTCCGGCTGTTATCAGTTTGTCCAGTTAGCTCATCATGTACGTCGGTGGACTTGAGACACAGAGAAGATTTGACCACAATGACAGGGTTCGAGTCTGGTGAAGAATGATTGATGGGCAGGTCAAAAACAGAAGCCAAAAAAATAAATGGCACTCGTAAGAGAAAGTTGAACTGAAAAAACGTACACAGGTGGATCTGGTGGATTTGCAGAAACAAAAACTGCAATAAAACGTACCTCCTGGGATGTATTTGGCGATCTCCAGAAATGTATATAGAGGTACTGTAGGCTTTCAGAATGAGCCTGGGTTGAAAAACAAACAGCTGGATTATCCTGTTTATTATATGACTATTGCCACCAAATTAACTATCACACACATTGATTATAACACACAAATCAAAACATTGATTTAAGCTATAATAACGTACAAAATCTTTCATTATTCATAAAGCTTGGAGGGAAAAAAAGCTGGATGCAGTCTACACTAACCTATTAGATTGCACCAAACAGTCAAAAACAGTGAACTGAAAGATAGTCATGTACATTATAGACATTTATATGCATACTTCACTTATATTTTATATAAAACTTAGTTTTTGGTACCTGGATGAGCCTGCCCTATTAGTTTAATTGGTTGTTAATCTGGCATTATTACATGGCTCTCTGGAATTCTTAATTCTGATTGGTTAATCACAACAACATTTGAAGGTACTATAGGCTGCTTCTAGCCATTTTACTATCTTTCTATCTTTACATTTAATTAAAAGTTAAATTAATTAAATCTTAAATTAAAAATCTTACAGCATCATATTAGTGTTTGTGTACATACTGTGTACCTATAGTGAAATTCTAAAGACCTATGTTCAAACCAAACTATGGCGCAGTGTTTCTTATGGCAGGTTTTTATGTCCTTCATACATGTTGAGAGATCAAGTTGACTGACTTGATAAGAGAATATGTGTTGGTATAATCCACACAGACGTGACTTAGTAAAGCGTGAAGTCATGTATGATTTTAATCGTTGCATTAGTCTGAATGTAAATCCCCTCATCAGGCAGGCGCTGGAGCAGCATGAGAAAGTGGACCAAAGTGCATCAAAAGAAAGGTATTAACAAAAGAAAAATACACAACTTAAGACACTGCTTGTATTTGTTGTATTTGCACCAGCTCTGTGATGCACGTCAACAACTTCATACATTAAATTAGGGGTTAAATTAGGCTGTCCAGTCTCCGTGTTCAGTCCGTTACTACCATGGTTGAAAGCCAGACAGGCAGACAGGCAGAGAGAGTGGAGCAAAGCGCATCAAATGATCGGTAATTAAAAGGGAAAAAAATAAAAATAGAATAAATATATATACTTTTATATTAGACACACATCTGATGCTTGTATTTGGACCAGCTCCACATCTACAACTTGCATTGGGTTAAATTAGACTTTACATTCTCCTTTACTTCCATTGTATCTGTTCAGCTGAGCGAGTGGAACCAACCACGTGACGTCAGACACAGCGACATTCCAAGATGGCAGCACCCTAGGTCTAAAATCTATAGTAAAACATGCCATTTTCTTCTAAATATTTACATTGATCACGTTTGTTTAATATGTTTTCATTAAAGTGGAATCCAATGTACAAAATAAGGTGAACTTGACTGAATGCTTAATTTCCCCTTTAACGTTTCATCTGAAAGACAAATCACATACGTATTACTTATGTGGCAATTAGCCAAGTAATAAGCAGGAAAATGTACATCTAGCTGGTTTTCACAGAATAAAGCTCTTCAGTCTTATAGCTCTATATACAGTAGCTCTCTGTGTCGGGCTGCTGATAAGCATGTTGGGCTTTATATTGCAAGAGCAACCTTGGAATGTCATGATTGAACAACAAGGATAAAGAATTGCAGAGAGCTTTGTGATAAGTTTTAATAATAGCTTAAATGAATCACTGAACTCTACAAAGTTTTCATTGTTTCGTCACATTGGTTTAAGACTAGTATAAATGCACATTTAACGACCTAAGCATAAAAATGTGACTAAAATTTATGTGTACCATAAAATTAATCATGCTTTAAAGCATCTTAAAAGCTTTTACTAAGACTTATGGAGTGCATTGAACTTTTTCCTAAATTTATGGACCCCACACAGAATGTTTAATAAAGTTTATGAATTTTACAATACATCAGGAAGAATATACATTGATTAAACATAGATTAAATATTGGATTACATTCTATAAGGTTAAATTAACCACAGATAATGTTTGTTAAAGAACAACAACAACAACACGATCTATTTTATACTTTATTCAGTATACAGTTAAAGTCAGAATTATTAGCCCCCTTTGAATTTTTTTCTTTTTTTCTTGAATTTTTTACAGTATGTCTGATAATATTTTTTCTTCTGGAGAAAGTCTGTTTTATTTCAGCTAGAATTAAAGCAGTTTTAATTTTTTAAAAGCCATTTTAAATTATTAGCCCCTTTAAGCTAATTTTTTTCGATAGTCTACAGAACAAACCATCATTATACAATAACTTGCCTAATTACCTTAACCTGCCTAGTTAACATAATTAACCTAGTTAAGCCTTTAAATGTCCCTTTAGGCTGTATAGAAGTGTCTTGAAAAATATCCAGTCAAATATTATTTACTGTCATCATGGCAAAGATAATATAAATCAGTTACTAGAAATGAGTTATTAAAACTATCATGTTTAGAAATGTGTTGAAAAATGGGGAAAAATAAACAGGGGGCTAATAATTCAGGGGGTCTAATAATTCTGAATATTTTTACAGAATTAAATGAACATTGACTGGAACATTGAGTGATAACATATTTAAAAGTGATTTGAGGCATTTTGACAGACAACACTTCTAACAGGGTTTGGAAGTGAACTTGAGGGGGGCACTTGAGGATTTGGGGAGAAAATACCTTTCTGGTGCATTCCACTGAATTATTCATGGTGCATATCGTAAATTAAAGCAGGAGAGCTGACCACAACTGTTCACTTTGTTATCTTATTCTTACTTTACAGTGGAGTACAAAGACAAAAGAAGATAATCAAGAGAAAAAGAAAACTGCAGACTAAAAAGAGATCTTGCCATACATGTTGTTGTTACAGCCACATAAAAGTGTTATTATATTCTTCTCATGATAATTAAAAGCATCCATGAAGAAAAATTAACAGCTCACTCAAAATGATGGATATGAGTTATTTGTTGTCCATTACAATTAAAAGCTATTTGTTTCAGCCTGTTTGAACTTCTTCAAACCTGAAGTGCCTTTCATAATGCAGCAATAAAAAGGTAGATATGTGAATTCAAAACCAAAATAGAATTCTCTAAGAGGAACGAACACATTGCAGGTTTAATATTTAACTATCAAGATGTTTCCTGAATGTGCACCCATTAATTGCTGGCACTTCCTTGTTAATATTTATGGCGTTAAGAGAGGCCATTAAGCATGTGTGTTTGTGCTGCAGCACAAAAAGAGATTCTCTAATGGCCCATATCTTTCATTACCTCTCATTAGGAAGCAAAAAAACATTTTCATTTGTTGCACTGTAGGCAAACAGGTTTAGTCTGATGCAAAAACATTTCCTTTCACAGCAAATCTTGCATTGCAACATGACTATAATATGTTCCATTACTGTTCAATCACAGAAAATGAAGAGAAATCCATTTATATTTGCAGGAATTATGTATTGGGAAATCCATTGTTTGGGTTTATGTGAAAAAGAAATCATGCTCCATTTGGGTTTTAACAAACTATATTGGGAAAATGTGTTTAGGCACCTTTTGCAAATGTGTTATGTAAATGTTGAAAGGAACTTTCAGTCAAGTCAAACAATGAGCTGAATGTACTGTAGAACAGAGAATCTGGTAAGAACTATTTTTGTCCATCCATGACTATGAATTTATGAAAGCATTCTGCCTCATTTACTTTTTACCCAAACATGGTAATGTGGTTATCATTTTCTCATTCTCAACATGGTTTCCTTTGTTTTGTGGTTTTACATTTAATGAAAGAAAATGATGCCCAGCAGTGTATGAGGGCTAGTCAGGCTCTAAAATGTAATGGTCTATAAGGATACAAGTTTTATGGAGCTATTTGTTGTGACACTGTGTGACAATGAATAAAACATACAAATCATGTGGTGTTTAAGATGTACATTAGCTTTTGTAGCTTAAAATTTTATATTTTCCTAACAAAAAATTACTATTTTGTGTGGCGTGGTGGCGCAGTGGGTAGTGCTGTCGCCTCGCAGCAAAGTGGTTGCTGGTTCGAGCCTCGGCTGGGTCAGTTGGCATTTCTGTGGGGAGTTTGCAGGTTCTCCCCATGTTCACATGGGTTTCCTTTGGGTGCTCCGGTTTCCCCCACAGTCCAAAGACATGCGGTACAGGTGAATTGGGTAAGCTAAATTGTCCATAGTGTATGTGTGCGAATGAGAGTATGGGTGTTTCCCAGTAATGGGTTGTGAGAGCATCCGTTGCGTAAAACACATGCTGGATAAGTTGGTGGTTCATTCCGCTGTGGCGACCCCTGATTAATGATGGGACTAAGCTGGAGAGAAAATGAATGAATGAAGGCTATTTTCCTGCATATGACTTAATTTAAGTCGTGCACCACTACAGCACCACTGTCTTTTTGGGATCATGACCTCTTTTTTGGTCTCAGAATACCTGCACATGAAGTCAATATAAGGAAAGTACTATTTAAAGTTGAATTGTGAAAAAATGTAATATTGAAAAGTGTTATTTAATACAATTTTAACATTTTATATACCATTTAAAAGTTTAGAATCTTTTACTTGAAAAATGCGCACATGAAATTGAAGACAATTGTGTTTTAAGGCAGATATTTATAGACATGTATCCTCAAACTACAGATTTTTTTGGTTCTGAATTCATAGACTGCAGAAATTCCAACCTGGAAATATGTGCCCTGGGATAAGTTTTTGCAAACCATGTAATATGCAAAAGCAAACAAAAAGAGAAAACTACATTGCAGCTGCCTACTATTACAAAAATATCACATTATTTTTTTTACCCTGGTTCCTATAAGCGTCCTTCACCTTCTGCTCTGTGTCTCAAGTACAACACTGTACGAGGTGAACTACCAAGCAAAGAAACCTTGAGCAAGCATGGCAAACATGTTTTAATATGGATCGCAGGCGCATTTAAGTTGTTTTTTTGTGTTATTTATTAAATGCCGCAGGAACAATCATGCAAAAAATTATCTGGTGATAACATATGACTGTAAATGTTTCACAATGGTACTGTGATATGGAAAAAGTCAGCGGCATCATACCACCCCATAGAATTTTTTTACACAGAAAATACAGGCAAATGCATGCTGAGGCATGTATTTGTGGTTTCCCAAAAATGTAGCCCTGGGTTCATATTCCCAATGATCCGGGGTTGAGATATTCAGTTTGTACAAATATGGTTTTCAAGATGATCAAATTCAATATTCTACAATTCAAAACACAAATTCAGATAGCGCAGGAATTCATCGAATGAAGCATTCAAGAGCTTTTTGTTTGTTTGTTTGTTTCAGAGGAGCACACACCAACCTGTGCATTATTCAGTCAAAAAGAGACAAGCATATAAATATGGATGTGGACCTACCCTAGTGAGCCTGTATTATTAGTTTCAATGGTTGTTATCTGGAAATAGCATAACTTGAAATGTGTGACCAATCAGATTCAAGTATTTCAAACAGCTGTGTATTAAAGTATTTAACATTTTCATAATAATTTCAGAAAATACTTTTTTTCACTTTGAAACTTTGTTGTTTCAAATCATCTCAGATGTTAAAACACAGTCTGAAACTTTCTTGCTGACACACAAGCTTAGCAGCATTACTACAGCCATAAAGCACCAAAATAGATGTCACTTCGGTGTTCTCATTGGCTGAAAACTTTGCCCTGTCTTACACATCGGAAGAAGGCCGTGTTAACAGGAAGTGCTTCGTCCGTTCAGCAAATAGTTGCTTCTACATGGCCCAGACAAATGGTAGTGAAGAAACACATTCTCTCGCAGACATGTTTATCTAAACAGAGGCATACTGGAGGCTGATTCTATATACAGTGTGCCGTATAAATACACCGACAGGAATAGTTTTGTATTTTTAGAAGAAAAAACCCCATTGATTCTCAAACATTTTGTCACACAATCATCCTTTTGTCGCATCATTTATAGTGACATCAACTTGCAGCATGATTTCTATCATGTAAACATCATGTAAAGCTGCTGTGAATTAACTAGAATAGACAGACTAGAACTAGATTTGACTTCACTTATAGTTAAAGTTAACATTTAAAACATTTTCCATTAACTGGAATGACATAAAACAAATGTCTAATTTATCATAAGCTGAATCACTGTTAATGTGAAATCATGCAAAAAGGTTAAATGTAATAAGGAATATTTAATTGTTACTCAACTTATTGTTAAACCATTATCAGAGTCAAAAATAACATTTTCCACCCGTTTGGGCTCTAGCTACTAACCTCAAACCAAATACCTACCACACATATGTGTGTGTGTGTGTGTGTGTGTGTGTGTGTGTGTTTCTTTTATTATAACAAGCTGGGTATGACCTTGTACTCTATTACAGTTTTCTCAATTGCTTTGGCACATTTTTCAAAACAGTCCTAACATTCTCTAAACTGTGAGTGCAAATCTCAAAACTGGAACTTCAGAACTTTATTGCTTGTCTGCAAAATGTAGTTACTTCCCCAAAACATTTCATTCATGCTTCAAAACCTAGTTATAGGAGCCACCAAAACATAAAGTGTATTTGTCATCGTGTGAGCCTCGCTGGTCAAAATGATTAGTTGGGTTTTCACCAAGACAGTCAACCATGGAAATTAAGGTTTAAAAAAAATCTGATATTTGTTGAGATGAGTGAATACTACATAGAAAATGAATAAATGAACATTTGTATTTATACATTACATGTATTTGTGTACAAATGTATTACATGCAAAGTGAAGTCTTGCTTGTCCAATTACTCTATCGTATATTTCATTTTTCTTCTGTTACCACAAATACACACAAAAAACACTAAAAAAATATCATCCATGAAAAAAAATGATGGCAACACTTATTTTGATGGTCCATTTGAGTATTAGTAGATTGTCTGCTTAATATCTGCTGAGACTGCTCTTTCAACAGACATTTATCTGACTATAAGAAACTTTACAAGTACATGTCAACATTCACTAACCCTAACCCCAACCTAGCAATCTACTTATGATCTAATGAGAATTACATTTAGATGCAATGCAACTTAAATTCAACAAACAGACCGTCAAAATAAAGTGTGACCAAAATGATTTTTGGTGGACATCCTGTCACTTGCCAGAGATTACACTTCTTCCATTTGCTCTTTCACAAGCATGTTACTGCAGTTCAGGATTATGAATGTAATATATGGTGTAAATTTACATGTAAATGTTTGATAAGTTTTGAGTGTGATGGCTTACATAATGAAAAATGACTGAGAAGTTGTGAAGAGTTAAATGACAATCAGTCTGGATCAACAAGCTATTTGCAATTAGTTTTTGTCCAAACAAGTATGTACTACAGACAATTGTACTTAATGTTTGCACATATGCGCCAAAGCATTTGCAATTAGCTTAAATCAATTAGAAATGCCAATCTGAATTGAACAACAAGCTAATTGTTCAGTGATCTAAGGGAAGTTTAATTATAAACTAATTTTGAGAGAATCACGTGCTTATTATTGACCACAGCTGGTGCCGCATCAGCTATCATAAGATTTACCAATTAGACAAATCCAAATGGACATAAATAACCAGATTTCTTTACTTTGTCATCTTCGCCTTGAAGAATCCCCCATCTACCCCTACTCCTCGCCCTCTTTCCTAGACTAATCCAGGACAGGGAGGCACGGCGACTCTGTGGTTAGCACTGTTGCCTCACAACAAGAAGGTCGCTGTTGAGTCCCAGCTGGTCCAGTTGGCGTTTCTGTGTGGAGCTTGCATGTTCTTCCTGTGTTGGGGTGGGTTTCCCCCAGGCACTCCGGTTTCCTCCCACAGTCCAAAGACATGCTATAGGTGAATTGAATTAACCAAAATGGCACAGTATATGAATGTTTTAGTACTGGCCATTCACAGCATAACCACATACTGGTGTAGTTTTTTTACACCACACTCCTCTAACTTATACTCCTCACAATCACTGCACTGTTTAACATTTGCACATTTAAATTTGCACATATTCATTACACTGATTTATTATTTGAACTGTACATACCCACTGCACAATGGACATTTGTAATTATGTTTATCTATCTGCACACTTCTGCTGTTAATAGCTACCTGTACATATATTCATTTATTGTAAATCTGTTTATAGCTAATACAACCTGTATATAATGTTCATAGCACATCCATCTGTAAATATTACCATAGTTTTTCTATAACTGCACTTTATAACTTATACCTGTGTCCTGCACTTGCTGCTATTGCACTGCTGGTTAGACCGAAACTGCATTTCGTTGCCTTGTACTTGTACATGTGTAATGACAATAAAGTTGAATCTAATCTAATGAATCTAATCTAAGTTGGCAGTTCATTCGGCCATGGTGATCCCAAATACTCAAGGAATAGGCTGAGCGAACAAATTCGGGGGAGCTCTCGAGACCTACCTGAGCTCAGACTTCCATCTCTCCTGATGAAACGGGAGGGAGCCCCGGGCTCAAGGAACTTCTGAGCTCAGGGCTCTCTCCCGGGATAGCATGCCAAACATGCTTTATTATCAATCATCAGCTAAGAGGGAACTCTTGAAACATGTTGTTTTGAAAAATAAAAAATTTCAATTGAGTATTGAGCCGAAGCAATTGAGAAACACTGTAAGGTGATTTACAGGGATGTAATTCAAAATGCCTAGAAATCATACTTAACTATTTTTTCACATTCAAAATTTGACAGGTTTTCTGTGAGGGTTGGGTTAAGTGTGCTGTAGGGTCATCTGAATATTGTCTAACATCAAAGATAAAAATAACTGTGAACATGAACACATTTGTTGTGATAAAGTGAATAAAAAAATGGAAATCTCTGCCAAAAAAAGTATTAATATATTTAAAAATGAACAACAAAACATGATGTGGCCAATTATTAATTCAAGATGAACCACACTTTCTTATAAGTCAGTTTTTTTTAATCCCAAATTTGACCTTCACAAGTCTGCCTATAGCCAGAAGTCTTAAAAGAAATTCCTAGACAGATATATTAAGGGATATCTTTTTACAAAAACATTGTTGTGATAGCAATAGAGTAATGTAGTAATTACAACCTAAACAATATGATTTCAGTCCAAATTTAGGGTCGTCTGTGTTTGCTATGTGACAGAAAAACTGATGAGAGTGAAAACAGATGTCTGGTCTCAGACCAAGCTAGTTACTCTCTTTCTTTCAGTTTTTGTCACTCTTCTCGAATCTTCTCTCAGAACAAGGTCGATAACAGCTATAAAGACCTGGCAGCTTTTTCATAACAGAAGGAAGCAATAAAATCTGGAGTGTTCGTTTGGATTGTCGCCTCAGATTTCCTGCTTTTTTTTTAAATCGCTGTTAATAGTTACGAGCTCCAGTTTTTATCTTGTTTACAGACGTTTCCTGATTGAACTGCAATAATGAAGCAGATAAGTGACAGTCCATGCAGGAAAAGTGCTTTAGCATCAGGAAAATGACCTGTGATGAACAGGATATGAGGTCACGTTCAGACAGATGGAGGATAACACATTCAGTGGCACAAACTGACAGACTGCCATGTATTTATCACGTTAATGAAAAATTAGGTCACTACGGTAGAATGAAATAATAGTAAATTTAACTTTGGTCATGTGGCGCAGTGGATAGCACAATCACCTCACAGCAAAAAGGTCGCTGGTTCGAGCCTCGGCTGAGTCAGTTGGTATTTCTATGTGGAGTTTGCATGTTCTCCCCGTGCTCCGGTTTCACCCACAAATACAAAGACGTGCTATTGGTGAATTGGGTAAGCTAATTGTCCTGTGAATGTCTAGCTAATGTGTGTGAATGAGAATGGGTGTTTCCCAGTGATGCGTTAAAGCTGGAAGGGCATCCGCTGCGTAAAACATATGCTGGATAACTTAACGGTTCATTCCACTGTGTCGACCCCAGATTAATAAAGGGACTAAGCTGAAAATGAATGAATGAACGAATGAACTTATATTCATCTTTATATTCACTCATACTCACTCCAATTAGATTTTCTTTTAAATGACCTCGACCTGTGAAATACATTGGTCTTAGTTCCTTTCATGCTTCTTAAAACTCATTTTGGGGATGTATGTTTTTTCAGATGCAGCGTGTTTCAGATATAAAGACTAGATATGAGAGATAAATTACTCTTAATTACTCTTAATGTTATCTCTTTATATCTCTCTGGACATATTGTACAAGTCTGAATCACAAATTCAGTCAAACACACACACACACACACATGCACACACACACACACACACACACACACACACACCACACACACACACACACACACACACACACACACACCACACACACACCACACACACACACACCACACACACACACACACACACACAAACCCATTACGTAAGCTGTAATTTGATCAGTAACTACAAAAGTTCCAGTTTCACAGAATGGAAATTTACTGGATGCTCCTCACACACAAGTAAAAAAACAGTGGCAACACATCAAGTCTCTGCCAAACCAATGTTTAATTATTACAACAATTTAGAAAATAGTGATAATTAGCACACAAAAAACAGAGAGAGAGTTTTTTTTATATCACTCTAAAAAATGCTGAGTTGTCGTGACCCAACTTTGGGTCATAGAAGAGCACATCATGTGTCTGCCAAACCAACATTTAATTATTACAACAATTTTTAAAAATGGTGATAATTACTAAAGAAATTAGAGTTTTTGTCACTAAAAATGTTGATTGCTCGTAATTCAACTTTGGGTCAAAAATGGACCACACAGTGCTGAGATTTTATTTAATTTTATTTCAGTTAAATTTAAATGACACTTGTTTAGTTTTTAATTATTTAATGCTTGCGTTTGACCATGGTTGCATATTTGACAGAACACTGAACTACAACAACCCAGCATTTTTCAGAGAGATGTTTATATTTTTTGGGAACTACTATACAAATAAAATCTGGATCAACAGTTTTATGCAGCTTGTTGACTATTTAAAAATTGTGGTAATGCTTAAATATAATATTTCATTTGTTTACAATATTTAATATACAATATGTGAGCATTAACTGTATGTGTTACAGTACATGAGGTTATACTGAGGGTCCGTGGATACCAACATTTTCAGTTTGAACTAAATGATTTCCAGAAGGTCCAACTCAACTGGACTGTTTAATTGACATTAATGCCACTCACAACATTAACAACTGTCTTTGCAAATCTACACATTTCAATGGTTTGGCATTTATCTAAGGGTGCATGTTTGAAAATGCAAAACACATCTGACAGCTTGTCATCATCAAGATAAGGTGAAGTTTGTAGATTGAGAGAAAGAAAAAAAGCAGAGCAGCGCGAGTGTGATGGTATGTAGGGCACCGGTTTGTGGTTTGCTTGGATCAGTAAAGTTTATGTCTTTTTCGCTCACTCGTGTGTTGCCATCGGGTGTAGTTTTAACAAGTCCACACGTGCTGTATACAGCACACACACAAACACATGAAGAACAATATTGTATTTCAGATGGTACGAAAGGGCATGCAGTCAGTTAAGAAATGTAGATAAAGCTGTTAAAGCTCTTTTTCATTACCAGAATCGGGATCAATGAAATAATTACATGGAGTTATTCACAGAGTTCACTCTGCATTGATATCACAGCAATATATACAGTAGCCAGTGTGTAATGCCTGCCAACATTCCTGTTAGAGATAGGACTGTCTCAACTACCCTGTAAGTCCTATATAAGGCGTTTTACTAGGAGAATATATGAAATAGGGAAGGGAGAGAGAGTATTAAAAGACTCAGTTTAGTTACTACTGTGCTATGGAAACGTTAAACAAATTGATCGATGCTACAAATAGAAGTCTTTACAAGTCTTGTATGTGATTTTTTACAAGTTACGTGCAGCAATACATGTGGCTAAATTCATTTTTCATATTTGTACAATTCTAGGGCCAGATTTACTAACAGCTTAAATCAGTGCAAATCCTCTTTTAATGTAAAAAAACTATACATTAAAACATGCAGAGACATATTAAAAAAGGCATGAACACAGTTATTTTTGCAGCTCACCATGTTACATACTGGATGAATTTGTAGAGGTTTCCTTGACAGATGCAAAATTCATAACAAAGGTTTTTAAATGAATCACGAAGAGTTACAGTTGCAGGTTTACTAGTATTTGTGCTATTAAACTCTCTGCAAAAAAGCAAGTCATAACTTAATTTGCATGTGTCTGTGACTTCATTTGTGCTGGTTTATGTGCTGTTTTTTTACATTTGCACATTTAATTTGGGTTGTGCAAAACTGTCCTCTCCCATTTGGTGCTCTTTTGGGACTGCACTCTTTAGCTAATTTACCCTTTTTAGTATTTATATGCACTTTATATGCACACAGTGGTACAATTTGGGATTAGCAGCTCTTTATGTTAAAATGTCCAGGGTTTACACTCTCTAAACTTCTATAAGAAAAAAAAATTGCTAATGCATAAAAGCTAAACTATCTCATAGCAAATGAAATGTAAAATGGTCCCTGTGTTTTTATGTGAAAATAATGTTAAGTACATTATCAGGACCTTCTCAAAGTTTCTTCACATTCAGCACCTTGAAATGTAAGTTTTAAGATAAAAATGTGTTTGTATTTATTTGTATTGTATAATTTTTCAATTGTCAGTTTGTGTTGACAACAAAAATGTTTTGTTGTCTTAAGATTTAGGACAATATGGTAACAAATTTTTTTTTGTTTAAAGGACACATAGATTCAAAATATTTGTCCCAGTTGAGTAGACTAGGAAATAATAGTCAAGATTATTCGGTTGACTCAAATGGAAAATTATTTCAACAGAAATATTTTGTCAAGACAACAAAAAGTAACCATAGTAACAGTGGGGTAATGACCCAGCAGGCACAGGATGTCAACAGGATGTCAGATTGACACTGATTGACATTTTGTTTGGAAATGAAAATTGGGATAATGTCAGAACCCAACGTCAGGCCAATGTCAATGTCTTCAACAGAGAATGTACTTCTTAAAGAAATTATTGTCTTTTAATGTTGACAACACATTGTTGATTGTGTTTTATAGTGCTTTTATTGAAAGTATTGAAACTTTTTTTGTAATCTGTTGGTATGGAAATGCTTCTGAGGCACAGAGGAGATCATTGGGGAAGGTGGTAACATCAGCCAGTAAGTTGTTGGGAATAAAACTACAGAGCAATGATAGTATATACAAAGAAAGAGTACCAAATAAGGCTATCATGATTGTCAATGATGAGAGACCTCCTTTCTCATTCAGTTGTTACCATCAGGTCGTCGATATTGTGTTCCCAAGTGTGTAAGAAATAGGAAAAAATTATCATTTATACCCCAAGCAATTAAGTTTTTTAATTCCCTCTTCCTCAGTTGATGACTAGTAGACTAGATATTTATTTAGAGTAGGGATTATATGTTTTTAAATGATTTATTTATATTAGTGGTGGGCCATTACCGGCCTTAACGTGCTGTGTTAACGCGAGACTCTTATCGCACGATAAAAAAAAATATCGCCGTTAATCTATTCTCAAGGTTGGGTTATGATTATCAAGCTATGATGACTTTCACCTTGATATTTTAGCGCAGATGTATACCTGATCGGTGAGCCGTCTGACAAAAAAGTGCCCTTCTGAATCAAATCAGCAGGATGCCTTACTTTAATTGCAGTTCGGCAGTTTCTCTTTAACTCATGAACATTTCATTCAAGCCCCTGTGACAAACTGGGGTATTAGACGCAAATAAGGAGTAAGGACTGGTGAGAGTGTTATGGAACTTAATAACGCGCGCCAAATGGAAAGAAAAAAACTTCCGCATTTCGCAATGTGTGTGTGGGTGTGGATCTTGTCGGAAAATATGGCAAAAAGCCCTACATGACGGTAATAGTTTATTTGCGGTGTTTACTTTAATAATGCCATTAATATATGCATACTCCACATGTATTAATTCCATTTCTGTTTGGTTGAGTTATGACTTTAGTTGGATTAAGGTAATCAAAAATCACTGTTTCGAGCTTATGTGGGCCTACAGTTTAAAAGTCATGTTTAAATGAATAAACAGTTAGTAAACACAAGTATTATTATTATTGAACATAATTTATTTTCATCACCAATTATCATAGAAGAACAGTTTCTTAAGCAGTTTGTGATGCATTTTGTAAACAGGAGATGAGCTACTGGTCTAATGCGCCACCTGGCTTGAGAAACCCGTTCTCAAAGACTTATTATTTGGGTAGTACACATATTCTGAATGCCTTTGGCAGAATTCAAATGAACCATTTTAATCTAGATTAATTCCGAAATTAATCAAGATTAATCTAGATTAATAAAAATAATCTATGCCCACCTATAATTTATAATAATTTACATATATAATATATACATATATATGACAAATGTCAGAATGTCAGAAGTCTCTGTGAGGGTATGCTGCAAATGAAATGCTGCAACCTAAAAAAAACGTCGAATGATGTTACGTACTTAATTGATAAGCCTGACGTTGTTTGGACATTATCAATATGACATCTATCCGACTTTGGATTTTGGTATCTGATGAAAAAATGTCAGTATTTGATGTCAATATGACGTTGGTTTAAGACAGGGGTCACCTATCTCAGTTCTGGAGAGCCGGTGTCCCTGCAGTGTTTAGCTCCAACTTGCTTACTTCAACACACCTGGTTATGTGTTTCAAGTATACCTAGTAAGACCTTGATTATCTTGTTCAGGTGTGTTTGATTAGGGTTGGAGCTAAAATCTGCAGGACACTGGCCCTCCAGGAACAAGTTTGGTGACCCCTGGCTTAAGATGTTGGCTCGACAATGGATTTTGGTCACTTTCCAACCCAACTTAAAATCAACAAAATATCAACGTCATTTCACATCATTATTGGACATCATAATAATATTGTCCTTAGACACTGGTGACCTAAATCTAACCTCATATTAACGTCTTATGACGTTGTGTTTCTGCTGGGGAAGTTTTTAAAGTTGACTCAGCAAATGTTTTTTACAGTGCATAAAACCAAAGTTTTGAAGCTTTTAAATTAAGCTGATTATAATCGGTATGTTTCAATATGGTAGCTACTGTACATGTTTACTTTGTAATTTCTGCCACACAAACATCTCCAATGAAATTAAGAAGTTGGTAATTTTAACATGGAAGAAATTACATATTTCATTTTATGATGATAAGAAACATATTTCATCATATGTTTCTTGCTTTTGTTGAACACACACACACACACAAAGGCATTTTAAGGATGTTGGAAATAGCAACTATTTAGTAAACAACAGCATTTGATGTCTATAATGAGGAAAAAATGAACAGAAGTCAATGGCAATAGTTACCATTACTCTTCCATTAGTCTTCAAAATATTCTTCAATATAAACACCTTGTGTTTTGTATGTAAGAACAATAAGAACAGAAGACAAACTTTTCTTTTTCAAAGGACAGATTCTTCATTTCTGAGTGAACTAATGCCCTTTATACTAAACGGTGGATGTCAGCCGTGCTCCATTGAATGATTGTGAGACTTGTGATGTTCAAAGTCCTCAAATGGCTTTTTACTCCACAAAATCTCTGGGTGTCTCTGAAAAGCTCACAAGCATCGACACGAAACTTGAACAGCAGGCTTCTCAGTGGCGTCAATGTATCATTCGTGTCTCTTTAACCTAAATTTAGCATGCTTTAGCAGACAACTTGACTACCTGTTTGCTGCTGATGTCCTCTAATAAGACTCCAGTCATGGCCTCTGAAGTCTTCAAACGACCCACCTTTGCTTTGCATTTTCCACACACATATGCAATGCAAACATGCATGCACATAGGATCGCCAGCACAATACCCATACGCACACTTCTCCTGAGTTAAGCTGCTGATTACTGTGTTGTTTTTTGTTTCGCCCAAGGAAAAATACTTGGCAACTGTCAAGACTTGCTCTACCAAAGCTTGTGTTAAAAGCTCACTTGAAAGTCAGAGATGACAGGCATAATTTAAGCCATCATTTCTTTTATGAGTGTTCTATCTCTTATGTGAAGCACAAACTGTGAGAGCCTGGGATCTTACCAAGCTCCTAAAATCATGCACCATATCTGAAAGATTGTTTTTTTTTATTCAAAAGACAGCAAACTGACAGTCCGTTATTACACTCCCCTTCCTCTTTCTTTGTTTTTCTCTCTCACACACACAATTATCACACACAGTGGTTTTTACAGAGCATTCATGAGGGAAATTAATGCAAATCAAACAGATTGAAGCAAAACAATATTTTTAGGGATTAAAAAAAGCAATGAACAAACAATAAAAGACAGGAATGGCGTCTTCTAGGAGATGGCTGAAAGGAGACTTATGCGTTTATCACACAGCTTCAGTATCTGTAGCAGAAATTCTTTCTATTGTACCCAATATACAGCTTTATCGTTGGATTTTCAAACACACACACATGCTCTATAACAGTATGAGGGAGTCCCGAGTACCGTCTGTTATGTGTTATCTCCCTCAAACACTGTTCCTTATCTATAATGTGCCACAGAAGCCATACTGTTCTTCATTTTTATACTGCACCGGTCGTTACATTGAAGTGCATAAAACATTTCACATCACACTGTATCAGATGTGGTCATATTTTATATGCTGCCTGATATATTACTGTTAAAGCGCACTGTAATGGCTTAGTTATGAAACACAATTAGGTTAATTATTACTAAGTGCTTGAAAGTGGTTTTCCCTTCGTTTTAATACATTGTGCATGTTTATACACTGTAAAAAGCGATTTGTTGAAAAAGTGAGTAAACTCATTGTCTTTAAATTAACGTACATGAACTGTGCATAATTATTAATAAGCTTGTGCTTCATCCCGCTCCATTTCGACCATATTGAAATGTATTTTGTTTAAAGAATTGTTTTGTGTATGATTTTTCTGTTCAAAATATAAAAATAAATAAAAAATCTATTTTAAAAATTAAGTCATTTTTTTTAATATTGTCATTTTAAGGCAATTGGTTTTGTTACATTTTTGAGGAATCCCTTTTTACAGTTGAAGACAAAATTATTAGCATTCCTGTAAAATTGGTATTCTTTTCAAAATATTATTATTAACATTTTAATATTAAATATATTAAATAGATTAAATATATTAAATATTAAATTACTATTTTACTTTTTCTTCTAGAGAAAGTCTTATTTCTTTTAGTTTTTCTGGAAAAAAAGTTTAAAAACTGCAAAGGGTAATAATTATCAAGAAATTATTATCATTTTTATTTCGATTGGCTACAGAACAAACCAATAGTGTCCAATAACTTGCCCAATTTACCTTACCAATAGTTTAGCTTTTAATATTGCACTTTAAACTAAATAAAATATATTTTTTAAAAAGTATTAAATATCACGTACTGTCATCATGACAAATATAAAAGAAATGAATTATCAGAAATAAGTTATTAAAATTATTATTAAAAATACGTTGAGAAAATCTGCTCGTTTGCAGTCAAACAGCACAAAAATGGGAAAAATAATTACAATCTTAGAAGAGGGCTAATAATTTTGTCTTTAACTGTATATGATTCCTTTCTTCTCCACCTTTTTAAATAATAATGATGATGACAAAGATGCTGATTCTCTGTGTTTTTTGGTATATAAGTCAAACATATTGTATGTTTGGTAACACTTTACAATATGGTTGAATTAGTTGATATTAGTTAATGTATTTGGCAGCACGATGGCTCAGTGGTTAGCACTGTTGCCTCACAGCAAGAAGGTCGCTGAGTCTCAGCTGAGGCCAGTTGGCATTTTTGTGTGGAGTTTGCATGTTCCCCCCCCATGTTCGCGTGGGTTTTGTCTGATTTTTCCAGTTTACCCTGCAATTCTAAGAAATTTGCTAAAGGAAAATTGAACAGACTAAATTGGCCGTAGTGTATAAGTGTGTCTGTGAATGAGTGTGTTTGTGTTTCCCAGTACTGGGTTGCAGCTGGAAGGGCAGCCGCTATGTAAAACATATGCCGGAATAGTTGGTGGTTCATAGTTGTGGCGACCTCTGAAATACAGACTAAGCCGAAGGATAATGAATAAAATGAATGAGTTAATGCTTTGCTAACATGAACAAACAATCAAAAATACATTTAGAATTTTTTTTTCATCTTTATTAACGAAATAAAAATGTTCATTGTTAGTTCACCGTGCATTAACTAATGTTAACAAGCATGCATTTGGGTTTTAATAAAGCATAACTGCATGCTGAACTATGATTAATAAATGGTACACTCTTTGCAATAAAGGTACAAAGAGCTGTCACTAGGGTGGTGCCTTTTCAAAAGATACACATATGTACTTAAAGGGTCCATATTGGTAGCTCAAAAGCTTATATTTGTACCTTAACATTTTAAGAGGTACCCTTTTGTACTTTCTAGGTACTAATACTTACCCTTGAGGTATTAATAGGGACCCTTTAGGTACAAATGTGTAGCTCTTAAAAAGGTACCACCCTAGTGACAGCTCTTGTACCTTTATTTCTGAGAGTGTACAAGTATTGTTCATTATTAGTTCATGTTAATAAATACATTAACTCACATTAACTGATGAAACATTGTAAAGTGTGACGGTACGTTTTCAGTATAGCAGGGGAAAACTAATCCTTTTTAATTAAACAAATGTTGACTTTACATGTGAAAGGGGTTTGGATCTGGCAGCAACACCCAATGCAGACATGGTGCTGTTATAATTGGGGGAAGAGTTTCGTAATTCTTCACTTTTGGATGCAAATAAAAGTTGGCAAAAAAATGTAGTTATTATTGTGTCTCCATTCTAATCCTCTCTGTCTGTTTATCTCTGATGCGTGCACTGGCACTAAAGTGAAGTAAAACCAAAACTGTTTCATTGTCAGGATAATCCCTTAGCCAAAGCTTAAATACTTTTTGCATGACTTTCTAACATTTACAGGTAATTTTTAAAAACAGTCTTGGTCTTATGACTGGCCGAATGCTTGGTATTGACTAAGGTTATAAAGGCTTCTACACTCTATTTAAAAAATGATGCTTGCTTTTTGTTCAAACTACTTAAAAATGAGCTCAAACAACACAATTCTTGAGGGTTTGTTTCTTTAGGACCACCTAATGTTTTATGTTAGTGAAAACTAATTAATTACTAAGTTAACTTAATTCCTTCATGTTGTCCCATCACAAATCAACGGTTTGAAAGCCAGGATTTTAGTGATTTATTTCAGGACTGAACAAGACCACAATTCCAGGAGTGTTCATAGCATTTTCTGATTTATTTAACATCAATATTAGGATTGTAGTTTCCATCTTTTTGCGTATAACTATAGTAAATGCACCATTATGCATCTAGCTGAATGAAATATTAAACATAGTTCACAAAAAAAAAAAAAGCAATTTTATGTTAATATTTCTTTTTAGAAATCAACATTTGTGTTTTCTTATTCTGTATTTCTGTTTGTTATTAATCTGTACCTCCAAATAATCATCTGTACACTCTTTTGTGCGCCAACCTGATTTTACCAAGTAGGACATGTTCCTGGATTAACATCTTTTATTAACAACATGTTGATCCTGGAACAACATTCCAATCAGCCAATCAGAATTAAGGGATACATTTACCATTTATGTTAAGCTTAGGCTTACAATATAAGACAATACAAAACAATACTGTATTGTATGGTAAGTCTAAGCTTAACATAAACTGTAAACGTATCCCTTAATTCTGATTGGCTGATTGGAATGTTGTTCCAGGATAAACATAGATTTTAATCCAGAAACATGTACTACTTGGCACAATTAGGTTTATGCAGTTCTGCATGATTCCTAACTAACTATTGTTCCCCTCTGATATTGGGAATAATTTACAGTTATGGTTGGGTTTAGGGGTAGGGAATAGGTATGGATTACATTTCCATGATGTTCCAGGATCAACAAAGATGTAAATCCAGGATTGCATCATACTTGGCAAAATCATGACGTGCCTCTTATGTGAACTTGTATATTCCACAGAACCACGCAGACCTGTATGACACTTTGTTAGATGTCACGTTTTTTGGCTCAAGAGGTCAAGCTACAAATTCCCATATGGAATATTTTCCTTGCTGTTTTCCAGATGTGTGCCCGGCTTGCCTGTCAAAATGAGCTAGTGTGTTGTCAGTCATTGTTTTTTGTTACAAAACAACACTGCTGTCATGCTGATGACAGCCTGTAATAATGGCTGGCATGTTCTTTGATGTCTGAATAGTTTTGTGAGAGCTTTATTGTTCGCTGTCTGTAAAGATGTACTGTATTAGCTTACCCATTGTAGGATATAGGTTGCTTGGCCCTTTGACTGCAAATGGGTATACTGTCCTAGTTGAAGCTCATCAGTTGCAAAGCCTTTCCCTACAGAGGCATTTTATTGACAACCTACAGTGTGTACCATTCTAATCACTCTTGTCCTCATAAATATCCAGTAATATACAGGGTGTGCTTTGCCAAGGGGTAGAAGAGGGGAAAAGTACATAATTATTCTGTTATGTGTAGGGCCAGACAGAATCTGTGGATATTTTTTGCTATTTCTGCGCATAATTTGGTTAAAAATCTGTGGATATATGTGGAATGATTTAGTAAAAACTTGATATATGAAATAAAAATAAAACATTTTTAACTTTTATTTAATGTTTACAATACAAATCCAATTGCATCCACTTTATTTGGTAAACAAAACAAAGCAAGTCTCACATATATCTCTATTAAAAGACTTAAAATATTACTTACAAACTGTAGCTGTAAATAATCATATGAGATTTTTCATATTAGTCAATAATATTACTGAAAAACTATTTAAAAAACTGAAAAATATAAATTTACACAAATTTACACAAAGTAAATAAACAAATAATGATGGGGCTAAAAATCTGCAGAATTCTGCGCGTGCAGATTCCGTGTGACCTTGTTATGTGAAATTTACAGCTAATACTGCCACTGTGGTTTGTAATAAATTTGCATTACAAATAAGATAAAATGAAATAAAAAAAAAAAATTCTTTCATGAATCACATTTTATTTATAACATTAAAATAAATATTAGTAATATACTGTATACTGTATCACTGTAGTTCTCAGCATAAATGAGTACACCCCCTTTTGAAAATGAATATTTTCATCCATTTCTCAAGCCAATACTTTTAAGGTTCATTTAAACAAAACATTTTATTCACACTTATATTTATTGAAATAAGAGTTTGGAACCGCTAACATCTTTAAAAAATTTAATTTCAAACTAAAATATTCAAAGAAATTTTATATTTTTTTATTTCTTTCGATTTTCCTGTTTTTCTTCCCACTACATATTAATTTTGGTGTGGCAAATTTTTGAACTGCTTTCTTGTGTTTTATTTTGTTATTTCCAGCTGTAATTTTGTACTAACTAATCTAATGTATTTGCACAAAAATATTATTGTATAGCATTCTATGTATACATCTATCTATCTATCTATCTATCTATCTATCTATCTATCTATCTATCTATCTATCTATCTATCTATCTATCTATCTATCTATCTATCTATCTATCTATCTATCTATCTATCTATCTATCTATCTATCTATCTATCTATCTATTTATCTATCTATCTATCTATCTATCCATCCATCCATCCATCCATCCATCCATCCATCCATACATCCATCCATACATACATACATACATAGAATAAAGCTACAAGGCAGTCACCTTAAAATTATGTTACTAAAATGTACAAACATTATTTGGAGTACCACATCAGCAACAGCCTTGTAGCTTTTTCTTTTGAGAGTGCACAAGCCTGTATATTTCCTCTAGCACCTTATAACATTCATTGGGTTTCAAAACAGTTGTGGTCTTTTAGAGTGATAAGTCAGTCAGATTTCAAAACTGATGACCTGAATAAAGTGAATTGCAGTCATAGACAACACTTGCCTCAGATCCTTATCATTTTCAAAAGGACGTCATGGAGCATTTGTAAATGCAGCAGGGTTATGAGAACCTTGGCCTCTTGGTGAAGCATAATTGCAGATATGGGGCAGCTTTTGTCTGATTTAATCTATAAACAAGGCCGAAAATGTATTAAAAGCTTGTTTGAAATGTCTGATGTTCAAAAGCTTTATACTTTAAGGGTCTTTCAACAACTTGACAACAAATTAGGCTTTTCATTATGCTTTCAGAAGCCCAGTTCTCACAGGGTTTGCAGTGATTCCATCACAAATAATCAGTGAGATGCATCTCCATTTCTATCTGGTATTAATATGAGTTTAAATGCATCACTTCTGACCATTTGTGTATCGGATTTCTTCGAGACCCTTCCCTCTTATTTCATTATGCTTTAAAAGCACTTAGTTCTACTATTAGTGACTACATGAACAAAGCGAGTGTATGAAAAGGATGTGAATGGCAAATGTAATTTAAATCATATTCTGTTAGTTTTGGTACAAAGTCTAATTACTTTGTTTAGTGCACTTTCTCACAACATGTCACACGAAACACGATGATCCATGCTCAGTGTGCAAGCAGACTGTATGTTTTTTGTTTGTTTGTTTGTTTTTTAAGCTGTTTGAATGCAACAGACCTTACCATGAGCATTTACAGCCCTCTAAACATCATTAATGATTCTTCACACAAATATTTACTTCACTCTGGTTTAGTAAATGCACATGGCAAATCAAACTCTCTGAAACCATTTACACCTGGAATTAAGATATAATGTGACTATCACTGCCCAGCAATCGGGGTGAAACAGGCTCCACCCAAAGCTCCACCAGTGGTGAGGTGCATCGAAGTTGCAAGTTGGAAGGCAGCGCATCCCAATCTGGCAATTCCGTAACTTTCAACATCCAGAGAAAAAGGAAATTGCTTGTTTATAATATAATATAATATAATATAATATAATATATATAATTATAATATAATATAATATAATATAATATAATATAATATAATATAATATAATATAATATAATATAATTATAATATAATATAATATAGTGTGTGTGTGTCATACTTTCTAGAAATTGAAAATGTCATTTTGTTAAACTGTACAGTTACATTTCCAACATCAGGTCCCATGATGCATCAAAGTGTAAAAAAAAAAAAAAAAGGAAAACACCCATAATTATGAGATGATATAACTGTTAATTATTCTATAGTTAATTCTATAATCTTGAATCTATAATCGCATTAAAATTTATACAATGTGTGTATTTATCAGTTCCTTCAGGACTTTGTGAGTCCAATGGTTCTTAAAATAAAAAAATATTTTACACAAGTTTTGTGCAGTTTTACAGCAAAAAACAAGACCTGAAACAAATAATGTATATATGCAACATGATTTGATAAACGACATAATTTTAGACAAGTATGTAAAAATGTCCGCTGCAAAATCCTTGTTAGTCTTGTGTTACTAGATAGTTTGTTGTATGTTTTTTTTTATTAAAAATATCTAAGCATGTAGTAAAATGGCACTTCTTCAATTTATAAATGAACATCAGTGATAACACTTACTTGTTCCAGAGCAAATGCTTATTCACAATAATTAGGTTAATTTGCAGGTAAACATATATAAAAAGTAATGAGCTGCACAAACAGATCATTCTCCACCAGTCATATATCTGTCATAATCATTTTCATGTGTCTACAGGTTAACTGTGAGAACCTCTGGCTTTGATGCGGTTTTTATACTTCTGTTTTAATAACTTTGAGGACAGTTAAAATGCTTTGGAAAGTCACATTTCATTCCAATCATGGAATGAAGACAATATTTCTCTTTTTAACCTTTTCGGACCCTGCGTCTATTTTAATGGACATTATATGTCAGGTCGGGTCTGTGTTTTTTTTTGTTTTGTTTTTGGTTCCGGGGCATTTCAACTAATGTAAAGCCTGTTGTCCATGAAATTAGCTTTGTCATCCAATCAACAGCAGTAAAGCTCTGTCTCTTGTAATTTAAGAGATGTCCACATGGGTGAAAAAAGGCATGGCAGCACTTTGTTCTAAACACAAAAGCAAGCAACATTTTCAATGATTGTATTGATATTTATTGATTTGTTTACCAATATTTCATAGATTGTATAGAAAAAAGGAGGACAAAATTTACTAATACAAGTTAAAAACCAAAGAATTGGAGCTTTTCCATTATGATGGAAAGTGGGCTTAGACGTTAAGCATGTCTGTCCATTATAATGGACAGTGGATTTAGAGATAAAAAGGGTAGTTTTGCCATAAATCACTATTTACTTCACTATTTTACTTAACCTCAAGTGGTTCAAACTTCGTATCAGTTTCTTTTATATGTTGAACACAAAAGAATACCTGTAATCATTTACTTCCATAGAAGACAAAACAAATACTGTGGAAATTTTCTCGATTACCTGCCGTAACCCTCGCTCCCTGAAGGACGGAATGGAACTCATTATGTTAAAAACATTATGGGGACTCGCCAGATGACCAATCACTCTGCCAAGCAAATAGCGCACAACGTCACCAAAGGCGCAACCTTTCAACATCCCCTGGCCCTTTTATCGCAAGATTATGGGAGTAATAGAATTAAGGAGGTCATAAAAGAGTTGAAGCTTGTCAGTACGCTAGGAATTTTTTTTTTGTATACGGCAGTGCGTTGGGAAAGTGTCCCAGTAGTAAAGTGGGGAGGGCAACTACAGTGGCCACTATCTACCCAAATGGAGAGACACTGTGACAATACGGAATATTGGCTAGCCCTAACTTAGGGGGAGCACTACATAAGAGCAAGATGGTTAGCTGGGAGAAAAAATACAGGTCCAGCCTAAGAGGGGAAAAACGCTGGTTGTCCAAGTGGGCATACCCCGTTGAAATTCTACAGACCTGCCTGAGTGCTCACTGCGCTGTGGAAAGCAATGAGGGTGGCTCGTGCTTTTGCAAGCACATGCCGTGATCTTAGCTGGGCATGAGCTATTCATGAGAACTGCCTCTACATGTTGGACCCTCAGACTTGCAGCGAGAAGGGAGAAGTGACCAGGTCGACAGCCACCGAATGGGCCGTTGACCTACTGGATGCAAATCTTTGAGCTCTAGTAGGTCTCTGTAGCAGCACAAGTCTCTTTCTCTTCAGTGCGTAGCTCTTAAGTGAAGTGTTCAGCAGAGGCTCCTCCAGGTGCTGCTTATGTACAAACTGTAAAAAAAATCCATAATTTTACACTTTATTTCGCGGCAGCTGGGGTGCTGGAAAAAAAAACGTAAAATAACGGTTGTTAAATGACAAAAATTTACCATGAAATAACAGACATTATATTACAGAAATGTCCTTAAATTTTCATTTCTGGTAAATTTCTGTAATTCAACTTCTGTTATTTTACATAAATTTCTGTAATTTAATGGCCGTTATTTTAGAGTTTTACGGATTTACGGATTTATTTTACAATGTAGTGAGCTTGGGAAGAAGTTTCCTTCTGCCTTTTCAAAGGCATTCATTGACCATTTTTCCTTACTCTTCAGATTGAGTAGCCATTTGGTGATTCCCCATAATGTTTTCAACATAATGTTGGAGTTCCCTGACGTGAAAGGAAAAATTGTTAACAGGTTTTCAGCTTTCCTCAAAATATCATTCTTTGGTGTTCAACAGAAAGAAGAACCCAAATGTTTGAAATAAGTAAAGAACGAGTAAATGATGACAGAATTTATAATTTTGGGTGACCTATTTTATGTCTATCCATTATCATGAGCAGTCTATAAAATAAAAACCTGAACATTTAAATATGATTTAAGTTTGTAACCTTCAACTAAATATCAAAAAAATTATATTATTTAATTTTTAATTTCATGTTGGTGCATTGTTTTTGAAGTACATTTGTTTTGATGTGATGTACATTGAAGTGAACAAACAAAAATATATGAATGTTTATTGAAAATTGTATTCCTTTATTTGGTCTTGTTTATGGAGCCTTAAGGACAGGGAAAATCTACTTTTACATTTTTATGAAGGATGAAACATAATTAAGGGTAAAGCATATTTACCAGAAACTCGAGATATTAATGGAAATCCCCATGCGGTTCCTATGGGACGTTTTGTAAAGCCTGTCTGTGTGATCAACAGTGGGACAATCTGTGAGATCAGAGTGAGCCAGGTATTTAACCTACAATGAAATTTAATGAATTTAAGCATATTCATAACTTAAATTGTTACATCATATGCTGAGAACAGTGAAAATAATTTTCTCCTCAGGCCTAGAAGTCGAAGAACAGAATAAATGCATTGGGTTATCTTTGATTAGGATATTGTGACCCGAGTACAGTCCTGTAATGCAGGTCAATGAGTCAAGTGTGGGCTGAATACCCAGCATCTTTAGCTCTGAACAGCTCTCCAATGAAATTCCTCCCTCTACAACAGCATGGGAAGCATGTGAAGTGACAAGCTGCACCAGAACAGAGGTGGAACAGTGAGAGCGTTTACAGTACGTGGTTATCAGTAATCTGATTAGTTTATTCATAATTAATGGCACACATTAATCTGTCTCCATGTGATATCCTTCCAGAATATCATGTATCCACTTACAGTTTGTCTTCATTATCTTACATTTAATTTTTAACTCTTTAAGAAGTATGGTCCCTCATGTGGATTCAGTACACATTTTTTATCCCACACTAATACATTTTCATTTAAAAATGCATATCCGTCTCTCCGTTTTGCCTTCCATGGACACTGAGACTGTGTTTATCTCTTTGAAAATGCTCTCTAAAGTGGATAATATTTGTGAAATGTCGTTTTTGAAGTGTGGACTGTGAAAACAATCTTTTGAAAACAACAACGCAATTTCAGTTATATGACCAATGCATTTATATGAGTTACATGAATACAGTTATATGACCATAAATATTGCAACAACGTTCATAGGGGAGTGCAGCAGTGGTGTAGTCCTAAAAAAAGGTGGTGTACTATTACCCACTATATACCCATGCTGTTTTATAATTTTACCTGAACGTTTCAGCGAGACTTCATTCAGTTAACTTCGAAAAACCCACAAAATTTTCTTACAGCTGCTGTGGTCGTCAGAGGGCAGGGAATGGCACAAAATATAAACAAATATGCATCAATTGCAACAAATTAGGATGAGAGTTTAAAAAAATTTTGGTATACAGTTAAAGGGAAAGTCTAATCAGCAAAACAAGTGAGTATACCGAGGGTATACGCAAATATTGATCCTCAGAAATTGTAATACCCAAACAGCTAGTGGAAAAAGTAGGCATACTGAGTATACGTGCATATAGCCCTGACTACAATTCAATTCAATTCACCTTTATTTGTATAGCGCTTATACAATGTAGATTGTGTCAAAGCAGCTTCACATAAAAGGTCACAGTAAATAGGAACAGTGTAGTTAAGTTTGTAGTGTTTAAGTTCAGTTCAGTTTAGCTCAGTTCAGTGTGGTTTAATAATCACTACTGAGAGTCCAAATATTGAAGAGCAAATCCAACGATGCGCAGCTCTACAGATCCTGAACCATGCAAGCCAGTGGCAACAGCGGAGTGGAGTCCAGCACCACTGGAGTGCAGGGCACAAAGTAACGCAGGGTAAATTGTAACATGGAGTTTAAAGGTATTTGCTCAGGGTTAACCATGGTATTCTTCCAAGGTTTTCACCACAGTGTCGGCAGACATCTTCCTGCCAATTATTGAAAATGTTCGGCAAAATTTGGATGAGAAACACAGGAGAAACCATTTTTGCAGCATAAAAGTATTTTTTATTATAGTCTATATTTTTTTATTTTAAAAAAATCTGTGAAAGTATGAATGTAAAATCTTATATTGCTGTGATTAGCGTCTTCTATGCTGAAAGATGGAACTATTTTGAAAGATGCTAGCCAGTTTTGAAGAAAACACGACACAGCGGGGTTAGTTGTGACAGGGTGTTACAAATAAGCCATACACTTTTGGACACCAATTAAACAAACAAAATAATTGTTGAATTTTGAGTGTAATGTTAAGAACTTTTTATATAAAAAATGTTTTTTAATATAGTAAAAAAATCATTTTATAATACTGCAAAAAATGCATTGTATAATAATGTATAATAATGCTAATAAATACAAATGTGTTTATCCAATAAATAAATTAATAAACATTCTGTCCTGTGTAGAATAAAAAATAAATTGAGCCAAGCACTGAGGAAATATAGCTACTATTTAAAGTAAACTGGATTTAAATGGATTGTGTGAATCTGACTTCTGTAAGCATGTGTTACAACTAACCCTCTGTTTGTTACAACTTTCCCTGCAGGTGGAGTAAATAGTAACATTTTTACTCCTGGCACTGTCGGCAATACTGCACAGAAACCATAGGCCCGGCGATCATACAACCAGTGCTCATTTATTGGAGAGGCTTGTGTTTTGTTGGTAAAAAAAATGGTTAGTCTAACCCCATTACTTTGTTCATTATTTGGCCCGCTCTCCCCTACTCACAGTTCACGGGAAGAAGGTGGTGGGAAACCCATGAACATTCATATACATTAATAAAGGAATAAACACACAGGTGGCAGCAGTCCCTCATGGCGACTATACCACCAAACTGAAAGCAAACATGAAATGCCCAGGGGTGGTCCTCTCTTTTCTTCTTCTGTTATTTTCTTTTTAACTATTGTCAGGTCGATATTAAGCAATATGTTTTATTAATTGTCTACAGAACAAACCATCGTTATACAATGACTACCTAATTACCCTAACTTGCCTAATCAACCTACACTGTAAAAAAATATCAATCAGTTAGTTCTGACAGCATACATAGTTAATTTGATTCAGCTTAAAACTTTAAGGCAACCAGGATTTTTTTTACAGTGTAGTTAAGCCTTTAAATTGGACTTCAAGCTGAATACTAAATATCTAGTAAAATATTATGTACTGTCATTAGGGCAAAGATAAAGAAATCAGTTATTAGAAGTTAGTTATTAAGATTATTGTTTAGGAATGTGTTGAAAAAAATCTTTCCGTTTAACAGAAATGAGAGAAAAAAAAAAAAAATATATATATATATATATATATATATATATATATGTGTGTGGGCTAATATTTCAAAAGGGCTAATAATTCTGACTTCACCTGTATATTTTAAATATATAATTTGAAAAGTATACAATTGAAAAGATTTAACAAGGTATCTACTCAATTTGTTCAAATATTTTTGACAAGTGAATATTTATTATCTTGCATGTGTGTTTTTCACAGTACATCATGCTGTGTGTGTACTAGTTTTGGTGGTTTAGGACAGAGATTTGTATAATAGGTATGGCCTAGGTATTCCAACAGTGGGGTGGTTTATGAAGACAAACCTTGTGTTTTTGTAATTTTAAAACGCATAAAATCATACTTAAAGGGGTCTTTTGATATTCAGAATTTGCCACTTGTTTCCTGTGAGGTTTAGGGCTAGGGGTTGGGTAGGGCCATATAATAGCAAAATGCATTACACCTATGGAGTCTCCTCGTAAACCACCAAAATCAATGTGTGTGTCTGAGTGTACAGTAAGAGCAGGCATCAATGAGCTGCAAAGCTCATTAATCTTCACAACTGTTCCAAATATGGCAGACCTGATCTTATGATTCTAGGGGTAATATCTGGCATTACACTGTAAATGAGCATATAAAGCCATTTCTGTGGATTTTTTTTACTTACCACATACCATCTTTGTAGATATCAGAGAACAATTGAACTGATTGATTCAAATAACTTTGTCACCTTTTATCTTGTTAATATCGGAATATCACTGTCCATGCTAACTAACATTCTGCCTGAGTGTGCTTACATACACATTCTTAACCCAATAATGCATCATCTAAACATTTTTCGTGTACGGGAGTTTTACTGAAGTGTGCACTTATGAAATTTAATGCTGGCACATCCTTCCTGCCAATTTATCAGCAGCTGGTCAGGGTGGAAAATGACCAGCTAAATCTAACTAAAACCAGCTTGACCAGCCTAGCCAGGCTGGGAGCCTAGCCAAAACCAGCTATGTCCAGCTTAAAGCAGGCTGATCAAGCTGTTTTTAGCTGGTCATTTTCCATCCTGACCAACTAAGACCAGGCTGGAAATGGCTAGAAACCAGCCTGGAAATGGCCAAAACCGCTCTAAAACCAGGCTGGTCAACCAGCTAAATCCATCTTAATCCAGCCTAGGCTGGTTGGCTGGTTTTAGCTGGTTGTCAGAGCAGGGTAGTCAGAGCAGAAGATTTGAAACAGGGGAAGGAAAAATAAACCACACAGTCGAACCCTTCTTTGACCCAAAGAATGAAAAATGCGTGAAGCAGAAGTAAAAGTGCTTCTGACAAAATGCTGGATATTGAGAATTAATATGTGAATAAGTTGACAAGTAGCAATACTCATCTAAGGTTTATCAAATAATTAATTCAAAAAACTGCTACAATTTGACAAAATAATCTATTTTAAATGATCTACCTATATCTATTAAAATACATAGGTTATAATATCTATAAACTGATAATCAGCGTATTGATGTGCTTGTAAACGCGCTCGCTGATAAAAAAAAAAAAAAAAGTTGCACGCATATTTGAACATATGAGCACTAAGCAGCACACAGAAATGAGACAGATGATAAGTGTAGTGTGCACACATAAACGCTCCCTCACACACAAACAGACTAATGAGATAAGATTGCACTCGGACATGTCTTGATCATTAATGGGAGGTCAGTTTGCCGTAAGTCCATTTAAATGCACTTAAACTCAAGCCAAGCTGTGTTTTCATTACCAACAGAAATTTCCTGTACAGTATGTTTCGCTCCAGCAGTTCTTCAAACTACGTAAGTGTGAGAGACAAAACAATTAGTAATGATTTATTTTATCAGTTCACTTCAATGTACTGTTCTAACCAGTTCATCGATAAATCAGGAGGCCTGGTGAAATCTGTTCACTCGATAATTATAAAGGTCCAGTAGAGAGTAAACTGATATAATGATATCTGAAAATGTCTATTATGGAGTCATTAATGTTTTTGTTGTTGGTGGTGATGTTTTTTTAAAGGTATCTCTTGAGGACAGCAAAGATGTATTTAATGAGAAACACCTTAAATAAAATGTTTTAAAGAAACAGTTATATGTTACTTGACTGCTTGCCTATTTTAATGATGTATATTTAGCCTAAAAGATGTTCTAGTGCGATGAAGTGCAAATGTGCATATAGAATTTCTTACTTACAGTTGAAGTCAGAATTATTAGCCCCCTTTGAATTTTAGTTGATTTTTTTTGGGTAATATTTTATTTATATAAATTATTTACATTTTTAAAAAAACATTTTAAGGTAAAAATAAATAATTATTAGCCCCTTTAAGCAATGTTTTTTTCATTAGTCTACAGTACAAACCATCGTTAAACAATAACTCGCCTAATTACCTTGCCTGCATAGTTAACCTAATTAACCCAGTAAAGCCTTTAAAAGTCACTTTAAGCTGTATAGAAGTGTCTTGAAAAATATCTAGTCAAATATTATTTACTGTCATCATGGCAAAGATTAAATTAACCAGTTATTAGAAATGACTTACTAAAACTATTATGTTTAGAAATATGTACACTCTAAAAAACGTTGGGTTATTTATTTAACCCAATGGTTGAGTTAAAAATATTTGGTGCTTTGTTGGGTTATTTTAAACCTTTTATTGGGTTATTTATTTAATAACTCAACCAGTTGGGTTACAATTTTGAAATTTCAACAGTCAACTGATTGATCTGACACAGAACCGCTGTAATAATATGCGTACGTGATGCTGCTCTTGCGTTATAAAGTTTATGCAAGCTCTAATGCAGTAATATTGTTATTTTTTAAATCAAATTGCCTCCTCGTGTCGTGTTTTTTTTATATCTGTTTTACCTGGACTTTTAATTATTGATGATACAAGCGTGCGCGCTTCATAGACGATCTATATGCGGATAAAAACGCTTTCTCTACCTCCGTGTTCATCTCTACAGTTGTTTTGGAGGAAATGATACACGTATTTGAGATATTCCGCCGTTAATATCGTCTTTAGGACCCAGCAGAGACATCAAACCGGAGTCGCGTCCAGTCTTGTTGAAGGTATGTTATGTTGTCTAAAAACACTGTCCTTTCGCTAGGAAACTATATTGTAACAATTAAATACTAATATAGACACATATATGTGCTACATTTTGTTCAGGAAGTTGCTAGTTTTCCCAAGAAGTACGGAATCTGAGCATTATATTATTATTGGTTATTAATCGCCGCTAGAGGGCGCTGAATGGATCGTTGCGTCGCTGAAAGCTTCTGCTCTGCTCGTCCAGGATAACTTTCTCACGCAACGTGAGAAAGTTATCCTGGACGAGCAGAGCAGAAGCTTGCTACATCATCTTTTATCAGAAGAGGATTCATGATCCATTTCAAGGTACTTGATTATTAACTATTGAAAGGTAAATGGTATTATTACTGTTTGTGTGTACTATATTGAAGGCCCTGAAAATTGCATTTTCCCTACATCTTATACTAACATACAGGGATGAAACCACAACCCGGATAATGTTAGATGCTAATATTAATGTTTAATGTTTAAACGGTTATAAATGTCATACAACAATTAAATATAAGCGTAAAGAATTATACATATAAAAATTGTAACATCTGCTAGCTTTGTATAATAATAGTAGTAATATATGCTAATAAACAATAATACAAAGCCCTTAAACATACACTGTCCTTGCCCAGTTTTCAATTCAGGTGATGCTGTGACCACTCAACTGATAAATGTTGTCTGTCAGCTCATGTTAATATGTGGTTAATTTTATTTTTTGCTTGTTTGTTCATTGTAGGTTGCTCTGGACAGAGCGAGCTTTAATCCTCCTTGATAATCTTGTTGAGAAAGGTGAGAAAACAACAGCTCTGTATTTTGTAATATTTACATGATGTAAAATGCACAGATACACACACTTAAGCAGTATCATATGTTGTAAAGGTGTCTTTACATCACCATATGTCTGAAAATCAAATGATACATTTGTAATTCTTCTGTAAATGCATTTATACTTCTCTGAACAGCACTGGTAGTGTGTACAGACACAAATGTCTCTTTCAAAAGTGTTTCTGTGCCTTATTTCAGTGTGAATTTGGTATTAGACTGTATCAGGCATGAAACCACAGGTAATTACAGATGACTGATTTAGAGTCTAAGCACAGTTCAGAAATTTCAGAACTCCACTCCTGGAACATTTGACCAAATTGAGATATTACAGACATTAACCTATTTATATTAATTATTGCGTTATGACTGTTATTTCAGTAGAAATCTGTGATCAAGAGTTTGACTCTTGTTTCTGAAGTTTCTGAGCATGAGAATTAAGCACACTGATGAACATCAGTGCACAATTGACCATGTAAAATGGACCTTATTTGCCCACCAAATTTGCAAATGTGATGCACCTTAACAACTCACATAAAATACTAATTCTGCAGCTAAAAGTGCACATTTTTATAGTTTTTTTTTCTCTTTATCTGTTTAAGGTACCCCTGGAGATGACCACTTACAGCCTTCCAGTTATCTTTTCTCCATTGCTAAACTGGGTAAATACATGATTTTTGTTGTTATTTGGTCCGGCGTACATGTGCAAGTTTAAAATTTCTGTTTTAAGGTTGGAGCGAACATCATTTGGTATATGGAGGAGTAGGTAACTAAACCATTCTTGGTGTGAAATTCCACAGCATTTTTTCCTCTGTTAAAGTCAGTGGGGACGATCAAGTTTTTGACTTGCTTTGTCCTTTAAGTTATCATCTGTGGTCAGCAGAAAAAATAAAAAATAAACAAAAATCAATCAACAACTTGAGGGTGAGTAAATGATAAATACACCCAAAAATCGGTGAAACCCCCCATATTCAGCAGCAGAGGCGAATCCATCATGTTCTGGAGCTGGGTCAGTTGGCATTGCTGTGTGAAGTTTGCATGTCCCTCACAGTCCAAACGCATGCAGTATAGGTAAATTTAATAAACTAAATTGGCCGTAGTGTATGGGTGTTTCCCTGCTTTTTGGGTGTATTCATCATTTACTCACCCTCAAGTAGTTGATTGATTTTTGTTTATTTTTTATTTATTTCTGCTGACCACAAATGATAACTTTAAAGGACAAAGCAAATGAAAAACGTAATAGTCCACTCCCGACTGACTTCAACAGAAGACAAAAACGCTATGGAATTTCACTGTGGCCCAAGAATGGTTTAGTTACCTATATTGTTCAAAATATCATGTTTTGTGTTCATCTGAGGAGAGATTTAGAACAAGGGCAGGGTGAATTACAGATGACAGAATTTCCATTTTTGTGTAAAATATCCCTTTAATAAATCCAGTGTACTGTTTGCATGGCATGGATTTAAGTGCTGTTTTTGTTTATTTATTTTTAGATTGCTCAGGACAGGTATTTTATACCCACACACCAAAGAAACTTTTTGAAGTTTGGGGAGATGCATCACTGCGGACCCTCTCGTATTGCAAAAAAAGAAGAGAGCCTTGGATCTACCAGTTCAAGCAGACATTTCATCTGGCGAGACAATCCTGCATAACAGCTCTGTTTTAATCCCAATTTATAGCATTTCACCTTTGATATGAGGGGCTTGTTTTGAGTTTAATTATTGTGTTTTTTTCTGTTTGATATAAAGACAGCCTTGGAGATCCCACTTTGGAGATGTCGCTTTAACAACTCAGCCAGCTTTCCTTTCTCCACTGCCATACAGATTGTGCAGCAAGATGGTTCGGCCCTCATACCAGGAGGAAAAACAAGAATTTGTTGATTTGCGAATTCTTGGTGCATTATTTATGACAATAAATGCTGGACATTATTTAATTCATGTGTGTATACTTGTATTTCGTTCAGTACTTAGAGGAGGAGGAGCAACAGAGACAGAACCCTCTTATCCTGCTGCTTGGGGATGAACCAGACTGCTCTCAGGCGTTTGTTATTGTGAAAGATGTGGCACTAAATTCATGGATTTAAATAAAGCTTTGCCAATGTAATAAAAGCGGTGTATTTTTTATTTTCATATAAAGATGGCTACTACTATAATAATAATAATTAATAATAATAATAATAATAATAATAAATTATTATTATTTAGGGGTTAAGCCACTTTTTGGCAAAATAACCCAACAAATTAGTTATTTTTATAACCCAAATTGTTGGGTTAACCTTATCAACCCAATGGATTGGGTTACAATAACCCAACAGAAGGTCGGTGCCAAATTGACCCATCTATGGGTTACCTGTTGGGTTATTATTAACCCAACTTTTTTAAGTGAGTAGAAAAAAAATCTTCTCTGGGTTAAACAGAAAATGGGGGAAAATAAACATAATAATAATTCAGGGGGGCTAATAATTCTGACTTCAACTATATATGCATTTAGACATCAAGAAAGTATTGGTGTGTATCCATTTAAGCCCTGTCTCCTCAATCGCTTTATGTGGTTGTGTTCTACTTGGTTTCTGAATTTTACAATCAGTTTAGGCTACACACTAAACATGCTGGGGGTCTTAGTCATGGACTTTCAGTTTTCCCTCCATTTTTTTAGTTAATTTGTCTGTGCAGTAGTTTCAGTTCAGTTAATCTATTTCCCAGTGTATTTAAGTCCTTGTGTCTCCTATTTTCTTAGTCTGGTCTTATATTTAAGTATATGGACCGTGTGCTGTTCCTTTTCTGTGGATTATTATCTTTTTTCATCGATACAATAGTGAACTCTCTGTCTCAGCTTCCACATTTGAAACTAGGTTGTTTTTTAAGACAAATAACGAAAAACGTAATAGTTTAGTTAAAAATTTCTATGAAAAATTTTACACAACAGCTGGTAAAATTGGGTAGAAATAACACTGAATGTTACACTACTCATACATTGCAGTAATACAGAGTTGAAACAACTGAAACTAAAGTCAGGCCCACTTTATATTAAGCTGCCTTAACGTATATGTGCTTACAGTGAAATTAATCATTTGTTACAATGTACTTATTGTGTAAATCCATGTTTTTACATTGTACTTATGATTGATTAAATACATGAATCTAACCATAACCGTATCCCACCTCAAGAACACAAGAAATGTTCATTACTACCTTATGAACACAGTAAGAACACTGTATGTATTTTGATGCAAGCACATGCAGTAGTAGTTAAAGCCACTTAGTATAAAGTGGGATCAAAAAGTCTCTCAAATTAAAAAAATAAATATATAAATACATTTTTTTAATATGTACCTACAATGTAAGTTAATGTCTGGTTACCAACATTTTTCAGAATGTCTTGCATTTTGTTCAACAGAAGAAAGACATTCATAAAAGTTTACACCATATTAGTGTAAGTAAATGGTGTGGAAATATTTGGGCGAACAATCCCTAAGTTTAAAGTATTAGCCACTGGGGAAGAGACTGGTTTTATTCACTCAACCAAATCAATTTTAAATTATATGATACTTTGACATATGTTAGTTTTGAGCACAGTATCTGTACAATTAACATTCTTTCAGCAGATTGCTGAGTAAATAAGCGTTTCATCTTCTTTAATTATAAACCGTTCACCACTTTAGCTGACTATGTTCAGCTATGAGCCAAATGGGTTTTCAACTCTTCTCTCTTCCTCTATCTCTTTCTCTCTCTTTCTCCCTCCCTCCCTCTCTCTCTCTCTCTCTCTTTGGCAGAGATGGTGAGGGGATTTTTTTGTGAATTGACTTAGATGATGGAATGATGACAGACGGATGGCAGATTAAGGCTTGCCCTGTAAACACATGCCCCCAGTTTCACAGAGCAGAACAAAGAGGGTTTCTATCAGGTCTTTAACCGCAGCAGAAAACTCAACCTGCCAAAGGGAGGAACTCAACTAAAGCTGTCACAATAAACCAAGACTTTTTAGAAAACACAAACTCAATGGGATGCACCTGCATAAAGACACACATTCAGCCTACAGCACATACTGTATTTAATGAAAGAAGCAAAGCAACAAGTGTTATTAATTGCACAGTTATTTATGCAGTTTTTGGGGGTCTATAAAGCAACCAATTTAATTAGATCAAGCTCAAAATGCTACTGTACAAAAAAAATGAAATAAAATCATTTAATGGTAAGTTTTTGTATGGGGGAATTACCAACCTACTTCACACATGACGTCACACGGGTTCAACCGCGCATGTTGTGCGGTAGGATGCCAAAATCGATTGTCGAAAAATAAAAAAATTTAATTTTACCATACACCACACTGCTTTTAATGCCAACCGCAATCGTCTTGGCTAACAACCATCAGAAGAGCTGAATGGAGTGAGGATCTAATTAAAAATGCTTGAATCTGCAGTTTTCAGTTTATATCAGGTAAGCTCACGCTATGCTGAATCATACGCGTTACTCGTTTTTGATTGCAGCAATGATTTCAGCAAAAACACAAATAAATATGGTAACACTGAATGCTTAGAATGAAATGAAAAGGTGTAAGTTCACATGCCGTACAGGTGCAGTTCGCTGTCAGAATGCAGTTGTTTTGCTTGTTGATGATTACCCAGGCCTTGTATAGTTCCGTCTTCTTTCCTTGTCTTTGGCTAGGCAGAACCTCGGTTTTTAGCACTACATAGTTTTGAATCTGGTAATCATAGAGCATTATTTCTTGCACATGACCACACAGAACTAAATTGTTGGCATCCAAAGACTTGTAGATCTTTAACTTCTCTCTTGTAAAATCACTGGGAGTTTTCAAATGATTCAATTTTTTTTTTTTCTGCAACCTCGATGCACGCACATCCTGAATGTTTACAAACCGGTAATTCACCTATAATGTAGGATCTAAAAAACATTTCAATATAATTTTACAGCTAAATTTTGTTCAGTTTATGAATTTTGATTGTAAAAATTATTATGTTATATTTTGCAGTGAAAAAACATACTGACATTTACTTCCATGCTCTGTGCGAGAGCTCACATTAGATGGTTTTTCATTTAAATAACTGTTAAATTTGAAGTCTTTTGGTATAATTTAACTATATTGTATATTTATACTCGTAAAGGGCTTTTTCGTTTGCATTAATGGTTCTAAAAAGAGCATTTAACATCCACATTGCACAAAAGGTACTTTATAGTAAAAAACAGATCCTAAGATTTTCCATTTGTTCTTTAGACTTAGAAAAAAAATAGTAATCTGTTCACAGAACGATTTCTATGGAGCAAAAATGGTTCTTCTGTACGTAATGTATTGAATTATTTTTGCTATTGGTTAACATTATCTGTTCACATTTCAAAAAAATTTAATCCATAAAATCTAAAATATTAATAACCCCAGCTGCCATCATATAGATAATTTATGAGTTATGCATTCTTACTGTCTCTAGTGTCATATCATAAGTTTCTCAATTTCCTGCTTTTTAGATCCCATACTTGTATTCTGAATAGGCAGTGAAGTCATGCATGCTCCCTACATCCCAAGACACCGACAATAATATGTTTTTTTCTAAACTGGAATGACACTTCCAGTAATCTGAGATTCTATCTAAGCAGTTATTCATTATAAACACACCCCAGGGTGAACATGCCATTAGTCTTGGCTTCTTTTCAAAAAGTGTCTGTTTTTGTGAATGTGTGGTCATGCTTCATGAATATCTTTCTGATAACTTTCTGATAAGAGTTGTGAAATGGGCTTTTCGTTTTTATTTAATATGTTAGGGAGAATCCGTATGCAAGAAATAAGTCAAGTCCTTATTTATATAGCACTTATACAATTTCATCTCAGTTTATCTCTGAGCAGTTTCATATTAAACAGGAAAGGAAAAGAACAAAACTAGGCAAGTTGATTCACTTCGGTTCATTCATTATAAAAAAGAACAGGTCAAGAACAGGTTCACTGCTATCAAATCAATGTTATCAGGGCTTTTATCAGTAGAAATGCCAAGATAAAAATTTTGTTTTAGAATGACAAAATGTTTTTAAAGGTCGCATTTTAAAGCTGGTCTGCCTGAGCCTTCTAACAGTACAAATCAATGCCAAAATGAGACAGCCAATCAAATTAAAGTAGGTGTACAGTCTTTTTTTTTTTGCATCAACATCTGTTGCTGACACTAGAAAAACATAGTTAGTCAAAAATAAAATACAAAAAATTTCAAAAAATACAATTAAAGGTCTCATAAAATTAAAATAAAGATTTTTAGATGTCAGTATCAGTATTGTCAGTTTTTAAGATATCTACTGTATAAGCTAGTGTGCTCCAAAAGTGTGACCAGATTTTCATTTAGAAGATATAAAACTGATATGAACATGCACTGTAAAACCCAACAATCAACTTTATCAAATGAAATGAGTGTAGTTAACTAAAAATTGACTGAAAGTTAATTCTACTGATTGGAAAAGAGTTTTGAACTCAGTGTTGAAGGTAATGAGTTAATTAAATACCGCATTACTTCAACTTAAACGGAGTAAGTTCAGCACTCATATACATTTGTTTTTTAACTCAAATGGTTTGTTGCACTCGGTTCCCTCAAACAGTTTGAGTTGCCTTAACTTATTGGGTTTTACAGTACTCTGTTGGTTTGAGTTCTCTTGATTTATAGGTTTTTACTGTGCTCAAATTGCTTCATTTACTTGAATGGATTAAGCTCACAGTACTCATTAGGATTAGTTTTTGAATCTAAATGGTTTGTTGCAATCGGTTTCCTCAAATGGTTTGAGTTACCTTAACTTATTGGGTTTTACAGTGTGTAATGCTTGTAGTTTGTCACTTCTGCCTAAATGGATCATCGGTTTTATTCACGTCACCGCATACTTCAGTTTCCCATCAAATCTTGGGATTTGACATACCCCACCCCCTTCAAGATGCTTCTCATATGCTATTCATTTGATGAGCTTGAGCTCAACCGCTTTCACTGGCAGAGTGGTGATAAAACAAAAACACTATTGGCTGTTTTTTAAAAAGAGGAGGAGCTGCACTATGTCCCACCCTCTCGACATGTTTTGTTTGAAATTACGTCAAACGTTGAATAAAAATGCATATTTCAAAGCACTTCACGCGACCTTTAATCCAAGCTTTAATTCATAAACCAGACAGAATGAATAGATGAATGAAATGGTGAAAGCTGGAACCTTTGCTTTAAACCTAAAATGACACAAACTTTTATTGGTTTAGTTTGTTGTTGTAGGATGAACAAGGATGTTAATCTAATTTTACTTTAGAGATGTTTATTGACGTAGACTTCATTTTCACCCCGAATTTCACCATTGTGAATCAAAAATATGGTATTATTTAAGCAATTTGTGCAATTCATAACTGAATGCCACAAGACAATAAATGCTCTGTTTCACTCTAAAAAAATGCTGGGTTGTTGTAACCTACCACTGGGTCAAATATGGACTAACCCAACACTTAATTATGTTTTTTTTCCAAATAAATTTAAATGACACTTTTTATCACAACTGTTGGATTTGTCCATATTAAACACACATTGGATTACAACAACACATATAAATAAAAGACATATAAATAAGAGTGAACATTTTATTATATTGAAATATGATTTGCAAACAGTTTTGAGAGTTCAACATCTAGAATGTTCTTGTCACAAGAAGGGATGGGAACCAGAGATGTAGGTGTATAAACAGTTTATTGTAAAGGATGGCAGAGTAAACATAACTCAATGAAGCTGATGTGCAGGATGGAGAATGGAATGACCAGAAGGAGATGTAGTGACCGGAGGAAATCTCAGAGGAGCCAGGAACACAGTTATTTGGATATGGAGATCAATGACAACCAGAGGAGGAACCAGGAATAACCACACAAGGAATGAGAAATGCAGACATGGAGATGACAGGGAACGACAGAGGGGAGTAACTTTCAAATAGAATTTAAACACTGACCATATGGAGAGTGCAGTCCTTTGTTGGTGTAATGAGCCAGACACAGTGCAGAGTGGTGATGGTATTTATGGGGCTGGAGTGATGAACAGAGATGATGTGCTGGTGCGGAGCTAACTAGTATTTGGGTGACTGTGATCGTGGTGATTAAGGTGACATCGAGTGAAAAGAACCTGGCCTGGCTGTGACAGGTCTTGTCCATCACTGTGTCTCTTCACACTTTGAAAGTTTAAAGCAAATAAATGGTCACCTTAGTGATCAAGACATGTTTACAGTCTTGAATGTAATTACTGAACACACATATATGTGAGGAGTACAGATGCAGAAGCCTACAGAAATATGGTGGTGTGAGAAAGCAAAGTCCCTTTATGGCAAGTCATTTCACTCTGCGGCCATCTTTGAAACGCCTCTCGGGCAATATGCTCGGGCATTCTGTCTGAATGGGGAAACATCAAATTCTTCAATTGCTTGCCAAGCTTACAATTGAATTTCATACTAGAAATCACCAATAAAATTAAACAACAATTGTGTCTTTAGATTCATTTCTAAACGTCTAAATCACACAAAATCTGCAGAAACTCACGTCTGGTCCAAGCCCCTCCCATAGAGTATCGTCAGTCTATAGCAATCAATGATTGGCTCCGGTACTTGAAGGCGGGCTTTTTTCACCATATAGCGATCAATGTTTGGCTCCTGTACTAGTAGGCAGGGCTTTCATTTGCCATATCGACCGTTACACTTTTCCCCATACAAAAAGATACGAGTGACATGTCTTGTGCGTTCTGTAGTCTTTGGAGAAAGCCAACATACTGTTATACTACATAAACTTCTTCTTAGACTATTTTAAGAACAAATCTCCTCCAAGACTGTTTATACTATAACCACTAAACTAACTCCAAACCTCTAAACTATCCTGAATTAAGTTGCTTTATCTTTTCCAACTGATACGACTTTCGGGTTTCCGAAAACTGACCTGGAAATTTTGGAAAAGTCCCATTTACTTAACATTGGACCAAAATTTATGACCTGATAACTTTACACCAGACTGTCATACAGACTTAAGTTTGGGCTCATTTAACTCAGACTAGCAATCACTGATGACCTTTCAACCTACTAGCCACACCCTAGCAACCACTTAAGCTGGATTTATACTTTCGCCTGGCACCGCATCGCATGTCTCCGTTGACTGCGCGCGCACCTCGCGAAACGGACAAGGCGTTCGCCATTGTGATATGCTTTAAAACGACAAGGGGCGGTCAAAAGAAACCCACCGTATAGTCAAATGGATAAACAGAGAAGTAGGACGTTTCCAGAACTACAGATGCGTCCCAAATCGCATACTTATGCACTATTCTACGCTATTTTGTAGTATAAATAGTGTAAATAGTGCGTTCATGCTGAAAACTCTAAAAATAGTAAGTGCACTTTAATTACCCGGATGATGCACTTATTCAACCGGTAAAATGAAGTGTGGAATGATGGACACTTCACACACTTAATGACAACAGGTTTGCTCACAGAGCGGAAGGGGCGGAGCTATCGGGCGCACATGTTGGATAACTTTGTTTATTTAGCATGGTGAAAGCAAAATTCTACTACAAGAGGCATTATAGCGCCTCCCGATGGTGAATGCGGTTATACTCATGGCAGATATTATTTGGTAGTTTGGTCATTTATTTCACTAAATTGGCAACCGTCAAACGTCATCAAGGAAACGATTTGAATTTCCGCTGAGTAAAAAAACATTAGTGCTCCATTTGGGATGACACTACATGTACTATGCTGTTAAGTGTGTAAGTGCATAAGTACATAGTGCATAGTGTATAGTGTGCCATTTGGGACAGCTTACATCATATCATTAATATCATTCAATATTTTTAAACAAATTATTTTTATTGTTTTTATAAATTATTTTAATGATTATAAGGATTTTTATAATCATTCAAGATTTTTTTAAATCAAACTTTGATGCATCACTTGCTTTTGTTCTTATCTCAGACAGTTCTACCTATTATAATTTATTAAAATATTAATGACAGCAGAACATGGGTTGCTCTACAAATATATATATATATATTTTATGGCAAGAATAAAAGCAAAAAAAAAGCAGACTTACAAAAAAATACAGATGTTTTTTTAGATTTAGCCCGCTCCACAATTCACACATTACTGTCTGGCTAGTTTCTGTCCTATACTTATGCTAAAAAGGCAATAATAGTCCAACATTCCTGACCATTATCACCAATAAAGCCCAGAATAACAGGACATCAGTATACAGTAAACCGATAGGTTCAAATATTCTGTTCAGGTTATCAAATAAATAATTTATTCCTTAATGATAGTTTTTGTAACTATTGCAACTAATTGTTTTAAATTCAAAACTGCAATATATACACCAGTGTAAACCTATGGCTGGTGGAAAAACGTACTTCCGTAATTGTGTAAGTGGGTCTCCACTTTTGCCATGACCTCTTTTGGCTTTAACAAACTCATCCCTCAGGTTTTTCAAACCTTTTAACAAAAACTTTCCTCCTTTTCCAGGGCTGTTGTAATTTCCAGGCAAGAATTTCTTGATCATCTGGTTATCTCTATGATCACGGATCATAAAGATGACTGTACAGAGGTACTGTTTCAGACAAAATCTCTTCAAAGTGTTTCATATTCAACTTAAATCAAATGTGGCGCCGTGCGCACTGTTCGCTCAAAACAGCCAGCCGAAATTATGTTGCGCGCACCCAAAGCAAACTTCCACTAACACCGCGATGATGTCACATTCGCCGCGCACACTCAAGCGAACTAGCGAACGCGTCGAGTATAAACCAGGCTTGGCACCTTAGCAATTGTCCCATAGACTTCCATTATAAAAAACTGTAATTGACTTAACATTGAACATATTAACATACCAATACATAAAAACATACTAACAAACATAATAATCATATTAGCAAATGCTAATTCATACTAAATTCATGCTAGCAACATGCTAATTCATACTAGAACCATGCTAATTTTACCTGCCAACAACTACTCAGAACACATTAGCAATCGCCTATCAACACCTTAGCACCCACCTAGCAACACCTTAGCAACTGCCTAGTAACCACTCAGAACACCCTAGCAACCCCCTAGCAACACTTTATCAATGACCTAGCAATGCCTTAGCAACCATTCAGAACACCCTAGCAACCACCTAGCAACAACTTAGCAACCACCTAGCAACAACATAGGAACCACCTAGCAATGTCTTAGCAACAGCCTAGCAATGCCTTAGCAATCACCTAGCAACACCTTAACAACTACCTGGAACACTCTAGCAACCACCTAGCAACACCTTAACAACCACCTAGCAACATTTCAGAACACCTTAGCAACCACCTAGCAATGCCTTAGCAACAGCCTAGCAACACCTAAGCAACAGCCTAGCAACGCCTTAGCAACCAATCAGAGCACCCTAGCAACCACCTAGCAACCATCTAGCAACACCTTAGCAGCCGCCTAGCAACAGCTTAGCAGCCACCCAGTATTGCCTGAACAACCACCTAGCAAGTCCTTAGCAATCGCCTAGCAACCATTCAGAACACCCTAGCAACCACTTAGCAACACCTTAGCAATCACTCAGAACCCCCTATCAACAGCTTAGCAAGAAACATGCCAATCCATACTAGAATCATTCAAATCTTTATGTAATTATAAGGGTTTCAAATTTCTTCAAAACTACTTCAGTTTTTTAAACTTTAAAAGTACTTCAAGCTTTCAGACGAGGCTTTCTCAGCCAAGTTTGTCTATGAACTTTACTTTTCTAGTTTTCTTCGAAAATGTGCTTTTTTCAGCTTCCTAAGTTCAGCAATTTCAGTTCTTTTCATTGCCTTTAAAAAAACATAACTGTACGTTAATATAGGGGGATAATAATTAGGAATATCGTTATTATTATTTTATTTATTTATTATGACAGGATAGTAAGGCTAAATTGACATTAAGCAGTGTTGAAGAGAGACACCAGGAAAAATGGGATTGAGAAAGGTCTAAACTCTGGATCGCAGTTATCAGCGCCAACATGGTTACTGAATATGAAGTGTCTGTTAAACCTAATTTAGGACTGAAACCTAACTAGCATGCACTTTTTCTTTACAAAAATCTAGATTACATCTAAAAACATATCAAAGCGGTAAATAATAGTCCAACTTTCAGTACGTTTAAAAACAGTGAGACATCTTGAGAACCATGGCCTCTCATTCACTGAAAGAAGGAGTTTCCAGTTAGTGAAACATGTTGGGGAATTGTGGTTTTTCTTCTGAAAACTGAAGGTGTCCAGAGAGATCATAATTCATGAGCTCACATACAGAAATGATAGATATGTTCGCTCCTCAGAGGTGTCATTTCTGTGTATGTGTGGGCGGGTGGGTGCGCGTCAGTTAACAGTTGTTCACTTCCCCTTTCACACTTTCACAATATTGCTTCTTTAAAGCTATGTTTACCAAGAAAAAAAAACAATTCTTCCGGTCTACGAATATAGACTGTAACTTGTAGAGGAAGCAGTCATGTCAGGTTTCAAGCAGTGTGAGAGCAAAACAGGAAGTGATCTAAATTGTTCCAGCGATGTGGCTCATATAACATTTTTACAATATGATAATAATTACAATGACATAATCATTTCTGAGTGTTTTAGCTCTATCATCAGATGTTTCATTTTGCATTTTCAGCTGTCGTTTATTGTGACCTGAAATGTCTTTGCAGTGATAAACACGTGCACATCAGCATGATTTAGTTCAGCAGAATAATAGTGGCCATTTTGACATTCACAAACAGACTGAAATCCAGCATACATACAGACAGACACACACAACAAGCCTCACTTGTTTTCAAAGGTGCTTCCTTCCTCTTGGTTCCCTGACAAAACTGTTTATTTCTTCAGAATTTTTTTCACAAACCCCTCCCATCAGTGCAAAGTCAGTCTTTAATTGCAAATTTTAGCAATTCACATTTGGGCAGCTGTGAAATGGTCTGTGGCTAGATATGATTTTTGTGGGCTAGAATAAAGAGATAATGCTAAGTTAATGTGCCAATAGTAAACTAAAACCATAGTTGCTTATGACAACTGACCCGTTTAAGTCCTCCGTTTAAGTTTTTCCTTTAAGAAGTAATTTTCTACATCATGTAATCCATGTTCAATTTCTCAATGACATGCAAGCAAACAACCAAATAAAAAATCTCAAGAAATAAATAAAAAAGGAATTGATTTCCCTCCTGTCACATGAGGCTTTCAACTCCTAATTCCATAATGCAAACAGGAGGAAAACTCTCCCAAATAAAGGCATTTTGTTTTACATTACTAAAAATTACAATAAAATTTTCTAGAAAAAAAATTATTCAGAAGGTCATGATTCGCACTTGTTAAAAAATTACTTTATATAGCTTTAATTTACATTCTTGGGAGATACAAAACACAGACGTTTCAGCACAATGCCTTCCTCAGTGCGTGGCACAATTGCTGTGTCTTAATTAGCATACTATCCATCCTATATAGTATTTTGAAAATAGAATTAGTATGTCCCAAATCATAGTATGTTGAAAAGAGCCAAAAGGTTCCCGGAGGGTTTTCTATTTCCGGTTGAAAAAAATTAAATGTAGAACCGTCCATACTCTAACTGCTCTCAAAAATCTGGTCAGATATTAAAAAATACATAATTCCTAATAAAGTAAAAGAAACTAATTTTAAAATATTAAATAGATATTATTAGTAAGGCCAGGGAAGGTTTTTCACCCTTGTGTTGTTTTTGTAAAATGGAGCTGGAAACAATTCTTCATTTATTTTTCAATTGCAGTTTGAAAAAGTTTCCTTAATACTTATTGAAGTGTATTATAAATGTATCAACATAACCGATGTTTTGTTTATGGATTGCAACCCTGGATTATTGGAAATGGACAAAATAACAAAAATTCTTTTTTTTTTTGAAAGTACCACCTCCACAAAACAAAATGTATGTTGACTGTACCAAATTGTTAACTTCTTTTCATTGATGAAATGTTTTTTCACAAATGACGTCACGTGGGTTTAACCGCGCTTACCAGTTGCAAAAAAAAAGACCTGTTGCAAGAGCAAACATGTCGTGTTGTGCGGTAGAAAGCCAAATTCGAGACAGTCCAAAAATAGAAAACTTAAATTTTACAGTACACCACACTGCTTATAATCTCAACAGCAGACATCTTTGGCTAACAGCCATCAGAAGAACTGAATGGAGTGAGGACCTAATTAAAAATGCTGGACTCTGCAGTTCTCATTTTATATCACGTACGTTTAAGCTATGCTGAATCATACACGTTACTCGTTTTTGATTGCAGCAATGATTTTGGCAAAAACAGTTAAATATGGCTAATTAAACTGCGGACATTGAATGCTTAGAATGAAATGAAAAGGTGTAAGTTCACATGCCGTACAGGTGCAGTTCGCTGTCAGAATGCAGTTGTTTTGCTTGTTGATGATTACCCAGGCCTTGTATAGCTCTGTCTTCTTTCCTTGTATTTGGTTAGGCAGATGTTCGGTTTTTAGCACTACATAGTTTTGAATCTGGCAATCATGGAACATTATTTCTTGAACACGACCACACAGAACAAAATTGTAGGCATCCAAAGACTTGTAGATCTTTAACTTCTCTCTTGTAAAATTACTGGGAGTTTCAATGAGATAGTTGTATATTTCGGCTGGATGCTTGGCCATTTTGTCTTATCCAATATCCATTGGAAGGTTGCTATCGCAAATGGACCTGTCAGACGAACAACGCTAATTTTGCTGAATAACTGTGCTTATCACTGGGTGACAAGCTGTTATAATATGCTGAAAGCATTATGTGAATAATATAAATAACATGTAATCAATATAACTTATCTCTAATAGAACAACTCTGTACCGCATCGGATGTCATTCCCTCGCTCTAAATGCTAGCACTCCCATTTTTTCTGCAAACTTAATGCGCACGCATCCTGAATGTTTACAACCCGTAATTCGCCTATTAAGACATCCCAACTGCTGAAATAAAATACTTAATGTACATGATTACGGTTTGCTGTTAATTCCCTTGTATACTGTTCTATGTATAATGCTGTACTCCCCTGTTTAATCAATAAAATAAAAAATAAAAAAATACTCTAACTACTGATATTGCCCACAGTACATTGGGCGTTGGACGTGAATTCAATCAGAACTACAAACACGGGTGAAAAGTGTAAAAAAACTACAAACATGATGGACGCGCAAGACCAACCGTCAGGTAGAGAGGCTTCGGTAAAGATGTTTGTATGACTGTTAATTAATATCTAACCCACTGGAACATATTTAAATCGCGTTTTCTGTGTTATATTTCATCTGCAATATTTATATTTCATAAACAATACTGAACTTACATAAGGACATCTGAATGCAGAATTATCCAAAGACCTGAGACTCGTGAATGGGAGATTAACCTGCTGCTGCCTCTCCAGTAAGGTAAGAAATTAAATATGAAAGAAATGTAGATTATGTGTGAATGATTGACAGTGCTCGTGACTAAGCAATATACGACCTGTTAACGAGGAAGTAGTGTGTCCCAACGCTTGCATACTCATCTGTTACACATTTAAAAAGTATATATTTCTAGTTATATATACTTATATATACTTCACAAAAAAAAGTACATACTTGTAGGGCGTAGTATAAGTATGCGAATCGGGATGCAGCAAATCTTTTCACTCCCTTCACACCCTTTAATCCCGCAGTCAATCACATTACGTCATCAGTTAGACGGCTACTCACTTAGTTAAAACGATCTCGAGAGGGAGGAGCCAAGATGGCGCTGAAGAAAGTTGTGATTTCGTAAACTGAGGAAAAATCGGATAATTCCCACAGATAATCCAAAATAATCTCACGAAGTTACTGACGATTATCTGCAAGTTGTGAATGGTTGGCATATTTGACTGACTGTCGACGTTGAAGTTGCCAGAAAAACAATATAGTTAGGTCATAGTTCAATTGCACGGTTGCGACGATGGCTGAAGATCTTGGTGCAGAGATGGATGTTGACACTACAAATGAGAGGAGACGTTTTAACGAAACTCACTCATTTGCATGTAAAGTTAAAAAAGGAGGAAGTTGTGATTCTTGTCCAAACACACTAAGTAAAAATCAACCTTCCAAAAGACCAAAAAATGCCACTGTCCTATCTGGCAATCAAAGTGAACTTTCTCTTAGTGAAGTACAGGAGAATATCATTTAGATTCTCTCAGAGAAGATCAATGAACGATCTGACCAGCTTCAAAAGATGGTGAAAGAAAATTCTTCCAACATTGAAGCTTTGGGTAAATCCCTTACTTCTGTGCATGATGATGTAATGGTTTTGCAGAAAGATAATGAGCTGCTAAAAAGTGTAAACAACCTCTTGGAAAAAAAAGTAAAGGAAATGAACGTGAAAATTCATGACCAGGAGCGGTACAGCCGCAGATGGTGCCTGTGTTTGTATAGACTGCCTGAACAAACTAATGAAAATGTGAAAATGAGAGTCATGGATGTATGGAAAGAGGTGGTCTCAGAAACAGACAAACAGGTGGTAGCAGAAGGTTTGGATGTGGTGCACTGGCTGGGCAGGCTAAAAACTTCGGACGACGGAAGAAGAGCGAATTCAAGAGCGGTAATGATACGATTCATTTCCCGTACAGCCAGAGATTTGGTCTGGAAAAATTAAAAAAAAAAAACAATGAGTATCTGACTACCAAGAGGATGCGGTTTAAGGAGGACCTGACAGCTTTTGACCTAGAGGCATGGAGTCGTCTTTGGCCGTTTGTTAAGACAGCAAGGAAGGAAGGCAAGACAGTAAAGAGATTCATCCTGAAGAAGGCAATTGAACATAGGTTGGTCGTCTTGTTATAATATAGTAATCGGTGATATCTTTAAGACAGACTTATTTTATTTCAGAGAGAGAGAGAGAAAAAAGGAAAAAAACAGATTTTGAGTTTAAAATCTGATGTTTACAGAAACTGAATGCACCGGCATTTTTACTTTTTTGTTGTTGCTGTTCTCTCTCCGAATTTTACACTGTGACATTCTGGGTTAATTTGTGGGAATCCCGTTATGTGAAAGTTTAAAGTCTGGAGTTTTGTTTACTCTTGTTGTTCTTTATAATCGTTTGAACATTTATGTCTTTTTCTTTGTTTTCTATCAGTGTCAGAGGTATTCGTGATATCTTGAAGAGAAAAGCTTTATTTTTATATTGTAAAGAAAAATGTGCAGATTTCTGTTTAATTCAGGAAACGGACACATGTTCTTCAGATGCAGTATTTTGGAAAAACCAGTGGGGAAAACAGATTTGGTTGTCATTTGGCAGTAACCGCTCAGCAGGGGTTGCGGGCAAATACAAAAATTTGAAAAGGATGATTGTGGTAGATGGATATTACTTGTTTTAGACAAGGATAATGAACAATTTATATTAGTCAACTGTTATGTAACTAATAACAAAGTGAACAACGATATGCTTTTTTCAGATATTGAATCTAGGATTCAACACTTCATTTCCAAATTTCAATACTGTTTAATGTAACCATTGATCGATGGCCTCCTGAAACTAAACTGGGTCCTTCTACTGAATTAGATAATGTATGATTAAGATTGGGTCTTACTGATGTGTGGCGACATAAGAACCCAGACAAGGAAGAATTTAATTGGTGTAATAAGGACTTGTCTCTTCATTCGCGTATTGACTATTGGTTAGTGTCTAATGATTTATTTAATAATTCAATGTCTGTATCGATAGATCCTTGCATGATGACCAAAATGTGCTTAAAATAAATTTGGCACAAGATAAATTAGTTAAAAAATATAATTACTGGAAAATAAATAACAAATTACTTGAGAATGAAAGTTTACAGATAAAAATTAAGGGTTTTATTGAAGAATATTGGACGGTTGCAAATTTAGAGAAATCATTTGGAAAATATTGGGAATTAATAAAGTTTGATATTACAATGACATCAATTAATCAAGGAAAATTGGAATGAAAAATGTAAAAAAGGAAAGAAAAATCGATTATTGAGGATATATTAAATTTATATAAAAAGAAAAAAGAAGCTTTGACAGATTGTGAGTTACAAAGATTAGATTTTTTACAAATTTAATTAGATAACATTTATGAGGACAACGCAAGAGGAGCTTTTATTAGAACTAGACTTAAATGGTTAGTAAAAGGGGGAAAAAAAACCAAATATTTTTTTGGCCTTAAAAAAAGAAACAGTGATTTTGCCTCAGTCTCAAAATTAATGATTAATAACAGATTGGTAGAAAATCCCTTAACTATTTCAAAATATGTTGCTCAGTTTTTTAGTAATTTGTATTCTTCTACATCAGCTTCTTTAAACATTGATACATTTTAAAATAATTTGATGAGGGATACTAAAAAAATAGACCAGAACTTTCAGAATATTTGTGATAAAGAAATAGATATTGAAGATTTTAAAGAGTGCCCAAGGCACTCGAAAGTGAAATTTGTCAAATTTGTTTCGAGTGGCTTGGACTGATTCCTGTTTTTGTTTTGATGAATCCCTTACCCAAAGTGCACCAACCAAATATTTGTTATCCCTGAGCGCTTTTTTGTTTAAAGTTAAAAGAGTGTATTAGCTTATTAGAAAACAATAAATCTCCAGACAACGACGCAATAACTGGTGAATTTTATAAAACTTTTTTCAAAGAACTTTCACCCTTTTTACTATTAGTATTTTTAGAAGCTATACAAAATGGCGAATTGTCTATTTCTTTAAGACAAGGAGTTATAACATTGATTCCCAAACCTAACAAAGACAAATTATTAATTGTAAATTGGAGGCCTATTAGTTTGCTTAATAATGACAGTAAATTGTTTGCAATGATTTTTGCCAGAAGACTGAAGCAGGGAATAAGTGAAATAAGTGATTTAGAACAGTCTGGTTTTATGCAAGGCCGTCATATAAGAAATAACATCAGGCTGGTTTTAGATATGATTGATTACACTCACTTTATCGAGGACAATAGTTTTATTTTATTCATTGATTTTTATAAGGCTTTTGATACGGTGATTCATAATTTTATTTTCAAAGTTATTAGATTCTTTGGTTTTGGAGATTTGTTTTTGAAAGCAGTTAAAACATTGTATAGTGGGTGTAATAGTTCTGTCAAACTTGCGCATGGTACCGCCAAAGATTTGATATTCATTGTGGTATTAGACAAGGTTGCCCTCTCTCTCCTTTTTTTTTATTAGTTACTCAAGTCTTAGCACTGCATATTAAAAGAAGTCAATTTAATGGTATCGCTGCTTTAGGAGTACAATTTAAACTTAGTCAATTCGCAGATGATAAAGCAATTTTTTTGAAAAACAGATTTGAAATAACAAAAATTATTACATATATTGAGGAATTCACTAATGTTTCAGGCCTTAGAATGAATCTAGATAAATCTGTATTTGGACTTAAAGAATGCTCCTTTATACAAATAGAAAATATTCCTGTTAAACATAAATAAACATATTAAAAAAAAACTAGAAATAAATTTAATATGTGGTTAGTGAGGGACATATCAATATTTGTGAGAGTATTGTTATCAAAGGCAGAAGGAATATCTAGATCCGTATATACATCATTATCGTTAGATGTGCCTCCCAATGTTAATAAAGAAATGGATAAGATTCTCTATAACTTTATTTGGAGAAATAAACCACATTATTTTTGAAAAAGAGGTTATTTGTAATCCTAAAGAGCAAGGCGGACTGGAGGTTTTAGATTATAATACTCTTAATGACACTTTTAAAAGTAAATGGTTGATTGAATTTATAAAGAATAGAGACAATTATTTCAATGTATTTCCTAATTATATATTCAATACTCTGGGCGGCATAGACTTTTTGTTAAAATGTAATTTTTCTGCTGGCAAAATTCCAGTTAAATTGGCCAGTTTTCATAGACAAGCCCTTTTATCATGGAAATTGGAATACTGTATAAACACAAATTTTCACCCCACAATTATTTCATTTGGAATAACAAGGATGTTTTATATAAAAACAAATCTTTATTTTATCAGAACTGGTTTAATAATGGTATTCTGTTAGCGAGGCAGTTAATTAACCTTCATGGATATTTGTTATCTTATACTTTATTTTTATTTTTTTAAGTTACCAGTTAAACCAAGAGAATTCCCTATTGTTTTGGATGCAATTCCAAAGGGTGTGGTCTTGCTTTTAAAAAATGGTATTTCAGAAGGGATCAGCATAGGTAATCCTTGTGAAAACATTTTCATTGAAAATATTGATGTTTTAAAACAACAATGTAACAATAAGGTTAAAAGAATGCTCTCTACAATAAGGTTGTCTCTACCTACAGCAAGATATTTTGGGCTTTCATTATTTAATAATATTTCTTGGTTTAAAGCTTGGAAGTTGACAAATAAGTTTTGTTTAAATAACAAAATTAAAGAAGTGTCGTGCAAAATACTCCATAGAATTTATCCTGCTAAACATGTTTTGGAAAGATTTAAACTTAATATTTCATATATGTGTGAATTTTGTGGTCAAGAAAAATAAACAATTTTGCATCTTTTTTTTCACTGTATTTACTCAAGAATATTTTGGAAAGATTTGGAATTGTTTATTAACAAAACATGGAGTATCAGATAGAAATTGGTTTATTTTATGTACTGTTTTATTCTGATAATGAAAACTTGAACTGTAAAGGACAATATATTTTTAATTTGTTTATGCTGTTAGGAACATGCCATATACATAAGAAAAAGTGGGCTCTATGTAAACCAAACATTACCCATTTTGCGAATGACTTCAAAGTATATGTAAATCTTTTAGAACAATTACAAAACAAAAAAGCACAGAAAACATGTAATGCTCTGAAAACATTTCATTTCATATAAATGTAATTTTACTACATATTTATATATATAGAAATATAGAAATAAAGGTACATGAGCTGTCACTGGGGTGGTACCTTTCAAAAGGTACACATTTGTGCTTAAAGGGTCCATACTGGTACCTCAAACATATATATATTAGTACCTAAAAGTTTTAAGAGGAGCATATTTGTACTTTTTAGGTACCAATATGTACCCTTAAGGTATTAATATGGACCTTTCGGGTACAAATTTTTACCCTTTAAAAAGGTTAATTATATATAATTATATATATTATTATTATTTTATTATATTATTTTATTATTATTATATTATTATATATATTAATTATATATATATATAATTATTATTTTCTCTTTCAGAAACTATGTAAAATGTATTACGTCTAGTTCTTGTGCCATTGAGTTAATAATAATAATAAAAAAGTTAAAAACGATCTCATTTTCATTTCAATATACTGTAATTAACATCACAAGAAATATTTGCTTCACCTTTAAAAGCATTATCTCCATTGTACAGAAAAATAACATATTAACAATCACCATTCACTTATTCATGTCTACGTCAATACAATTAAATTCCGACAGTCCAAAACATTAAAAATACATCTTCATCTCATTATTTGTATTGTTACATGCTCAAAGTCCATGATTCACAATATTATAGATAAACAATAAAACATTAAAGAAACACCGTAAGGTCCAGATCCTAATTTATTCCTCTTGGTGTAAGTGATTTTAATTTAAGAATCCAGAACGCTTCTCTTTGTAATAATCTTTTATTCAGATTACCTCTATGTGACTCAAACACTTCCGCAATTCCTGTACATTCTAGTTAACGTTGTCCGAAATCCATAGTGTCTTGCTACTGCCGAAGTTATATCTTGTCTTCATATACATATGTTGACTAATTTGCAACTCAGCTGACGTCATGACTTCCCTATATATATATATATATATATATATATCTTTTGGCACTGACATTTTAATGTAAAGACCACATTACGAGTAGAGCAAGTAATGCAGGTTTTTATTTTAATATTTTTGCGTGTTACAAGAGAAAAATTTGTAAATTTTAAAACAAAAAACTAGGGAAAATAAAAGCAAAACATTATATAGGACACTATTAATAAGGCTACATGCATGAAACCATTTAGAAAAATTTGGGCACCAGTGGGTTGTGTCATCAGTTATGTCATTTTAAATGCAAAGATAACATTAGTTTGAGATGTCTTTGCTATGACAACTTGACAAACAAATCCATCACAACACGTCTTTGCCATGACAACTTGACATTACCAAGACAACATAATTTGTTACAAACATGTCATAAACATGATTGTCATGAGGCCAGTAAAATTGTGTTGTGAATATATTTAGGAATGTTTTTTTTTTCCAGTGGAACAAACTTAATTTGAATTTAGATTACAGTTTAATGCAAAAATTTGGACACCTTTCTGTGGCTGTGAAATTCTGTGCTTTTTTATAAGAAAATTTAACAGTGAAATTCCATTTGGTTTCTAGTGAAAGCTAGATAATTTCGTGTTTTTTAGACAGAAATACGTAGTGTAGCAGTATTGAGACGTGTGAGATTAAATTGAAACTGAAAAATAGGCTATGCAAAAGTTTGGGCACCTTCTCTTTTGTGTGGATTTCAAAGCCTGTAGTCAATTAATGCTGATTGATTACAACAAAAAATGATTTGAGTGACTCAATGAACCTTAAAAATCCTAACACAGGTACAACCAATCATGAAAAAGGATATTTAAGATAGCTGATTGCTAGTTGTGCTTCTTCTTATTATGAACCTGGAAGTAGCCACATGGGAACCCCAAAAATAACTTCCCAATAACCCAAAACTAGGATTGTTCACAAACATGAGTTAGTAGAATGATGCAAAAAGCTATCACAAAGAATTAAAGTCTCTATCTCCACAGTCAGAAATATAGTAAGAAAATGGAAGGCCACAGGAACAGTTCTCGTGAAGGAAAGATGTGCTAGACCAAGAAAAGTATCTTAAAGGCAAAGGCGAAGAATAGTTAGAATAGTCACAGACAGACCACAGACCATCTCCAAAGAGCTCCAGGAACATCTTGCTGCTGATAATGTCATTGTACATCGTTCACAATAACAGCTCAATGGAAGGTGATGCAGAAGCCTTTTCTACATTCTGCCAACGAGAATAGTCGTTTTAGGTATGCAAAGGCTCATCTGGACAAGCCTGAATCATTATGAAAAAATATACTGTGGACAGATGCCACAAGCGCTTTGCATGGCAGAAAAAGAACACAGCATTTGAGGAGAAGAACATGCTCCCTACTGTACAATATGGAGGGGGCTCCATCATGCTGTGGGGATGTGTGGCATGCACAGGTACTGAAAACCTTGTCAGGGTTAAAGGCCGCATGCATTCTACCCAGTACCAGCAGATTCTGAAGAACAATGTTCAGGAATCAGTCAAGAGGCTGAAGTTACTGAAGTTACCAGGGTTGGATGTTTCAGCAGGGCAATGACCCAAAGCACAGTTCCAGGTCTACCAAGGAATTAATGCCCAGACATGAAACATTGATCTGTAATGGACATCCCAGTCCCCAGACTTGAACATCATCGAAAATCTATAGATTGATTTGAAAAGAGCCATTCATGCTCAGCACCCTTCAAACCTGACTGAATTGGAGAAATTTTGCAAGGAAGAATGGCCCAAAATACTTTCAGCAAGAATTCAAGGACTTATCCTTGGCTATAAGAAGTGTCTCCAGGCTGTTATTTCAGCAAAAGGTCGCTGTACAAAATATGTATGTCATTATTCTGTAAATTTTATGCATCTGTCTGTTTTGGTTAAGACTTTAATAGCATTGCATCTGTTGATTAAATAAATGTTATGTCAGAACTCAAATGTAGCTTTTTCCTTAGGGTATAAAATATATCCAAATGAATTTGCTGATTTGAAAGGCCAGCAAGCTATGGTTTACAATTATGAAAATTATCAGGGGTGGCCAAACTTTTGCATAAGTCTGTATCATTAAAAGTGTTAGTAATTTGTCAAATAAGTTTATAAAAGTCATTATTATTTAATGTCATTTAACGATGTTTTAAAGTCAGAGTAAAATCCAAATTTACAAGGCTGTTATTTAATCTGTGCAGGTTAATTACCTAAAAGAAAAAAAGAGCTTGTTTTAGTAATAATCAATTTGTGTCTGCATTTGAAGTTGCGGTCCTTCTCTGATTACATCAGTTTGATGGGTTCAGCCACAATATTCTTAAAAACTTACAGTTTTAATCACCAGACTTACAGAATTTAATCACCAATTCAATTCAATCACATAACCAGTCTGAGCAAAAAATATGAAAACATAAAATGAGCTACATAAAATGATCATGTTGCATCTTATTGGAAAGATTTGATTTAACAGACACATTTTTTCCCAGCAAAGATATCTGACTGCACCTATAAACAACAATCCATTTAAAGCACTGTACTTCTGTCCCGAACAGCCTCATTTACATTCATGTCCAGTATTAGATATGGTGTCACCCTGACTAGATTTAAACTTCAAAGACTGGGGGCCATCTATACATTTCTGCAGTGACCCCTTTATTTTTACTCTATTTCTAAACAGAGGAACAAACAGAGTCTCATTTTAGATCTCCACACACCCTTTTTAGGAGCCCTACTCTTAGAAAGGCATCCAAAATGTGCAGTGTTGGCCTGGGTGTCTTTCTGAGAACACGATTGACTCTTATATAATATAATCCTCAATTAAGACTTTTGAATTACTGTGTGCAAATGAGTGAAAGACTTTAATAACCAGTAATGCGCTATGGCTATAAATGTTGATGACGTACATGAGTTTTAAGGGAGACAAAAGCCAGGGACGGTGGGCCAAGATGACCACTAAAAGCTTTTGTGCAAATCTTAATTGAGCGCTGACGGGATAGACATTTAAGACCCTTTTAGACAAACTACATCATGTGTCCGGGAAGAACACAATCCATCAGAACAAAGAAAATTTCCAACAGGTGAAGCAACTTTTCATTTATTTTTACAGACACTGACTAATGGCTGCTCACTCTCTGGGAAAAAGCATGAAAAAATGCTTAGAGTGGAGCTTCCATGCTTTAAAGTAAATACCCGTCGTGCTCTCAGCTTTCAATTGAATGACTTTTAATTACTCCTTATTGACTTTGGTCACAGAAGCATTGAAAATGTAATTCAGCCATTTAGTCATGACGCACCACCCTTCCAAACACAGACAGTTCAATCAACAAAAGCTGTTGTTCAGGAGGTTTTATGTTTCATTAACTGCAGATTATTCATCTGTCATACCAGTGGACTGCAGAGACAATCTTCGTACAGAATTGAATACATGATGTGGGGTGGAGAGTCATCGATTGCCTCGGATGACGAGTAAACACAGAATCGATGTTCTGAAATACTGCGCCATATTCCTCACTGTGAGAGTTTCATTTAGAGGCACAGAATTACTTTATTTTTTCATAACTGTTCCTTCTTAAATGTGACTTTATATCTCACTTGTGCTTGTCTCACACTATATGGCTACTATATCTTTTTTTTTTTAACTTTTTATCTGCCAGTTGCAACTTCATTTATCAGAAATTTCAATCGATTTTGTATTTTTTTTAGCCTCCTTTGTATATGTTGAGTTATTTCACTTTGAAGACCATGAAAATGACTTATTCTAACCTACACACAGGAGCCTGATAAAAATGCTCAGTTCTGAAGAAAATTTTAGACGGCATTTAGAGGTTTTTACATCTGAACTCTTTAAATAGTATTGCAATGTGAAATTTTCATTGCAAGTGCAATTTTTTTTTATTATTTTACATCAAATTTATGGCAAATCATTATAAAAAAAAATAATGATGAACGCTAATATAGCGAATTCTCTTATGAAATCACCCACCGAATGTCTCCAGTTTCAACTTCTGCTCTATTTTTAAACTGACATTGTGACCTGCATCACTTTAGATTGAACTTTCCATAGCATTTGTATTTCTTATTATGGAACAGGCCCGTAGCCAGCCTGGTTAAAAGAGTAGGTCTTTTCCTCAAAAAGTGGCCTTTTTTGCAGGTTTTCAACTTATTTTCTATTTAATAAGGAGGTTTAAATACTGCAATTTCGTGACATTTTAAGCACTATTTTTAGCTGGATTAGCTTGTCGGATGGTCATCATAACCACACTTTTTGAGGTACCGAAACATTTGCTAAAGATTTAAAATAAAGAAATATATATATATATATATATATATATATATATATATATATATATATATATATATATATATATATATATATATATATATATATATATATATATATAAAATACTCATGTATTACATCATATATCATTAGAAAAAAGGAGTTTGTTAAAGTCTTAATTTAAAAAAACTGTAGCCCATTGTCATTTATTGAGCAAATAACAAACTGGCCAGCACATTCAACATTCAGCTCATGGATAACAAAAATAACCTAATTAGTATAAAAATAACTTTAATATGGGCTGCTTTTGGTGCTTTAAATCTTTTTATAGTTATTTTGTTTTCTTTTAAGAATAAGGTCCGAGATTCAAAATAAAAGTTACCTTGTAGTGAAAGATGACTTTACCTACATCAAATTCAATGTGTTTTTTTGCACAACTGGACCTGGACTATAATTGATTGCATTTATTGGAAGCCTTCTTTGATGCCTTCACAATTTATGATGGCATAGCAGTCAAAATAAGACATTTTTCTTATTCACTTCCCTTGGCTGCTATTTGTAAGAAGCATAATGTAAGCTACCAACTCTATGCTGATGATTATATGCCCATAAAAATGGGAGAAAACTCTGCTTTACAGTCCTTTTTTACCTGTTTTAACAAGATTAAGGAACGGTTGGCTGGTCATTTTTTACACTTGAATGAATCAAAAACTGAAGTGCTGGTGTTTGGCCCTCCAAGTGTCTGTGAATCTACAATTAATCAATTAGGTTCGTTCAAGCATAAGGTCCACAGTCATGCTAAAAATCTTTAGTTTCTTGAGTTCTTGAGTAATCTTGAGTTAAAGTTTGACAAGCAAATAAATTCAGTCCTCAAAAGTGGTTTCTATCAATTAAGGAACATTGCCAAATTGAAGCCTTTTCTGTCTTTTAAAGAGTTGGAAACCATCATCAATGTTTTTATTATGTCCAGATTGGACTACTGCAACATTGTGCATTTGGGAGTTTTCCAGGCATCAATTGCATGCCATGCCTGCAGCTGGTTCAAAATGCAGCTGCTAGGCTTTTAACTGGGACAAAAAAAAATTCTAGTATCTTACCAGTTTCATCATCTCTTCACTGGCTCCCAGTCCAATTTAGGACTCAATATAAGTTATTGCTACTTGTTTTTAAATGTTTGAATGGTCTGGCACCTATTTACATCGGTGAGCTTCTTCACTGGCATACTTCATTGAGGCCAATCAGGTCGGAAAACAAGTTTCAGCTAGTTGTCCCCAAACACGGTTGAAATCAAGAGGTGACAGGGCTTTTTCTGCCACAGCCCCCCAGTCTGTGGAATGGTCTGCCTTTACATATTAGGTTGTGTTCTTCCCTTGGTACTTTTAAGTCTCATCTTAAAATCCTCTTCTGTCTCTTGCTTTTTAATTGCAAATAATTAATTTTAATCTGTTTTAGATATTTTGCTTATTTTTATATATTAGTATAGATTTTGTATGTTGGTCTTTTTGTAAAGCACTTTGGTCAACATCTGTTGTTTTTAAATGTGCTCTACAAATAAAGCAAACAAACAAACAAAGTGAGCTCATGTATAGGACAAATTCTGGACCTTTTATCAGTGGGGGGTAGGTCTATCAGGTTTATCAATGGGTAACCCCCGGCTGGCTATGGGCCTGTGGAAGATAATAGTTACCCGTTTTTCAGCTTTCTTCAAAATATCTTTTTTGGTGGTTAACATAATAAAGAAACTCAAAAAGGGTTAAAACACTTGAGGGAGAGTAAACAGGGAGTGCATTTTCATTTTATTTTATTTTTCCTGTGAACTTAGCACCTTATAGCCACACACATCCTTTGTACAGCTGAACTTCGGCACAGCAGTGACACCAGATAAACCACACAGGAAACCACACTGTTCTCTGCTCTCATACATACATTGATGTTTTGTGTACCTGATGTATACTTGGCTTTAGACAACACTGCTTCTGTCGTAGCTTAAGTAGCATCAGACGTCAGCCTTACCACAAAATGGAAACAAACAAGTCAAGAAAAAACTAGTTGAAAGCTGTTCACAGAGTCGTTATCTTTGGAAAAATCTTGCAGAACCAGGTTGTACTAAATAAATGAATACTTAAAACAACACACTTATGCTGAGATGAGAAGGTGAGGGAATGCTTAAAAATAAAAAAGGATCAACTGATGTATATGTTAAAAGATACCTTGTTCATTGTTAATCTCAAATTATTAAAAATAATATCTCATTTAAATGCATTATTATTGATGATGATAATAATAATGGACAATGGGTGTATTGATTCCAAAGTCAATACTTAGGTTTTAAGTCACTGATAAATGGACTGCATTTTGTCAGTTCTTACCCATTATTGAACATCATGCATAAATTATACACCTAAGCTACTTACACTGAGTGCCAGAACTGAATAGTGAAGTAGTCAGCCTGTATTCTTGATTATTTAAAAAAAGAGAAGATTTTTACGCACTTAACGTGCTGCTTTTATTCAACCTTTGAGATGCTATATGATCATGTGAGGCTGATGAAGGATTTTAAAGCTCAGATAACAGACAGAAAGATTGAATTTAAACTGGATTTATGTTTGGCTTTTTGCGCAACAGACATATCCTTATCATATAATATATAACACTCTAGCTTTTGCTGGATTTTTTTTCAAGAAAAGTAGTACAAACTAAAACAATTAATAATAATTGACCGAATTTATGTGTTTATATATCAAACATGACTATGACTCAGATGTAATTTTAGCGCAGCAAAGAGAGGGCTAGATTATGTAGATAAATAGTAGCCTAGTGGATATTTTACGCGGAGACATATATGTGTCAACTTACAGTGACAGGAGGGTGCAAGACTGCGCACTGAGGCTCGGGGGCGGAGCTGGCTGAAAGCTCTCGGTGAGAAACTTGGGAGTAGGTTTAGTGAGGCTCGAGGCAGCTGTAGACTACACACCTCTCATGAGCGAAAACACAGGACTGAACTTGTGAAAGACCGCGTGTGCGTACTCGAGTCCGGCAACATGTATCCAAACCCGAGGCGCGCGTTTCGGATTTTTTTAGACGCGTAACAGCGCATGAAACGCACGTGTGAAAAGTATGATCGTCAGGTCGATTGGGGAAGTGAGCACATCACGTCTATGAACTTTCACGATATGGACATCCAGCTGAATGCGACAAATAACTCTGTAGTGAAGATGAGTAAAACGACGCTGAATGGTTACCCCATCCCGGTCATCATGTTCATATTCGGGGTGGTGGGGAACGTTATTGCTATCGTAGTGCTTCGAAAGTCACGGAAAGAGCAAAAGGAGACCACCTTTTACACCCTGGTGTGTGGACTTGCCGTGACCGACCTCCTGGGCACGCTGCTCGCGAGCCCAGTCACCATTGCCACTTATGTGAAGGGAGAGTGGCCAGGTGGGATGCCGCTGTGCCAGTATTCTGGGTTCATTTTACTCTTCTTCTCCTTGGCAGGTCTCAGTATTATCTGTGCCATGTCCGTCGAGAGGTATCTCGCCATCAATCACGCGTATTTCTACAACCACTATGTAGACCAGCGGGTGGCAGGCTTGACGCTTGGGGGAATTTATGTGTCCAATGCGCTTTTCTGCGCTCTCCCCAGCATGGGACTGGGATCCGTGGTGATCCAGCATCCTGGAACCTGGTGTTTCATCGACTGGCATAACAAGACGGACACCACGACTGCCACTTTTTCCTACATGTACGCGGGCTCCAGCTCTGTCCTCATCCTCGCCACTGTCGTCTGTAACGTGCTGGTGTGCGCGGCGCTCATCATGATGCACAAGCGCTTCGTGCGCAGGACCTCGCTGGGAACCGACCAGGGTCGCGTCGCGGAGATAAGGCGCAGGCGGAGTTTTGCGCGGCTCGCTGCTGCGGAGATCCAGATGGTCATCGTTCTCATAGCCACGTCCACTGTCGTGCTCATCTGCTCCACTCCTTTAGTGGTAAGTGGTGTTTGGTGGCCTTTTGGTAATATATACTATGCTAATAGTCTATTGTTGCACGATATATGTGGAATTTCTCCTGGCGACACAGAACAGTTGTTTTAAATAAGAAAATAGTGCAAAATCCCTATATACTATCGTATTTTACTATGCATTGTAATTGTACAGAACAAATCCTAAATGAACAAATCCCGAAATGAAACGTTCCTTACAAATAATTATAATAAAACTAGTGTTATTTCAAAATATTAATAATAATAATAATAATAATAATAGTATAATATAATAAATAATATTATAATATATAATACATAATAATAGTGTAATAATAATAACAACAATAAATGTAGACTTAGATTGTTTTAATAAACTACACTGAAAAAATTATTCAAAGATGATTCCTTGGATTTACTCAATTTTTTACATTAAGTAATTGTAAACAATTTATTTGGGCTGAATTTAAACAAACAAATTAAATTGAACATTATGAAATTTAATTTGTTTGTTTGAATTCAAATATTAATCTCATCCCACCATACATTTGTAATTACAAATGTGAATTATCTTTTTAAACCACCATCATGTTTATATAAACAGTTTTTGGGTATTTCAGTCTTTTATTTGACATGTTATACATTTAGGTTTTGTTGCATAATTTTAGTGTATTATGCTACGCTCATTTTTTTTGTAAATGTAGCTTTGTATTTATTTATTGATTGATTAACAGATAGATAGATAGATAGACAGACAGACAGACAGACAGACAGACAGACAGAGAGACAGACAGACAGACAGGTAGATAGATAGATAGATAGATAGATAGATAGATAGATAGATAGATAGATAGATAGATAGATAGATAGATAGACAGACAGACAGACAGACAGACAGACAGGTAGATAGATAGATAGATAGATAGATAGATAGATAGATAGATAGATAGATAGATAGATAGATAGATAGATAGATAGATAGATAGATAGATAGATAGATAGATTGATTGATTGATTGAGTGTTTGACCTAAAAGTCAAGTGGCCTGGGATTGTACAACCTCATTTTCAGCCTTAAACAGTGTTATTGTCAGCACATTTTAAAAGCTAAAATCATGGCTAATTAAAATCACTCTGACAAATATCATTTCATAGTGACTGGGATTTTTTTAAAAACATATTTATTTATTTATTTAACAAACACTCAAAGCCATTTATTCTTATTTATTATTTTATATGACATTATCAAAGAGACTAAGCCGAATGAAAATGAAAATGAATGAATGAATGACATTCTCTTTTCTCATACTAAAGCACTTAAAGTTTCATACATTTTACATAGTGTAAAATCTAAATGTAAAATTTTCCATGGACATTCTAAGAGAGCGACGTCTATTGATGAGAGGTTATAATATGCAAATTCATACATGGGCTTTATATCAATGTGATTCATACACTGAAGACATTTTTATGCACTGACTCATATTGGAAAGTATGAGGAAATACCCAATATGTGATATTATCAATCACTGAACAGCAGTTTTAAAAAATCTAATTATTTGTAGTTAATTGCTCTCAGAAATCAATGCAGCAAAACCATAGACAAAGATGTAAACAGACAATCTCTCATTTTCTGTATAGGTGCAGGTGTTTGTGAACCAGCTGTTTAACTCTGCGGCAGATTCAACGGCAAGGCCAAACTCGGACCCGGACCTTAAGGCCATCCGAATCGCCTCTGTCAATCCCATTTTAGACCCCTGGATCTACATCCTCCTGAGAAAGACGGTCGTGCAAAAGATCTTGGAAAAGATCAAGTGCCTCTTCTGCCGTATCGGTGGCCGCAGTCACAGGAGGAACACTACAGATTTCCACTGCGGTAATGACCTCCGCACTTCATCGGTTGTGTCTCGTGATTTGCCCTCTATGGTGCTGCCCGAGCTGCCAGAGGTGATCAGCACGTCTCAGACATACCTGTACCCCCTGGAGGCAGGACAGGGGATGGGCTGCTGCGGTGACTCAGTGCCGAGCAGGACGTGTTCGACTTCAACAGAGCAAACTCTTCTGCAGGACTCTCAGGTGGCAGACCTCAGCAGCAGAGAAAATAGGACAGAAAAGAGCACAGACTTTGAGGAGTCACGTTTGTGTGAGCACTCCAACACAAATGAAGTGCAGTGTTCAAAGCACCAGCCGCTGCAAGTGACCTTTACAGACGAGACTTTGAGCTTACAAGAGAGAAGCATATGATCAATGCTGAGTGAACTTGAAAACACACTCTGCACTTCTGCAGAGCAGGAAGAGGAATATGTAACCAGCTAGTGAGAGCTCTGCAGCTAAACCTCAAGAAGCACACTGTCGACTGAAAACTGAGGCTGTGGTCTTGAGCATCTTTGTTAGTGACGCCACCTCCTCTCCTAGAGATGTATTAAAGAAATGGATCAAATGCTGCTTAGAACAGGGAGTGTGGGACCATAGGGGTTGCACTGGTGCCATGACCCGGATGGGAGTGAGGATTAGGGGGTAAGTGTAGTGGAAGCAAGCTAGTAGGAATATCACTAGCAACTGATGCTAGAAGCTGCATTCTGTAGTATCCTTGTTAGTGCTCTAACCTCCCATCCTGGAGACACAAGTCTGAATCTCACTTGAAGCAGTATTAGCAGAGCTGCAGGGGCTACATTGGTGCCATGACCCAGATGTGGGGAGGATAGGGGTGGGGGAGTGAAGCTAAATATGAAAGCTAGTATTGTGGGGTAAACCTTCTCCTAGTGTTGTCACGATACTGTAAGTCGGTACCAATTGATACTGGAATTTTAAAAACGTCCATTTCCCGCTAACATTTCAGCACGTTCTTAAATCGCTGATTTGCCATTGTGTTCACATGCTCAACATGGCCGTGAAGGTCATCAGTTCACTGAACTCACTGCTGTTAACTAAGTGAAACCACAGATAAAGGGACAATGGAGAGTTTTTAAGCCGCGATTCATCAACGGATCGCATGCAAGTCAGCTTATAGACAAACCAGCTGATCGACGTGACTTTGAAACGCTGTAGCTGTAGTTACACTTGGTAAACAGTGGTGAGTTCGGTGAACTGATGACCTTTATGGCCAGTCATTTCTGTTGAGCATGTGAACACAATGGCAAATCAGCGCTGTTTAAGATCATGCTCAACAGCGCTCAAATGTTAGTGGGAATTGGACGTTTTTAACATTTCAGTATCTATTGGTACTGAATTCCAGTATAGTGACAACCCTACCTCACACCCCTGGTAAACTTTACTTTCATGCTAGTAACTGGTTTCTTAGTGCATCTGCCTCTCATCCCGGAAAAGCCTGTCTGAATCCCACTTGGAGCAGTGCGAGTAGAAACAGAGCGGTAACAAATATATTTTAAGTGTTTGATATGTCAATATGAGCAGAATTACTCTAATGAAAAAAAAATGGATGAGATTAAAGGTGCATTAAGTATTTTCTGAGAATAAAATGTAGATTTTGAAATCCTCACTAAAATTGACACCCCCAAATTCCCCAAAATAGTATGCAAAAAGGTAGAAATCCCTTTAACAGGCATAGTAACATCCCAGGCTCGTTCTGAAAACGTACCTCTATATACATTTCGGAAGACCGCGAAATACATCCTAGGAGGTACGTTTTTTGCAGTTTTAGCTTTCGCAAATCCACTGTGTACACTTTTTGAGATCTCAATTTTCTCGCGAGTGTTAGAATGTTAAAATGAAATGCAGCCATACGTATCTCAGGCTTTATAATTTGCGGTCTCCAGAAATGTTTACAGGACTACGTTTTCAGAATGAGCCTATGTTGCATCGCAACCAGCTGGCTGACCTTTTATCTATAGGTTATCACTATCGTAGGTTATCATAATATTTATTGTGTGAGTTGTGTCAGTATATTATTCAATCCAAGATGTGGGCCAATTTTTTTTTTTTCAAGTAGTGCACCTTAATAGGTTAGAAGCTGGTGCTTTATGTAATAGCACTTAATGCTTTACTGTTTCAACAACAACATTTTAGTTAATCACATGTCGAGCAGAATTCATGCAACATTAGCATTAACTTTCAGGTCTTTCCGTTCCCACCCTTTAACATCTCTTCAGAACTGGAAAGATTGTCCAATATTAACACGGGTTGCCAGATCGTAACCCTTTCTTTCCACCTTAGTGGACACACCCCTTATTACTAATTGGCCGTAACAGTGTTATGGTGTTCTGATTGGACCAATATACTTTTACATTTTTTTTTTCAGTTTCCACAGCAAAGACTTTACACAAGCACACTTTTCAGCACACACAAAAAACAGACATGGGAGGGGGTGCTGATATCAAAAGTATTTCTCTGATATAGCTTACTGTACCTTTAAAATAACAATATATTTACAAGAGAAAACCAATCAAACAACCAAATGACTAAACTATGCATGAAAATGAAAAAATGATGCTTAGTAAGGTAGGAAATTGATTGTTGCTGCATGCTGGATCAAAACATGGAAAACGTCAAAGAAATAGAGTGATGGGGTAATGGAAAGGGTGAATAAGCAGAGAAGAAGTACGAGGGAAACTTGCCTTATTTTCTGGTAATAACTCTAAATCTATCTCTAAAGAAATCTGTTTTGTTGAGCAACAGATGCATTTTCTAGACTTCGAGGAGCTTGGCAAAGCTCTAAGATAAATTGTCTGCTTTGCAGGTTCTTGTGAATCTCTGCAGAAAAATGCCATTCTGTTTTAGACTAGATAATAGATGCTCCGGGCTTCTTATGACTTATCTGGTTGACCCAGGCCAAGAGGATAATCCCCCTGACACCCCCACCCCCAACACCCCGGAATTCCAAATCTTGATTAGACTTGATGAATGACTTTTGTGGATAGTACAAGAGAGCAAATATCTGCAGCTCAGCTTCTAGTTCCCCACTTGTAGGCATTCTAGAGAGCTCTCTGTAAGGTCACACGTTCAACAAACCAGAGTGCCTTGTCAACTCTTCCCCATGCTCATGGTTTAAAATTTCATTTTCCTTATGTTAAGGTGACTAGAACACTCCATTTTCCACTCATGCATAAATAACTGTCCACTATTTCAATCTGATGTAAGATGTAGCTAGATATAATAGTACATTGTCATTGGAATTTCCATAATATGTACAATATGCTGTGAATTATCAAGCAATTTCCTATCTGTTTAATAACATTTAAACTGTCACAAATTATATTGGTACAAAAAAATGTAAGAGCACATAATACACAGTATATCATTGCCAAGAGAGTTTATTTTGGTTTCTTTTAAAGTGTGTGCAGATGATAGAATGTATGGCGCAGAGGTAAAACTATAAAGCTATTGAGATTGTTGAATGTTTTTTTGAGGTTGGACGTTTTGCACTTTTAAATCCTTGTAACCACAGAAAAGAAAAATCAAACTTGTCTTGATTAGTGGTCATCAAGGAGGACCCGTTGAGTTGATCTGTACATATCTGTGATGTTAAAATGTGAAAGTCGTAGTGTTTTAATTTATTGTAGTCTTTTTTAGACAATCTATGGACTGTAGTTCTTCTCTGTGAGAAGGCAAGTTTGACATTGTTCCACTATGATGATGCAGTTATATGGTTCGTTTCATTTCACATTTTTTATGTATCAAAGTTTGGGCATGATTATCATCTGCTGCATGTAAATATATAAAAGATTCAACATTACTGTGTATATTTTCACCATTTCATTTTCAAACTATGTCTTGCTTATTACCCTTAATGTGACCCTTCAGAATGTGCAATGGCCAGCTATTTTATGCTGAAATAAACTATTGTGTTGAAGACAAATAGAACATTGAAAACACAAAATGCCTTATTTGTTGTCTCCCTGCTAAATGTTAAAATAAGCACAGCATTAAAATAATTAAGAAAAAGCTGTCTTGTTTTTTCAGTTTCGAAATATTATGTCATTGATTCAGATTCACTACATCTATTTACTTTTTATTCACTTACTACACTTACTACTAACACAAACACACACACACACACACACACACACACACACACACATATATATATATATATAGAGAGAGAGAGAGAGAGATAGATAGATAGATAGATAGATAGATAGATAGATAGATAGATAGATAGATAGATAGATAGATAGATAGATAGATAGATAGATAGATAGATAGATAGATAGATAGATAGATAGATAGATAGATAGATAGATAGATAGATAGATAGATAGATAGATAGATGTGTGTGTGTATGTATGTATATATATATATATATATATATATATATATATATATATATATATATATATACATACACACACATATATATAGAACAGAAATATATAATGGCTATAGTGTACAATTCAGCATCTTTGCTTTAGAAATGAGATGGAATGACATCTCAGTCCTGAAGAACAGGATGAGGAACCTTCAGAACATCATCAGTCTCAGTCTGCTGCAGGTGGACATGCAGAGGAATTTTATAAATATAAAACTCCTAAATATGGTATACTTATGGTGTACTGGTAAACCAATAATCTTCCAGTAAAAGATGAACTAAAAGAACTTCAAATGTTGACTATATATATATAAAAGCCATGAATGTTACAAGTGGTATTAAGTGTTTAGTTTGTTATTTCCACATCATGTAGAATGCCGTGTCTTTATGTTTTTTAATGTTATGCTAATAGGGATGATAAGAATCACGATTTGCATTGCTAAATTGTCAAATCGCTGCGATATACCATCGAAAAAGCTATTTATGTAACACAATGTGTTCTACTTGTATTACTTACAAACACTCAATATTGTATATGCAATGTAAAATTGATTTAAGTGCGTTTTCTAATCTCCACGGCTGCCATATTCAAATCAATTCACCTTTATTTCTATAGCGCTTTTACAATGTAGATTGTGTCAAAGCTTCACATAATAGGTCATAGTAAATAGGAACAGTGTAGTTCAGTTTTTAGTGTTTAAGTTCAGTTCAATGTGGTTTAATAATCACTACATATGCTTCCTATGCTTTCCTATTCAAATTATTGGGCATGTGACCCTCTGATTTCTGAGCGAAATTAGGCTAGTTTCATTTTATAAATTTTATCGATTATGTGCTGCATCCTTTTTACTTTTTGATTTTTGCTCACTTAGTGTAAATACCATATCTTGCTATTTGCACTTAGTTTAATTAGCCGCTGCCTGAATGAGTCCGATTTACTATACATTAAACGACAACTGCGTTTCACAAAAGACAGAGTTAAGATGCCGTTCTTTTATCCCACGTGGATGCTATGAGGATAAACAAGAAACCAAGATCTTGAGTATGGTGAGAATGAATGAATGACAGCTTCTAAAATGGTCTGAGAGGCATCAGTTTTTGCCCAGTTGGCCTACCTTGTGTTTTATTTGCTAATTTAAGCTATTTTTAAAAGATAAATATAATGTATAAAACGATACATTATTTGTATTACTTCATAATACTTATACATCTAATAAGCTTTTTATATTATTGGACAATGCACAGATATTGATGTTTTTACACTACATTATTTGAATCTACCAAGCTTAGTTTACAATGTTTACATTGCTCTACTTACATTAAATCTAAATCCCAAATATCAGAAATAACAACAGATTGTTAAGATTTAATTAATGTCAGTTTTAATGTTATTGATTAATGCACTTACTTGAAGATTTCATTCATTTATTTTCCTTGTTTTATCACTGGTTTATCAGGGGATACCACAGCGGAATGAACTGCCACTTACTTCACAGATTTACATACTTTTAATTTTAGGTGTTTTATGTTTGGTAAAATAATTTATAATTGCATCTTTAGTGATTTTCAAGTAGTTACACTGTCTTGTCTCTCTCACAGACACACACACACACACACACACACACACGCACGCATGCATTTAAATGATATCTTATTTTGTTGTCATTCAAAAGTGCAATCAAACTTCCAAATATATAAGTCTGAAATGTTTTATTTCCAAAGAAGATCAGTCAGGCAACAATACAGATGTTTTTTCATAAATTTAAAGACAAGTCCAATAGGTTTTATTCATCAGACATGTGCACACCTATTCTAACCCCAGTGCACTGCAGGTCACTGATTCTGTATGTGGGAGAGAAAAAAACAGATAATGACCCAAAATACATCTACAAATGTAATGTTTCCATCGTGTCAGCAATCCTTGTGTCTTACTGTCTAAAAAGGTCAAAGCTCATTATTTTTAAAAAGAATAAATGACCGGTCAGGTTAAGCCATGTCAAATATCCTTATTTCTTGGATAAAGTCATGTCATACATCATGTCCACATCCATTACTATACAAACTCTGGCATTCCTTTTGCTTTGTGGTTCGAATAAAATAGGTCCCATGATCCACTGGGGTCTCATTACATGAGCAAGCACCGATGACCAATGTGGAGAAACTGATCTGGAGACTTTCAGCCAATGTAGACATCCCATAATTCCATTAGTTTATGAAGGGAAATCAGTTCAGCTCAAGTATTTTCAGTATGAATCATGCATTTGTGCGTTTGCCATGACGCACAAATGTCCACCTGTCTCGCTACCTTATGTATATATAAATGAAAACTGACAAATGCAATCTTTCACTGCAGTCCTACAGCAACGCAGTCCATAAGACTCATTAGGTTGCTAAATCACCATTAGCCGAGATGCTAGTATCCTCATTTATTTGAATGAACCAACAATTAGCCAAGGATTAGCGGAAGGCAGAAGGATGCTGGAAGCTTCCGGCAGGTCCCACAGGTGCCGAATAAAAAGCATTAGAGTCATGAATCCCCAGTTTGCAGCCCACGCACGCAGCTGGAGAGCATCAGAGCTGATATGAATGCCTATGAATGATGGGGTCAGTGCCAGTTACAGGCCCTCATCAACCATATGTGTGCCTTGTCCCAGTGGAACTAGAACTATTGTGTGGTTGTTCATAGAGAATAACTGGTTTGTTGTGAAGGCTAATTGGATTGATGACAGCATCGATGAAGGCATTTTTGACATTTGATTATATTTAGTTAGGCTAAAACGTCCTTTGGGTTGGGGATGAATGGAGGTTGAAGGCAGCTCCAAATGGGTGGGACTTGAGGTCCAAGTTGGCTGTACAAACTTCCTTGGACTGTTGTTTGATTTAATGTCTTGTACATGACACAGAGTCATACCATTTGGGTTTTGTTAATAGCTACACCTACCCTAAACCTAAACCTACCTACAGTAAGCTATTGTGTTTTATTAAGGTCTACACCAGGGATGGGCAAACTCGATCCTGGAGGGCCGGTGTCCCTGCATAGTTTTGCACCAACCCTAATCAAACACACCTGCTTGTAGCTTTCTAGTGATCTTGAAGACACTAATTAGGGTGTTCAGGTGTGTTTGATTAGTGTTGGAGCAAAACTCTGCAGGGACACCGGCCCTCGAGGATCGAGTTTGCCCATGCCTGGTCTACACCATCACCAACCCTAAACTTACTCCTTACACAAACCTATTGTTTTTTATTAACATCTACACCTACCCCCAACCATAAACCTACAGCTTACAGTAAGCTACTGTGTTTTATTAACATCTACACCTACCCCAACCGTGAACCTACCCCTTACAGTGAGCTACTGTATTGTGTTTTATTATATTTTTTAAATATATTTTTGTTAAAATTGTCAAAATCAATCAATCAATCAATCAATCAATCATTCAATCAATCAATTAACGTCTACACCTACCCCAACCATGAACCTACCCCTTACAGTAAGCTACTGGATTGTGTTTTATTAACATCTACATCTACCCCAACCATAAACCTACCCCTTACAGTAAGCTACTGTATTGTGTTTTATTATATTTTTATAATATATTTTTGTTAAAATTGTCAAAATCAATCAATCAATCAATCAACGTCTACTTCTACCCCTACTGTAAACTTATCCCTTACAGTAAGCTACTGTATTGGGTTTTATTATATTTTTGTAATATATTTTTGTTAAAATTGTCAAGATCAATGAATCAATCAATTAACGTCTACTTCTACCCCAACCGTAAACTTACCCCTTACAGTAAGCTATCGTGTTTTATTAACGTCTACACCAACCCATTTCGGTAATGGTAAAAATGGTATAACAGTGTTGTACAGTGTCACAAAAATGACTATAAGCCATAACCCAACCTACCTACAGTGGATGTTACCTTACACTTGGAGGTATAGCACTTGCGTCATACGTCTCTTTGCGTTTCTTTTGAGATGGTGTTTATCCCAGGACATGCACATTAATTTGTAAACTGATTTTAAAAATCCACAGACAGAATGGTTTCATGTTTTGATTTGTAATTAAAGGGCTGCACATTATTACTTGAAACATTCAATAAATCAGTCAATAATGGCTGAAAAGGCAAACATCTGCACTGGCCAGATATGGAAAATTATTTGGTGACTTGACTTGCCGATTGGAATGTGTTGACTATAAGCCTGTAATAGCGTTTTAAACAGTTATTGGGTAAAATGAGCTTAAAAATAGTGGCTTATCAGATATCGGCCACAATCCAATATCATGCATCACTTACTGTGATCTTCTGAACAGACACATTCAATTCAGCCAGACCCCACACCAGCCGATTGTAATAATTTCACAAACACAAGTGGTGTGTTCTAAATGGGATATATCCCTTTTGAAAGTGCACTTCATACTGAAAACTATCTGAAGAGTCTGAAGTAAACTAAGGTCCAGTGAAGTGCTTTGAAATGTGCATCTTTCTTAAATGTTTGAAGTAATCTCAACTGAAACACGAAGAGAGGGTGGGAGTGTAGCTACTCCCCTTTTAAAAAAACAACCAATTTTGTTTTATCACCGCTCTGCTAGTGAGAGTGGTTGAGCTCATCAGATGTGAAAAAAAGAGCATCCAATGTAAAATGCCTTGAAGAGGGCGGGGCATGTCAGATAGTAAAGAGCATTTGATTGGTTACGATTGGATGAGAAACTGAAGTATAAGGCAACAAGGAAAAAAAAACATTGATCCATTTATATCAATTTTCGATCTTCTAAATGTGGATTTTGTCACCGTTTTGGTGCACACAAGCTTACAGATGTCTTAAAAACTAACAATACTGATACTAACATCTAAATAAAAATATTTCAATTTGATGGGACTTTTAAGTACTCAAACCTGGCAACTATAAAGGGCCTCAAAGGGTACAACTAATGAACCTTTCAGGCCCACATGATCCTTTGCACAGGGAGGTTGTTTGGTGTCAAATATCGAGTTCCATTCGGAAGGCCTCATCCCTATGCCCAAATCCTTTCGAAGCTGTCACTCTAGAGGGTCAACCCTTCGAAAGGGTTAGGGCATAAGGGTAAGCCCTTCATACATGATGAAGATCTCACAGAATCAAACAAACATGGAGAATGATTAACAAATTATCAGCTTCTTTTTCAGCATCGGCACCACGGGAGGCCCCAGGGGGCAGAAGCGGTCAGAACAAAAACTGTTCTAAATGGACAGCTGGTGAAGAAAGAGTTCATACAGTATATGAGGAAGCGGTCGGGTGTAGAATAATTAGTTTGAAGTTTTTTTGCTTTTTCAAAACTAATAAGTTCTCCTTCAAATTATTATTACTTTTGTAAAAACTGGTAACAGCCTGATTTAAATGTCACAACTGTTTTTGCGCATAGCAGCAAAAAATAAAGGAAATGCAGTCAAAAATATTCTAACATTCAGCATCGTGCACTAAAATTGAGATAAAACATTTGGTCTAATGTCAGTTCAAGTGTATTTTGTTGCTTTAATTTCTTACTTAAATGAAAAAGGAATCTGTCTCAGCTTAAACCTGACTATTATTTCTAATCTTTAAATGTTAGCGGTGTCATTTTTTATTTTTAGTCAGATAAGCACTCTAAAGATTGAAATTAATTTAAGAGAATTACTTTTATTCTGACCTAAATACAATTTAAAATGGCCTAAATACTATTGTATACCAAGCTGTTGGCATCTCCTTGCAGTTCCCTGGTGCCGACCCTGTGCTTTTTCCAGATATTATCGAAAACAAACAAAAAAAAAAGATTTTATCTCAGTGAAGTATCCTGTGAAGTTAGAAGATGTTAACGACATTGTACAAGTTGACCTTCTTGGGTAATACTCTGCTTTAAATGATTTGTTTATGTTGCATTGTTTCAGTTTGCTGGCTCTCACGTTGGAGGCTATCAGGCCTGATCAACAATCTGCTTGATGCTTAGGATTTAAGATCAGGGAGGCTCCGACTTAACTGGGAACAGAAAAAAATAATAAATTGAGTCATTTTCTGGACCAGAAGTCAGTTACAATAAACCCTAAATCAGGCCACTCACACTCCCTATCAGTACAAGTCAGGCCCAAAATTTAGATGAAATCTTTCAGCTTTAAGGCCTTATCGATCAAAACCTGAAGCAACACATAGAACATCATTCTAACAGAAATCAGAATATTCCACTGAAGCAGAATGCTTTATCAAAAAAAAATCCAGATGTGTTTTTAAAAGCTGGACTTCTTTTGACTGTTGAAGTAGACGTTATCAACATACCCACTGTAAGAAATTATTCTCTGCCTCAATCCAGTTTCCATTTTAACTTGTTTTTTGCTCCTTTCTTCATAAAAAAAAAGTTTAATTCATAATAAAAAAGTTAAAAAGTTTAAGAGAGAAGTCATCAGTTTTGTTATCTCTGCACTATTTGCGATGACCACTTCTTGAGCAAATGGTGACTAATTGCGGAATAGGAATGGGTGTGGGACACTAAAAACCATTTCAGACAATGAGGTGTCGAAACTGCATAAACATACAGAACAAATCTGTGACAACAGGAGCAACTTCATTTGCATCAAGTGTACTAGTAAACAGAAACTATAAAAGGCTTGACATTATGAAATTCAGGGATCATTCCAACTCCGCTAAAGGTACAGCCATGTGCTTTGAAACTGCTATGCTATATAATTATTTTCTTTCTTTCTTTCTAACTCCCAAGGCTGTTTTATATCGAAATTAATTTTTAGCCATGTTGTTGTTTCGTAACATCAAATTTTTTACAAGGTGGGTCGTTAACCCCATGCTCAACCTGGAGGACCAGGACATACACTACAGGCAATTTAGCTTACCCAATTTACCTATAACGCATGTCTTTGGATTGTGGGGGAAACTGGAGCACCCGAGGGAACCACGCTAACATCAGGAGAACATGCAAACTCCACACAGAAATGCCAACTGACCTAGCCGGGGCTCGAACCAGCAACCTTCTTGCTGTGAGGCGACAACACTACCACTGCACCATCGTGCCACCAATTATTTTCTTCCACCTAGCACAAAAATGCATATGTGTGTTTAAAAACAATGAAATGAGTGAAATTGGTGTTTTTGGCTAATAACTTGAGCACTGTATTTCCATGTGTAATGGTTTAACTTGCATGTTTACATATAATGTAATCCACTTTAATCATAGTTGTCAGTATTATTTACAGGTTAAAGTCTTTTACTGTTCACAATACACATTTTAGCCAAAGCTTTGAAAAGTCTCCATGCTTACAGTGTTTATACGATTCATAAAAGATGAATCACAGTCTGAGATTTCAGTATGGATATAAAAAGATTACGATCATGATTTTATGGTATTATAGCAGCACACTGTGAGTGTGTATTAGCATCGTTTGTTGTTTGCTTTTGCATCTGATACTGTATTTGAACCCGGAAACTGTGATGCATGACGCCAGACTTTCCAAATGGTCAGAAAAGCAGCACAGTCTGAAAATCCTGCCACATCTTCAAATTTTCCAAGATGCATATTTTCACACAATTGTATTTACTCACTACCCAGCACTTTCCATGTGAATTTCATATGTACATCTCTATGCTACTGATTTCTTCAACTGAAGCATTAAGCAAGCATTGAAATAGCAATAATTAAGCATTTTCCTATGAGCTTTTAACCTGAGCAGTGCATTTGTTGAAAAGTATGTCATAAGCAGGGCCAGACGGAATCTGCGGACATTTTTACCATTTCTGCGCAGAATTTTGTACAAAATCTGCAAATTTATGTGGAATAATTTTGGGAGTTGGATAACTAAAATCTTAATATACGAACTAAAAATAATTAATTTTTAACTTTTTTTTTAACAAAGCAAGTCTTCTATATAATACTAAAAGACTGAAATATATTCCTTTACAAACTGTATTGTGAATAAATTATATTAACATTTTTATATTAGTCAATAATTATACTGAAATTAATTTAAAAACTGAACAAATATACATTTACAAACATTTACACAAGTAAATAAACAGAATCAATGATGGGCTAAAATTCTGCGCACGCAGATTCCATGTGGGTCTAGTCATAAGTTGATGCATTTTAGCTAGATGCAAAGGAAATGGACACACATGTCCGTCTAGCAGTTTAGAAACCAGTGCAAAAGTAGTGCAGAGGAAAGCAAAATGAGTTTGCACACCACACAGCTATCTCATATTTAAGCTAGTCAGTGGAATTCACAGCACTGGCCAGCAGAAAAGCATGATTTGAAAGTGACGTCTGACTGAGTTAATTGTTCATTATATATACACAGTTAATAACAATGGGCTCTTTCATACGTGAAATGCTGCTGATATTATGCCAAAATGACCTCTCGTTTGGAAGCTAGGTAAATTGGCCTTCCACTGTTCATTTGATTACATTTAGAAGTCAACAACACAACATAAACTAGACTCACAGTGACCAGCTGCAAATAAATAGCACAGGAAACCACTCTGATAAGAAATGATAATCCCACTATTTCACAGACACACAAGTAATACAAACAAACCAAAGCAGCCTCAAGCCATATCAGGGCATTTCATAACAGGCATCAACTCTTCTAGATTGTAGCTAATATTTAACTCTTGTGCACTGTTCAAATTGACTATTTTCATCCCCCTTTATATTAGGGATGAAAACATCCACGGAATTAAACTGCTGTAAAAATGCATCAGATAAACATTTATTCTTTTCAAATTGTTTTGCATAACTCTGTTAATTAACCTCAGTCTTGATCAAAACTTATACACGTTTAGAAAATTACAGGATTTTAAATCATTAATTGCCAAGTTCACAAATGATGTCAATGATTTGGTGAAAAAACCCCCCACAAAATTACGTAGTTTCAATATAAAAAGTAATTGTGGACTGGGTTTTTTTACCTGTTATCACAGTGAATGATTAGTAACAACATTGGCTTTGATGCATTGTTAGATTTTCATTTTTTCTCCCTAATTTACTTTTGGTGGTTGTTTTTGCCCCACTGACTTCCGTTATAACCACATTTGATGGTGCATAAATACAGTCTTTGTTTTTGTTTACTCCATACAGTTCTGAGAGCTGAGATGCATATTTTGATTTTGTCAGACACATCAAGGTAAGTGTGCAAAGGTCACTCTTACACAAACACACACACACGTTTGTTTGGGTACATTACATAGGTTTCCATTCATTTTATACTGTCCAAACAGTATATTGTATTACCCTAAACCCACCCTACCCTTAAACCCAACCACCACAGGAGACTGTGTGCAGCTTTCTGAAATAAACTCATTCTGTGTGATTTATAAGCTTTTTGAGAAATGAGGATGTCACCAATGTCCTCATATTTCACCTGCTTTTTGTAATACCTGTGTCATTATACAGATTTGTGTCCTGACATGTCACAAAAACATTCACACACACTCTCACAGACGCACATATACTACACACACTTTAATTTGCGGTTATACTCCATAAAAAAAATCCCGAAACAAAACTTTTTTTCACAGGCCTATGTAAAGGGTTAATGTGCCAACTGATGACCAACAGAAAAAGTTACAAATTTGACCTCTTCCTAACAGGGAAAACCACCAACAATTAAAAAATGCATGATTATATGAGGTCACGGTTTCGCAATAAAATATAATGGATAGGGCAAAATGGGCAAAAACAGCCACCAACAGTAAATTAGGGAGGAAATAAATGAAAATTTATCAAAAACAATGCATCAAAGGCAATGTTGTTTCACATGTCCAAGACTTACTTGATATACGCTAAAAAAAAGTAATCCATTCCACAACTACTTTTATTTTGAAAACACGTCATTTTGTATTTGTTCACCAAACCAGTAACATCGTTTATGAATTTGGCAATTAAAGAGTTAAAATCCTGTAATTTTCTAAGCAATTTAGAAGTTTTGATTAAGAAAGAGGTTGAAAACATTTGGAAAAAATATTTATTTCATGCATTTTTACAGCAGTTTAATTCAGTGGACACAACAAAAGGGTAGAAAATTTGCCCAGATTCATTCTCTTAAAATATGTGTCAAAATAAGATTTGTCACTTAAAATCATTCTGCTAGCTGAAACACAGAAAAAGTTTTAGCCAAGTTAAGACTCAAAATTATCCCAGAGTGGATGAAAACATCCCCAATCATTAACTATCATTCGCGCAACTAGCATTGTTGAAAATAAAACAAAAAACAAAACAATATTATAATAAAGCACATTATAAGGCTATTTCCCACTATGCCTTTTGGATAAATAAAAGTGAATGGATAACATCATTCTCTTACAGCAACTTAATTTCTTAGTATCACTAACTAAACACCAAAACTCTGTAAATCGGTAACGGAGAAAGTGTGTGCATCATGCACTTCCCCCAAGCTCTGCAGATTCACCCTGTCAAAAGTGAGACCAACAGGGATGCACTGAATTTTCAGCTTCCAAAAATTATGAAAATTATTGGGGTTAATGATTATTTATACAGTGGTGGATGTTATTAGAATACCTCAAAGATAAGAAGATATTGACTTCTATTGCCTCCAAAACATGATTTCATTTTATAATGTTAATAAAACATGCAGATGGATGCTTTGACTGAGCACAACAAATATCAAAGGAAGTGAGTCATACCAGTTTTTTTTTTTTTTTCATTTTTACCAGTAGCATTTGATATGTCCACCAATGTCAGCAATTACAGCATCTCTCTGGCACAGTGTCAATATATTTCCTGAGAACTTCAACACTAACGCTTCCCGCGCCTGACAATGATTACACAAGTAATTTGGCTACTTCTGTGAAGGAACATGATTGTGTGACACTTGCAGTGAAATAGGCCTAGCTTGTTTTTAGTAAGCAAAGCGATCTAAATCTAATTATAATGCATAATGAGGACTTTGTATACAGCAAAGACCAATTCAATTAAAATAAAGTCTAAAATATGCTCTATTTTAAAACTCTATTCTAATAATTGTGGCCACTGTATTGTTCAGGTCACATTTTGTGTCACAGTCATTAAGTTATTGATTTCAATTAGTAAAATCTATATTATTTTTTAAAAACAATAAATCAATATTAATTCGCATTTCCAATTTTTGGCCAAGCACATCCACCATTCACGTCTCAACCCAGATTTTTAATTTTAGTAAATTCCTACAGAACACACATCTCACATGATGGGGACAGACAAAGCAGATTGGTATAGATAGTATTTCTATTCAAGATTAACATTAAGAAGAGATTGCTTTGCTATTTTGGTAACTTAAAAAAATCAATGATTAGCACCATCAAAACAAAACAAAAAATAACCACAAAATGCTTCAGTAAAAGAAATGAGTTTATATCCCTTTAGACAAATGAAAATGATATCAATGAATCTGACATTCTTTTGAGAATCTGGTGCTTACACTGAAAAAAATATTCAAAGGCGATTCCTTGGATTTACGAATTATTTTTAAGTGTAGCAGTTGTAAACAATTTATTTGGGCTGAATTTATACAAACAAATTAAGTTGAACATTATACCCATTATAACCCATATACATTTTGCAGACATCATTTTTTCAGTGTACTATACAAATTTACTAGGAATAATAACTTCATTAAACGCAAGGAAGCCAGTCATTTAAATTATATTTTGATAAATTGATATTTTGATATACAGTAGTCAACATTTGAAGTGGATCACTACCTTTCACCAAAGTTGTCTTAAAACTATTGAATGGCACCCATTCCTGTCCAAGGACAATTTTGAAAAACTTTTTTTAATCACTTCGAATGTTAACTACTGTCCAGCCATTGACCTCCATAGTATCTGTTTTTCCAACTATGAAAAGGCATTCTTCAAAATATCTCATCTCTTCAAAAGAAAACTCATAATGGTTACAGTAGGATCCACTTGAGAGGGTGAGTATGTTTTCATTTTTGGGAGAACTTTCCATTTAAATAAATCATACATATGTGATAATATACAAGAGGAGACACACAAACAGCCTCCATTTCCCTTAGAGTCCTCGTGCTTTGATTAAAGCACTCTGTGAGGAGGAAGTTGGATTGTCGTCCTCCTCAACAAGCATCTCTTTGGCCTCCCCGTGTGCATCCACAACTACAGCCTTTTTCTTCAAGTCCTCATATTGCTTCTGCCTATCAGCCATGGCGGAGCAAGCCTGAATCACTTCATCGCTTTCAAAATCATAATCGCCTTTTAACTCGGGAGCTTCCGCAAGGAGCCTTCGGGCTTCTTCTTCCTGGGACGCTTTTTCACGGAGAGATCGCTGGTTCTCCCGGAGCTTTAAAGCCCAGTCAAGGTCTTCCTCCCAGAGAGGACGCTCAGACGGATGCAGGTGCAGCGCCACTTGGAAAGACCGTACAGCCTGGAACAAAACACGTAGGGAATAGTAAACATGTTCAAAAAGCGGAAACTGGATGCAAATACAGTAGTCAACATTGAAATGGATCAAAAAGTTTTTCATAATTGTATTAAGACAAGATGAAAGTTGTGATCCGCAAATGTTGACTACTGTAGATTCAAAAGGGGTGGGGTTTGTAAAAAATCTTTGAAAAATAAATATGATATGCTCCCATTTATGGTATGTCTTATATATTGTTGAAGTCAGAATTATTAGCCCCCCGGTTTATTTTTTTCCTCAATTTCTGTTTAACGGAGAGAAGATTTTTTTTTTCAACACATTTCTAAACATAATAGTTTTAACAACTCATTTCTAATAACTGATTTATTTTATATTTGTCATGATGACAGTAAAATATATTTGACTAAATATTTTTCAACACACTTCTATACAGCTTAAAGTGACATTTAAAGGCTTAACTAGGTTAATTAAGTTAACTAGGCAGGTTAGTGTAATTAGGCAAGTTATTGTATAACAATGGTTTGTTCTGTAGACTATAGAAATAAATTAGCTTAAAGGGGCTAATAATTTTGACCTTAAATGTTTTTAAAGAAAAAATGACAACTGCTTTTATTCTATTTGAAATAAAACAAATAAGACTTTCTCCAGAAGAAAAAATATTATCAGACATACTGTGAAAATTTCCTCGCTCTGTTAAACTTCATTTGGCAAATATTTAAAAAAAGAAGAAAAAAATTATTAAATCAAAGGGTGGCTAATAATTCTGACTTCAACTGTATATAAAAATACAACTATAATTTTAAAGTCTACATGAAATCCAAATGAACATTATTTATTTTGCTAGTGTAGATTATACATTGTAATGTGAACGATTAATCCATGCAGGTTAATCCACTGAAAAACAAAACTGTTTGTTTTGGTAATCGTTTAATCAAAATCCGACCATTTGCTTTCACTCACTACAGCTTGGGTGAAATATGCTTAGACATGCCCCTCCAACTGTTGAGTGAGTAAAAGATCAGAAAAGCGCAAAATAGAAACTCCTCCCACTACTCAGTATTTCATTTCAATTGGAAATACATCATACTGATATAGGTCTGCAGCAACTTCCGGTTCAAGCTGATTTTAAATAAACATTATTTATTTAAATATCACTACAAATGTAATTTATGTTTTATTTATTTTTTTATCTGTAATTTAAAATGATTTTACATACATTAATTATTTTAACAGAAAGTCTTCAGGGACACATGGTCATTCAGATGTCAGTGAAACATTGTAACATGATCTTTTCTGAAAAAAAATATCTCTTATTATTAATAACACTGATTACAGCTTAACATTAATAATGATTCAATTTTGTGGAAGTAATTAAAAAAACATTCAGGATTCCTCAAAAGAACTCATTAAATACATTCAATGGCAATTTTTTAAAATGTAAAATATCCTTACTGAAGAAAGTTATTAGTTTTCATAAAATTCTGATCTTAAATGTGAACAGTAGTGTGAATTATATAGCAACTAGGTTAAAAATATGTATTTTTTATAATACAATAGAAAATTTTTAGATAGAAATCTATAGAAATTTTATTTCTATATTTATAATAGTACAATAAACCTATTTTTAAAACAAAGTTAAGTTTCCACAGATACATTTGCCGAATAAAAAAAAAATAATTAAAATAAATAAATCCTGATCTGCCCTGACACCTCCACTAACAAAATTAAACACACATAACTTTGAAAAGGTTTAATTGAATCTTTCTAATCCTCCTGCAATCTCAAGGAGACCAATTAAGATGCAATAAAATTATTTCCTGCTTTTAAATCAATTTAAACAATATGGGCCAGAAGTTTGAAACATGACGCAGGAGTGTAATCCTATAAAACCACTGAAGGGAGTGGAAAGTTTAGCGAGTGATCTTCAGATGCAAATGAGATCACAGACAAGCAAAGCTCATAAATTGATAAATTGAGTCTAATCTAAGACAGGCACAAAAACGTGTGTGTAGTGTGAGTGTGTGAGTATTTGGTGTAGATATCGCAAATTTCAATACATCACCTTGGATGATTCATTTAAATACTCTTCAATAAATTCTGTATCAAACGGAAACTCCCACAAATGCATTTAAATGCAATAAGGTCAGACGAAAAAATCTGCCTGTGGCTACTGAAACGACCAAAGGCAATGACAAACAGAATGCAAATGGTCTTCTCCACTGTTTTACTGAAATACAGCATGCATTTAATGAGAGCACATACTGTACGCTCCAAATTGAACATGAACAGATGTTTGTTCCTCATACAAACCAAATGAGCTCCTTGCTTGTTTTGAAGATAAAAACAAACCTCTGAAGCCCATTGGAACTAATGAAAATCCACTAAAACAACGCAAATTACACAAGTAAGTAATTTCCCGTTTCATCCCCAAAACACACTTCAAGAAAAAAAGTTAAAAGGAAACAGGCATGTGGTTTCACCCTAATAAAACTAAATATGGACTGATGATAAGCCTTAACAAATCAAAACATTCATGCTTCCATACAATAAAAGCAGCTGCAAGCCACAATGTTAAGAATGCAACATCAACACATTCTTCTCTGAACTACTACATGTGCGAGATGTGTCACAGATGTATTATACACTCAATAATAAAATGATTGTCACAGAGCTAAAAAAAAAAAGACTTTCAATGTGCAAACAGTATTACAGCTGCTTCAGCACTGAAGAGGTCGTTCGGTCTATGGAGAACTGCAATAACACATGTTCATTTACTTCTGTATGAGCTCTAAAGCTCCTGCTGTGAATCAGTCACCATGCTCATGTTACCCAGGGGACGACGGCATGAAAGACAAAGAAAAAACAATATTTACACTCTCTTTATCCCCTAGGAAAACAATGACTTCAGAAATAGGATTTAGTGGTGCATTTTACCTTTATAATTGCCCTACTGACTCAACAATCTACAAAGTAATGATCGACTCCTTCAGCAGAAACACTAAATCACGTATCAGTCTGAGAAAGGGGAATATCAGAGCTAGTGTGAGCCTGAAACTAGGAATCCAGCCCTTGTCAAAAAGCTAGCTTTAATGAGGAATAAAGCCATGTGATGGTTTCAGAAGACCTTTTCTCCTCCGGGTCCTGATTGATTAAACAGAGATGACTTCAACAGTTGTGCTGAAGTCATGCTACAGATTTATTGGCCCCTGCACCACTGTTAGTGACTAACACAATCAACTCAAAAGTGCTGAATCCTACGAGAGGGTTTTTGTCCACACAACAAGGTTAAATGACATATACATGCATCTATAACAATAGCACCACAGTCAGAATTAGCCATTTTAATTTATTCCATGGCCTGTTACAGGGTGTGTATTAAAGGGCACCTATGGTAAAAAATCTACTTTTCAAGCTGTTTGGACAGCCATATGTGCATGTATGGTGTATAGACTGTCATATTTGGGTAATATAAGCACACTCAGTGCTTTTTTTTTTGGTAGGTTTGCAAACATGTGTATTTCTCATCGAGTCTACCTTATACTTCAGCCGTTTGCATTTCTTGCGATCCCAGAAGCTCCCTGTGATCTTAACTAGCATGCGTTTTAGAATTCTAAACATAGGTTTCTATCAGGGTACACTCAAGTCGACGGCTGGGCGCCGTGGACCGCTGCAGAAACCTATGTTTAGAATTCAAAAATGCGTGGCGCGACGATTTGGTACACATGTTTCTGCCGCGCTACAGAGAGTGTCTGGTGTGCCGTGTCGCGGCTTCGAGCGGCGCATCCGGTGCCTCAGTCAAAGTTAATTCAGTGTACGTGGTTATTAGTTTCTGTGTACAAGCTCGGCACTTGAAACTAGCACACAGTTGGCTGTAAAACTGTACAAAGACACAAATGATTTTGTATTCTCTGCTTGGTCTGTGTCAGAGTCGTACATGTACGACTGAATGGTGATCCTCTCACTCCAGCTCGTTCTCGCAGCCTGCCTGTCAGACTCTGTTGCAAACGCAGAGCGAGTGAGCTCATGGCCCTGCCCCCTTGTTACGTTGGCGGGAAGCCGAAACTAATCTACATGTGAAGCAACACACCCATAAATCAGCGAACTGTGGACACGCCCCCAACATGAGACTTTTTAACACATTATAATAAAAAAATCTGAATTGTGTTTTAAACTGAACCTAAACTGGCACACTCAGAAGAACCATAATATTAATATTAAATCATAAAAAAGAGGTAAACTATGTGCCCTTTAAATTTGTTGAAATTCACAGGTAGGTCAGTTTTGACAGAGATTTTCGAGGAGGTCTGTTTTCAAATCTGTGCATTACCAAAGTCACTTTATGGAGATCTTTGAAACATCTCTCAGGTAGTATGCTCGGGCATTCTGTCTGAATGGGGAAACATCAAATTCTCTAAAATTGCTTGCCAAGTTCAGGATTCAATTTTATATTAGGAAGCATCAATAAAATTAATCAACAACTGTCTATTTAGATTCATTTCTAAACGTTTGAATGATCTGCAAAAACTCAGATTGGACTCTGGTGCAAGCCCCTCCCCCAAAGAATGGTCAGTCTATAGTGATCAATAATTTGGCTCCTGTATTAGAAGGGGGGCTTCATTCGCCATATCAAATGTTACACTTTTCCCCATTCAAAACTATACAAGTGACACGTCTTGTATATTCTATAGTCTTTGGTATTACTCAATGTTCAGAAAAGTGTAACGGTTAACATGGATTCCATGAGGCACCTCAGCCAATCATGTGGCATTAAAGTCACAGATCAGCGTTCACAGACCTAGCTGATGCCTTGTCTTAAAAAAGTAAATTTTTATTAGAGTAAAATATACATCTGATTCACCATATGTTGTTTAGTGAAAAACATGTTGAAAATTAGTGAACAGGCTTTCAATTTATTAAATGACAAGTTATTTCCGCACAAAAGCTTTTTATTTTATGTAGCGACGCCTCTCCTTCATTGACTTCCATTAAAACAAAGCGGCCTCTGGGCTCCTTCCTCACATACTGGCTTTAGCATTAGCCGATGCACCTTTTTGGCTAATGATTTATCTATTAGCTTTGGTTTTGATCACTGAAATAAATGCACTTCCCCCAAACATTAGTAGTAACCATAGCAACTGCTATGAGTGACAGTTGCCGGAGCCCTAATATCTCTGTAGTGAATGCACGTTCAACAGCTGCTACACACCGCCTAGTTACCGCAACTTATATTTTACTTGTTACCACAACCTAAATGGTCTTAAACTTAATTTTTTCGTTCCCACAGCTTAATTTTTCTTGTTACTACAACAAGATAGCATGGTGAATGTATACAATTAAGCTAGCCATGTATAAAATTAATAATTATATTATATATGGTTGATTATAATCAAGTCAATGTAATATTAACTTTAATAAATAAAATTTGTTCATAAGAATGTGGTGGGCCAGTGATTCCCTTCTCTGCCAGAGACTGCTCTATCTGTATTGTTTAGTTTTTTTATATAACGTGTAGTGTAGTTTACTTCCGCTGAGCCAGCTGTGGTAGCTTAGCAACAGAGCCGCGACGTCAACACACAGAATCTGTCGGCACAGTTTAGCAGGGTTGTCTAACCGGGCCGAGAACGGTTTGCAATCGCGCTGCGCCGTTCCAGGGTCATTGGAGAAACAACCATAACCATAACAACTGTTCTAAATGTAAACAAAGTCAGTAAATGAGATGCAACACTTTATTCAAAATTCACTATATACTAGCCTAATATCTTCAATACATTTATTTTTAATAAACACCCTCAAGTAATAAGCAAGATTAAACCTGATACCTGATATATTTTGAAAGCAGTGTGAGAAAAACATGCAAACAGCAAATAACAATCTTGTGATTAGGACTACAAAAAAGATCCTGGAAAATTTCTAATAGCAAGTGCAGATAATGAAGAATTATTCAACTTAAACCCCTCCAGAACTCATTAAATGCTCTTGCACCTTCCTCTAAACGTGAATGTATAGAGATTTAAAAAGTTTTTTTTAATAAATAAATAAATAAAAACAACTGCATTATTGCTTAAAATAAACATAATTATGTTGTGAAAAAACTTCACTTTTGCTCAAATTTTGCAGAATGTTCCACTGGAAATGGAGTTTTCCAGGAACAGCATGATGTTTCAGTAAAATGTGCTCATTATGTGATACAGTTATTAGGATAATAATCTTATTTAGGATGGAACGAACCGCACACGATAACATTTACATTACATCAATTACACAATAACATGATTAAAAGCAGTGGATACTATGAATCAGATTCGAGGGGAAACTAAACAAAAACACAGACCTCATTTAAAAGAGATTACAAATTATCAGCACATTTCCAAACCTTTCAACAACACATTAACTTTGATATACTGAACTACACTATAGAGTATATAAATATCATCATAATTAATAATGCAGAAATTACGTTGAGTTTACGTTACATGATGAACACTGATGAAGCTTGAAAAAATTCTGAAGAGTAAGTGCAATGAATTTAAGGAAATAAAAAGAGGGAAAAGAATTTCAGTTATTTAAAAAAGATAATCAGAAGCTAGGTTTTCCATAGTTTTAAACAATTTCAGCAAAATCTTAGCTCAACCTGTGAAAATGTTTTAGGCGAGACTTATCAAAAAGTCAATTATAAAAGCAGCAGTTCTAAACGTGTCCCATGATCATACAAAACCGTCTGAAAAAAATACATAAACATTAATCTCAACATTCCACTCGCATCCTTAGGTTATTATTCTCTTTGGTAAGTGACTTGACATGGCATGCTCAGCCCAAAATAGTAAAGTATTTAGTCAAAGTCAAGCCAGGATGTCAAGCTCGGTGTGTGCAATGAGTGTTTCGATTACAATAGACACAAGTAGTCACTAGTCGGAGAACTGCAGGATCTGCAAGGTTTTCTTTCATTATGCTTGTCTGTCTAATGCACTCAATCACACACAGGTTGGGGCATGTAAGGTGTGGCGCTGTTCCTCCTCAAGTAATCTTCCATGCTTCTGGGTCTGGATGTACTGAACTACACACTTCATCCCAATGACACCTGACGTGACTGAAGGATAAATGGCAGAAGACTAATCATTCACCTTTTGACTGCCTGGCAAGGACACGAGCACCATAACATGGAGGGATGGCGGCTGGGAGATGATGGAAAAGATGCTTTGGTGTGTGGAAAGAGTTCATCAGCTAATAAATTGACTCCCAAGGCCGGCTGTTCATACAGCTGATTTAGGTGTGACCATTTCGGTTGGATTTACAACCGTGAAAAAAAATATTCAGGGACAAGAGTGAGACAGACCTAATTGGAACTCATGGACCAATATAGAAATACAATTGAATAAAAAAAAAACAATGCTCAAATGCACCTATATTTACACTGTGTTGTGTAAGAAATTAGTTTGCCTCGACCCAACTTCAACTTAATTTCATAAGTGTTCATAAGTTTCAAAGAGCTTAATAATCACAGAGAGGAGAGTTCCTCAAGTGAAGTATTTAAGTATTTAAATAAAGCCTTTGGAGTGATAATTCACTTCTTGTAGAATGGGAGTGACAGTGAGACATCACGAACCATCTGCTGACCAAAAGGAATTCTGTTTAACCTCATTTACCATAACAGTTGGTGTTCCCACTTGAAAGTCTACCAAAGATCTGGAGAACAGAAGAGTATCCCTTTTATTGTTATTCTCAATTTACATTTAAAGTGAAACCTTATTAACATATGAGCGGGTCTACCGAAAGGTCTGGAATTGCTATCCTTAATTTACATTCAAAGCGAAACCTTATTAACATGTTAAGCGGGAAGAAACAGTATAAAACTGTCCAAACTCTGTGCCGGGAGGCCGGTGTCCTGCAGATTTTAGCTCCATTTTGCCTCAACACACCTGCAAGGATGTTTCTTTAAAGCCTAGTAAGAGCTTTATTAGCTAGGCCAGGTGTGTCTGATTGGGGTTGGAACTAAACTTGTGCCTGGACACCGGCCCTCCAGGACTAAGTTTGGGCACCTCTGGTATAAAATCTTTAAATGGAGGATGATGAGGATTCATTCCAACTACACTGAATCTGAAGTGCTCTCCACTTTGTTACTACTATTCTGGAATAAAAAGTATTTTTTCCTCAAGACGTCCTCATCTTTTTTTCTTACAGTTGCATATTAATGTGCAATACAAAAATATTTAACAGTTTAGTTTCACAGATTTTCATCGAGTGAGATGCCCAAAAAAAGTATCATTTTATTGGCTTATGTTATGAAATCCATTTCCACTTTACCAGTTTTGAGTTAATTTCGATTGAATTGAGTTGATTTTAGGTTTGAGATTTGCTGGACAATGACCTATGTTGCTCTATGGTCTAAAAAGTAAACAACATTAAATAAATGTCTTATTAAAAGGCTGTAGCAAATACTGCATATCAACTTGAATATGAGTTTCTCCCAATAACTTGATTTTTGCACACAGAGAGCACACTTATTATAGGAAACCAAATACTGAAAGCAATTTTTTCACATTCTCAAGGTTTTAGTTCATTCTTACTGGCCTATGTATAATATTTTGTCAAAACACCATCCTAAATATGTAGACAGCACACAGTTATTTTAGAAAAAAACATTGCTGTAATTCACATAAGTGTCATTTTGCTTTTCTAAGGTTTTTACAGTGACTTAATTACCAAAATATCCCATTACATGTATAAAAATACACTATAATTTTCTTTTTAATTAGGAACACAAGTGCTGCTAAAAAATTGAGAACATTACATTAGAACCTATTTATATAATATTACTTTTATTATATGGTACAAAATTACTGTTAATTTTGTTATTTTATGTTCCATGAATGATATAATAGGAGCTGGTGATGTGGATTTAACCATTTACTTATGATTTGCACACTACATCAAATTTACTTACTAGTTCCACTTCTCCAAGACTTAGCTGAGCGCGGCCCAGGGTTTGCCATGCCTCCCACCAGATGGGGCGGAGTCTGGTGGCCATCTCTGCAGACTGTACTGCCAGAAACACCTCTCCAAGGGTGATCAACACCTAAGGATTACATATCAAAAGGTTAGAGATCCAGGTTTGTTTTCAGTTCTTTCCTAGGAATATTCATACACAGTGGTAAAGTGTGACTAATACACCAAAAATCATACACTTGACAAATATTTACAGGGAAAAGCAGTATTAAACTTTTAAAAATATTTAAAGTTTAAATAACCCTTAAATGGTTCAAATAAAAATATCAAGCATAGTTGATCCTCAGGCTTAAGCAGAAATATTTTTCTTCTAACTTCTAACCTTTCTTTATTTGCAAAAATGTAAACTAGACAAGGTTTACAACATATAAAATATGGTCTTAATAAGAAGAATGGTTTGAAATTAATATTTGTATTCATTGCATTTGTACTGTTTTGTTTGTTTAAACAACTATTTTGTTCCTATTACTTAGAGGTTTGCACAAGTGTTAAGCCGTTCGAACACTAAATTTGCTTTGGTTTACACTTGGCATGGTGTGTGAACTCTACAGAACTTGAATTACTTAAAATGGAAATAAAATGAACTAAAGCTAATTATAAATATATAAAACTAAAATAACACTAACAAAACCATTAATGGAATTTTTTTTTATTTAAACTGAAATGTACAGCAAATTTATAAACAATATCAATAAACTTAAATATATAAACTATAATAAACTTGGTTTTGCCAGATTGCATTTAGTACAGTCCTCAGTCTTACTATTTAACTGAAGAAAACTGAGAACTCCAAGGTTTTATTGATTCTAAAGAGCCCTAAGGAGAAGAGGGAGAATAGAATATGACTAGGAAGACAAATAGAGCTGGTTGTCATCTGCATAACAATAAAAAACTGATTCCAGATTTCCTAAAAGAGGCGATAAATAAATAAATAAATAAATAAATAAATAAATAAATAAATAAATAAATAAATAAATAAATAAATAAATAAATAAATAAATAAATAATCAATAAATAGACTAAACCACTACATTTTTAAAATATAAAATAACATTTTAAAGCATCAGAGTTTTGGTCTAATCGCTTAGATTTTATTAAAACCGTCTTCAAAACTGTTAGATAAATGAACTTGTCGTGGTTTTGGAATAACAGTAGGGTGAGAAATTAATGACAGAATTTTCATTTTGGCCTGAACTGACCCTGTAAAGATATGACGTGGTGTGACTTATTCAGTACAGAAGAACAAACAGAAAACGCCTCTTCAAATAATCAGTATTCTTGAAGTAACACATGGTTAATGAGCCTTCAAGTTTGACCTACAAATTGAGCAACTCTGTTCATACTGTATTTACTCCCAAGTTGAGGTCATTTATATGACATTTTATTTTAAACAACAATAAAGTGTTATCGCAAAGTAGTATCCACTCGGGTCATAAGAGCAAAACAACATGATGACATTGAGGGAGCGAACACTGCACTACGTGGACACAGTTCAAGCATCCCAGACGTTTCCATTATGGCGCTTTATTTACTTTAAAGCCTTTAAAGTCGGGTCAGCATAATAATTAAAGTAAATAGCAGCTTTATACAATGAAGGTGTTGCCGGAGTAACAGCAGTTGAAGGACAAAGCTAGACTGTAATTTCGCCAGCAGGTTTGCTTGTGAGAAATGTTAAATTCACAAGTTGAGATGAGCATCGCTACCCGAACAGGTGTGGAAAATAAACTTTATGCAAACTCTAAAAGACCAGCGCTGGCCAACTGCTCCGATACGATCAAAATACTAATGAGAGACACTCAATCATTCCCTTCTCAGTGTATTCAGGTGACTCTCCTCATACAATCATCCAGCCAGGGAAAGGTCACTGCTTTGGTTTATAAGAGGGGCAAAACAAGGACAGCCAGATCTTGTAATTGCGACCAGCATTGACCGATGTGCTCAAGTACTTCTGGGAAATTCCCACTCAGAAGTTCGGAAGTCATAATAACATTACGTACGTTCCAGGGACTTTTTTTTTATTTCAATTAAAATGGACTGACTAGACAATTTCATATTGGCAGGAAGCTCTTAGAGCAGGTGTAAATCAATATAAATAAAAGCAAAAACTGTACATTATGTGTACAGTACAAGAGCAAATGAATTTAAAGGTAATGCCAACCTTGAGAGCAACATATTATGATCAAAGAAATATGCCATATATATATATATATATATATATATATATATATATATATATATATATATATATATATATATATATATATATATATATATATATATATATATATATATAAAACTTTACTGTGTTGTTTACTTTTGACCTGATGAACTCACAATTTACTTCTTATTAGTTAGTAAGGCAATTGTTGCAGAAGTTGAGTTTGTAAAAGATTATAAAGGATGATAATAAACTGCAAATAAGCAAGCTAATAACCAATAGTTAATAATTAATAATAAAAATAATAATTACCTCTGCAACAACTGCACACATCTCACAATTAATAATCTGTTTGAACCTCTCCAAATTGGCTTTAGCAAATTTCAACAGAAACAGCCTTAATGTAAATGCTGATATATTGCACCTTCATTACAGCAAATTTATCAGAGAATTAAGATTTATGAACAGCTTGTTCTTTTGAGTCAAATCTTTTCAATCAATTGAATCAGTTGTGCCTGTTCATTGAAATGTTTTAGTGAAGGTCACAAATGATCTGCTCCTTGCTGCAGACACTGGCTGCCTATCAAATGGTCTGCTCCTTGCTGGAGGCGCTGGCAGCCTATCAATTATGATTCTTCTTGATCTTAGTGCAGCCTTTGACATGCTGGATAACTCCATTTTACTTTCACGAATGAAAGCAGAGTATTTGTTATTACGGATTTCACTATTGACACTAGAACTACTGATGCGGTCATTTTGACCATTTTTAATTTTCACAGTTTAATAGCTTTATTGAAATAAATTGAAATCTAATTACCTGACATTGACTTTTAACATTGTAATTTTATTAAAATGACAAAACACAAGAGTTATGATTATGTCTACCTAGAACTGCCAGAACTAACAACAAGAACTATCAGCTTTGATGAGGCTGAGCGTGGAATCATGGGCCTTACATGAACTAGCATGAACTAGTTAGTACTCAATATTAAAAACTTTTTATGGTTGTGAATCAAAGTAAGGCATAAAGTCATCAGAGCAAAATCAATTTGCTTAAACAATTGCAAACAGCAGAGCTTTTATTATGCCACAATCAACCACTTCCGGTTGTTCCGTTCATGGTCACATGGGGAAGAAGCAGTGCTGTTTTATCATACTAAATACATTTTAGGGTTCTGTTATAATATTGCTCTGTGCAGTCTAATAAAATTGTTAAAAATTAAAATTACTTAATCTGTGGTCTGTTAAAATTCTTGACTGTTATTGGCTCGAGGGTGTGCATTAAATTCATTGAAATGCTTCAGTGCATGTCAAGTCAATGATTATCCCTTATTTCTCTGGAATTTAACATTCTTTAAAACATTTGGGATCATGCAAGAACATTCGTCTGCAAAACAACACTGTTCTAATGGCTTTGTGACTTATCTTAAGTTTTTTTGCCACTTTCTATTAACTTCCGCCTTTTTAGGGGAAAAAAATGATTTCCAGATGTACTTTGTATTTCACATATACTATTTGATTACGGTTTTATCTTGTTTTTTTAGTTCACACCCACATACATTGTTAGACCTCAGAATGAGAGTGCTTGATGAGGCCGCTTTTGCTTTGATGGAAAATGTAATCAGGAAATCAATCATTTGAAAGGTGCAAATATTCCAACTTGTCATTTCACACATACTTATCTGTGCCATGAAAAATAACACTGCAACAGACACAGACATCAAAGACTAGACACTTTTCTAAAGATAAGAAGAAGAGCAATGAAAGAATAGTTTTAAAAACTATGCAATAATAGTTTGAAAAACCAAAACAAAAAAGAGGAAGTACAGGGAGGAGTAAGACAAAAACAGAATTACAGACCAAGTGTAGTTGGAGGCAACTACACAAAGTTTAAAAAGTGTGTTTGTGTGTGCGCGCACGTACACAAACATTCTCATAAAGACATGACCAAGAATTTGTCATTCAGCAAATTCGGACAACTTCAACATTCAGGTGATGCAACTGAATTTAATTCTTCAGAAATGCTCGTTTACACTGCATATATACAGCAAAGAAATTATGAATTTCTAGTCTAAAACAGTCACACATCTAAATAGACAAGTAAAAAAAAACTACTCTACAGGGTTACATAACTGTTGAGAGTGAAATCCACTTCCAAACACATTAGTCAAATGAATAAAAATGATCATCAGAAATCTGGAGGTGACATTCCATCTTGGCTCACCTTCAAACAGAGTGTTACAAATTGCTCTCTTTTCTCTCTGCTTTTCACGGCGCCTGCACCACCCATAAAAGTGGTCAACACAAACTTCATACTTAGCAGCTCTCTCAAAATATGGTGTCAGGTCCGAAAGCATTTAAGTTGCCATCTACCACATTGTCCGCCCCTTTTGCTTTTAACCACGTCTTTAAGCCTTCACTCATTGACTCCACATTTTAGATTTGATCCAGTAAAGGAATGATCACTGTAAGAGACTTGTATATGGATGGAAAATTTGCTACATTCCCTCGGCTGAAACAGAAATTCTACACTTTTTTAGATATCTACAGCTGAGAAACTATGTTCGTACATCCATCTCCCACTGAACTATTAGCAGATGAACATGATATATTTTAATTGACCCTTCGCTAAGCCACACCCAAAAACCGCCATCCACTAATTGTGGCTTAGCAACCGTAGCTACACGCAGGGGCTCTGTCAAGCTTTCGAGTGAGGGAAACAGACCAAAGCGTTGTGCATATTGTGCAAATCTGATACCCGGTATCCTAAAAGTTTGGACAGTATGGTGGAATTTTTCCCTTTTCAAAACCAAAAACCCAAGAGGAGAAATGCCAGCGTGGATCAAGCTGTGTGAGGGGTGCTAAAGGAGCGGAGTTAAGTTGGTTTTGTTTGATATTCCTGACACATTCAGTGATAGACCGACAACAATAACTCACACCTCTTACCCTAAACAGATCTAAACTGTTTGTAGTTTCCAACAAAAATACAAAGCAGGTTATGTTTCACAGCTGTCTTTTTCTTCGCTCGATATTATGAGCAATGCTCCGTTAAAGCCTTCGCCATAGTAACGTTAGTCATACTAATAGCGAATAGGTCATAATGACATGAGTTATTGATCCGAAAAATACGAATCTGCGAATCTGTTGCTAACTTTACTGATCTTCATATTTCCATCTATTTCAAGCTCCGAATATTTGAAATTACAAATCAACAGAACAAAACAGAGATGTGATCACAATCTGAGCACTTGCGATCTATATACTTTACCAGCAGCTGTTTTTCATTAATTTATAGAGCACACAAACATACGGACAGTAATAGGTAACTTACTGTACATTGTTATGGGTCAATGATGCTACTATTCAGCACAAATCCATCAGTTTCCCCTTTCTGGCTGTTCTTTCTATAAATGAATTATGTAGAAGCACTGTGTGTTTCCTCCTCAGTATAAAAACGCTATTTTTCATTGCACAGCAATTAATCTATCAGGCTTTTTGGCTAAAAATAGAGAAATCACGGTTTAATTTGTTATTATTAGATTATTTTTAAATTTCACCTCTCTTGCTGAGCATGAGCTAAGCTGTTGAATGGTCAGCGTATGAGGCTAAGCTAGCTTCAATTTTGATTGAATTATTCTCTAATCGGTTGCCTATTATGTCGTGAATATACCCCTATAAGGCATGCTGCAGTCCTTTTTTGTCTGGCTTTCTCGGATATCTCACCTGTTCTCCAAAAATGACATTATATTCCTGGGCAATGTCTGACAACGGCGCATACACATTGTAAAATCCGTGCTAGGCACGAAAGCTTGACAGGCATAGCAACAGTAACTAAGGAGGAGGGCGGGGCTTAGTGAAGGGTCAATTACTTTCTGCCTCTCCTGACGCCTCTAATTTGATTTCCTACTTTAAAGATGTTTTTACTGGTCAGTTTGACTTATCTACCTTGTATTTGATAGACTCCTGGGAGAAAGATTTGGGTATTTAGATTCCCAATGAGGACTGGATAAAGTCTATCTAGGTCATAAATGCATGTTTTATTAACTCAGGACACCAACTAATCCAATAAAAAGTAGTACATTGTCTTCATTATTCTAGGGTTAAGCTTAACAAATTCTACCCCTCCATCTCCTCTAACTGTAACACATGTGATTCTGCGAAGGGCTCCTTGGGACATCTTTTTTGGTCATGCCCAAATCTTTTTCAGTTTTGGAGTGAAATTTTCAGATTCTACTCTAAGGCTTGTTCTTGTGACCTCGTCCCTGATCCAGCAATCACTGTTTTTGGTTGGTCTGAATCACTTCGTGGGTTCAGAAAGCCTGGCTTTCTGAATTCTCAAGCACATTACATTTAGAGAGATTAAGACACAATCTTTCTGATAGCATTTCTGGCTTCAAAGCCACCTGGAAACCCTTTTTTAATTATCTGTCAAATGTCAGATTCTTACAGCAGACTCTTATCTTGACTGTCTAAACTAAAACCGAGATGAGATCATGGGAGTCGACAATGGACATATGAGCATGAAAAAAGACAGGATATTAAAGGTAAGATGACTGAATGGGTTGGAAAATAAAGGAGATAAAAAGACATCTGCAGATTGAAATGAATAGGCATCTTTGGCTTATCAAACCCAGAAACTTCCACTGCTTTGATAACTCTGCCATGATAACAATAAAATGATCTACAATAATTCCAACATTTAACAGTGATTGTCTGTGAGGATTATGTAAATGTTTTGAGCGTGTAAGAATAAAAATACATACTGGTAGGAGTTGATTTGTACAAAAGCAGACACTTGTGATTGCTGTAGAACTGAAGAGTTGAATGAGCCTGCAAACTCAGTATCACAGGATCATACATGCTAGTGTATTGCTTCATTTCCAGCATGGGAGACTGTTGGGCATGTCCAGAGTGAGTTTAGATTGAGTAATTTATTATTCTATGCTGGCTTAAACTGAGAAAGGTCCAATCAATCTTCTAAACTGGTTCATCCGGTCCAAAAAAAAAAAAAGGTTCAGAAGAATGAGTTGTTTGTGAAGCATGACTTCAACTTGGACCACAGCACTGAGGTTGTGTGGATTACAGGTAATAATGATGAAACTAATGTTTACTTTCTTACATTGACAGCATTTCGCTACTTAAGACCTCAATGAATCATCAAAGTCATCAAAATCATGGGTATTACTTTTGCTTTTCCTGCAAAGGTTTTCATTTTATTTACATTGTTGGGGGGACTTTCAAAGTGCTGGAAGCCATTGACTTCTAAGCTCAATTGACTATTAGCTAAAAATCTTATTTAAATTTCCAACTCATTTATATGTAAAAAAAAAAAAAAAAAAAAAAGAATTAAAATAAATGTCACTTACACTTTTACATATATGGTAAACTATAAGTTTGAGTTACAATTTGTATATTTAAGTTTTCTAATAAAAAAAAGCTAAATTTAGGATATTTCATTAATTAAAAAGCTCAACTTAAACCATTGAAAGCTAACTACAAAAAAAATGACAAGTGACAGGTAACATTTTCCCAGTCTTAGTAGGGAGATCAGAGACTGGCCAAACTGCCAAACTGGAAGCTATATTGAAACTAATCAGTCACCTCGTTCTCCTTAAATGCCCAATATAGTGTAATTTGCTTTAGTTTTAACAATGTTATATGAGTATATTGGATCAGCATATCTTAAATATATTCTTAAATGTGCAATATATATCCTAGAACAGTGAACACATTTCTACAGTGCGTGTACAATGTCACAGTTTAAAAATACTGCTTCAGCTCGTCAATGCTAAATGCTGCCTAGAGGGTCGTCAAACTGCTTTTATTTCCCCTGTACATTACAGGGTCTTAAAACTGTCATTCATTATCGTAAAACAGGTTTACTATTCATTACTAGTTGCAAACATATTAATGTGATCTATAATGTTGATTTTTCCTGAAACAACCCACTATCCGAGTTTGTTGTGGCATTACTTTAAACAACATTCAGAGAGGGAGGCAAATGCAACACATCATATTACACAAAATATGTTTCAGAAATTAGATGTATCAAGGCATGGTACATGCGTTTATGTGTGTTTTCTGAGTGTGGATTTGAACACACCATAATTTTTATGTGCAGTCTTGATCTTTTAAATGATTGTGTTTGTCTTTCAAAATGTCTATTCATTAGTAGACTTGTTTTCTGAATATGTTACAATTTAAAATGGCTTTGTAGACAAATATAAAGTTTGCCTATAATTGTTCTAAATGTAACAATTATAGAAGGTATATAGAAGGTAAAAGTTATAGAAGGTAAAAATCTAAAGGTAATGCAACATATTTCATTTGTATTTTTTTCTATATGTGCCTGCTACATTTAGCTATTTCTGAACAAAAAAATGAAGCATATATTATAATGACTTCTTAAGAAATCTTTGGTGCATTCAAAAAACATGTCATCATTTACTTAACATTCACTTGTCACAAATCTTTTTTTTTTTGTTGTTCTTTCAATCTTCTTTTGAACACAAAGAAAGACATTTTGAAAAATGTTAAAAACTAGTAACCACTGACTTCCATAGAATTCATTTTCCTAGAATGGATGTTAATGGTTACCAGTTTCCAACATTCTTCAAAATGTTTTCTTTTGTGTTCAGCAGAAAAATAGTACTTTTTTTGTTGCATGAACTGTCTATTTAAATACAGCTACTAAATTGTAATAGAGCAAAACAATAGTTTGCCTACTTTTATCAGGCATATTTACAAGATTCATTTGATGACCTAAAAATCTCAAATCATGTGTAATTTTGTTTTACTTTATATCCTTTAAACTACACATTAGTCATTTAAAAAAATAATAACATTGAGAAAGATCACATATTCCTTTACATATTTAAAGAATTACAGATCAGATTATGTATGCATATGAATATATCTGTTAACCTGGCAGATTGTTAAGCGGACACTTGCATTTAACAAGCCTTCTGTGTAGATAAAGTTCATTTCATAAATTTAAACTGATGAGTTAACTTAAGTTAAACCTTGTATACATGTATGTATATGCACTTAAATTAAAATATTTTCCTTCACTACAGCCTGTTTATAACATTTAATTGTGCAGGACATACATTTTCACAAATAGGCAATTGGTAGACAGGTGGCTACATATAAAGTTGAAGTCAGAATTATTAGCCCCCCTAAATTTTTAGCCCCCCTGTTTATTTATTTTTTTTCCCAATTTCTGTTTAACGGAGAGATTTATTTCAACAATTCTAAACATAATAGTTTTAATAACTCATTTCTAATAACTGATTTATTTTATCTTTGCCATGATGACAGCAAATAATATTTGACTTAATATTTTTTAAGACACTTCTATACAACCCAAAGTGACATTTAAAGGCTTAACTAGGTTAATTAGGTTAACTGGGCAGGTTAGAGTAATTAGGCAACTTATTGTATAATGATGGTTTGTTCTGTAGACTATCGAAAAAATATATAGCTTAAAGGGCTAATAATTTTGACCCTAAAATGGCCTTAAAATTTAAAACTGCTTTTGTTCTATCCGAAATAAAACAAAAAAGACTTTATCTAGAAAATAAAATACTGTGAACATTTCCTTGCTCTGTTAAACATCATTTGGGAAATATTTAAAAAAGAAAACAAAAATCAAAGGGGAGTTAATAATTCTGACTTCAACTGTATATAAGGACTTCAGCTCTAATTCCAAGTAAATGTGACTCATGAACTGCTGGATTAAAGACATTCTGCAATAACCCCTTTTCGATCACCACTGTGCTCTTGAGCAAGAGAATTAAACCCAGTGGGGCATTCCCTACATTAACACAAAGGAAAGCATCTGCTAAATGGCACTGTTAATTTATGCTGATGCAGGCATCATTCTCAGGACTGCTATTTGAAATCTGCTGTGTTCTCAAGGATTAATAATTCCATCTAGAGTGAAGGAGAGGTACAGTATGTCCATAGTGTTCAGTCTGCGAGATACAGTTTGTGCGGTACCGGCACACAACTGGATGAAAGGAGAAGGGGAAAAAAACCCTAATGTCAAAATGTTCTGTTAAAAAGCCACAGATAAGGAGTGAGTTTGCAGAGTGAAACTTGAGGAGGAGGAAATGAAAATAGCAGTCAGTGAGAAAGGCAGAGGAGAGGAAAAGTATGTGTCAGCACAACAGCTGCGTGTCTCTACATCTGCAGGATACTCCACCATTGCAGATTCGCCACTTACATTAACATCAATTTAACACTGTGAACTAAAATGACTTTCTGTTTTCACCTGGGACTTCATCTCATACAACACGGCATCCTCTGGTGTGAGCTGAACTGCCTCGTCCCACTTCTTCAATGCCTCCCAGTTCCTACAGCAAGCACACATGCAGAAAAACAAATCATTTAAAAGATCAACACTGCACATAAGAACTACAGTGTGTTCAAATTCACACACAGAAAACACATAAACACATGTACCTTGCCTACTTGATGCATCTAATCTCTGCAAGCAGCAGGTCACTTCATTCATTTAAACCCTGAAATCAATCTGCAATTAAAGCTCATGCAGTGTAGCTACAGACCATGCTTAAATCTGTTATAATAAATGGAAAATAAAATGGTATCTATTTTAGTAAAACTCAAACAAAAAGTTAATCTGTTAAACTGTGCAGCTAATAATAATGCAAATAATTATCATTTTCACTTCATGTGACACCAGTAAATATATATTCTTTTCTTTTTGACCCTAAAAGTGCTGGAAGCCTTTGGCCTTTTATGAATCACTTAGTACCAAGTTTCAACTTAAAATCATCTTTAATGTTTCACTAAAGAAAGGGGGAGGGGCTGATAGGTGGACTACATCTTGGATGGTCTAAGAGTGTGTAAATAAAAAGCATTTTTCATTTTTTGGTGAACTACCCCTTAAACTGACAATATTTGACGTCTTTTTTCATGTTGTTTTTTTTTTCATATGTGTGTATATATATATATATATATATATATATATATACACACACACATATATATATATATATATATATATATATATATATATATATATATATATATATATATATATATATATATATATATATATACACACACACACATATATATATATATATACATTTATACATATATAAAGTCAGAATTATTAGCCCCCTGTTAATTTGTTTTTTTTTTACCAATTTCTGTTTAACAGAGAGAAGATTTTGTTCAACACATTTCTAAACATAATAGTTTTAATAACTCATCTCTAATAACTGATTTATTTTATCTTTGCCATGATGACAGTAAATAATATTTGACTAGATATTTTCAAGATACTTCTATACAGCTTAAAGGGACATTTAAAGGTTTAACTAGGTTAATTAGGTTAACTAGGCAGGTTAGGGTAATTTAGGGTAATTAGTTGTTGTATAACGATGGTTTGTTCGGTAGACAATCGAAAAAATATATATAGCTTAAAGGGCTAATAATTTTGACCTTAAAATGTTTTTTTTTTATTCAAAACTGCTTTTATTTTAGCCGAAATAAAACAAAAAAGACTTTCCCCAGAAGATAAAATATTATCAGACATACTGTGAACATTTCCTTGCTCTGTTAAACATAATTTGAGGGGGAAAAAATGCCATGTAACCCAAGGTCTAAGGTAAAAACTGGATGTTTTACATGTCACTGCAAGCATCATCTTTCATCCCTCCAGAAAAAGCTTACAAAAAGATTATAAATGTGTTTTAATATCTCATCAGACAAAGAAAAACAGTTTTTCTTACTACAAATGACCACTACTAAAAGGAGAACAATCTATTATAACTACAGTACAATTAGATTTGTTTGCCTTTAACCTTTAGATAAATATTACAGATGCTTACGTCATAAAAAAATAAATGTTATAGTACGCAAAGGAATGTTCTTGGGGAAAAGGGGAAATGAGTCATAGCTTTTCCTAAAATAAAACCATAAAAACGAATGAAGGAATGAAAGGAAGTGCTATTTGATTCTACAACAAGGCTGTTTTTAAATTCGTAGCATGTTTCTAATCTTACGTATATAATTTTGACAGTAAACAATCAGGCTTGGTTTGAGGAAGCAAACCCCCGACCAGTGTTAACAAGTCAGCTTTCCCTTGCTCTGCTTGTTGTGAACAGATTCCTGGTTAACTAAAATAAACTGTGTAAATAACAGATCAGCAGTTTGCAGGTAAATTTTGTGCCTGGATGATTTTGTCAAAAAATACTGCTTTCTAAGAAAACCAAAGCAATTACTGCACCTGCGTCATTAATGGTTAAAGTGTGAGGTTCAAATTTCAAAACATGTCACTTTTTAAAATGCTTGTCATAAAGGTCAGACATTGTTAACACATTAATATACTAAAATAAAGAATTTTTAAACTTTCCAACATCCTATAATTCTTTCGTTCAAAATGAACTCCTGTATTTACCTAGAAACAACGCTAGTGCTGCTGAACATGCAGCTGTGCAAGTACAACATGCTGTTTTTTTTCTCTGGGAGTCCATAAAACCATCCAGCTTCTTAAACTGTGCCATATCTCTGTTTATCATGCTAATAATATGCAGGGATGACTTTTTAAGACCTGTGGAACTGATCTGATAAGGGCTTCCTATAAAGGAATGTATCAAATCACCCTCCAGGAAAGGAGAGAGTCACTTGAAAAGAATTTACTAGATGTTTTTCAGGTACAAGATTGTGAAACACGTCATAAGCTATAGAAAGAGAAAAAGTACATAGTGTTATTGCAAAAGTAGGCGTAGGTATGAGCAACGGTGCACGTCCTGTCACACTTCAAAGCTGATTGGGCAAATTAGTATGTCTATAAATAAACCACAAATTGATACTACACCAGGAACCATATGTATTTGTGGAAATAATTTGAACAGTGCCATTCAATATATTGAACATAATGCTGTGGGCACAAAGGTCAGCCAGCTGTCAGTTCATTCATTCATTTTATTTTTCGGCTTAATCCCTTTATTAATCTGGGGTCGCCACAGCGGAATGAACCACCAACCTATCCAGCATATGTTTTACTCAGCGGATGCCCTTCCAGCTGCAACCCATCAATGAGAAACACCCATACACACTCATTCACACACATACACTATGGCCAATTTATCTTAACCAATTCACCTATACCACATGTCTTTGGACTTGTGGGAGAAACCGGAGCACCCAGAGGAAACCCACGCGAACACGGTGAGAACATGCAAACTCCACACAGATTCACCCAGCCGAGGTTCGAACCAGCGACCTTCTTGCTGTGAGTCAATCGAGCTACCCACTGCCCCACCACGCCACCCCAGCTGTCAATTTAAATGAGATTAACACAATGTCTAAAAGTATGCTTGTGCAGGCATGTGAAAATATCTTGCCATTTTTAATAGCCAAAAAAAATAAAAATACATGTACAGTATGGCATGTGTGAAAGTGTGTTTGGGTGTGGTTTTTGTGAAACCACAAATGTTTTGTATGACAGCTCACATAAAGAAAGCACTTACTTAAAACAGGTAAAAAAAAAAGAGTCTCTGAAATAATCGGAGAATTCATTGCTGTTCATAAATGATGCCCTCATTTAGTAAGAGTGTACATGATCTTTCAGCCTCTGCCCTGTGTTAGACAGGAACACCATAAATTACACACACTCAAACACAACACTGAGCTGGATGCATTTGGATGGACTCAACCATGGAAGCATAGCAGAGGTTCTCAAACCTTGTCCTGGAGGTCCAGTATCCTGCAGATTTTAGCTACAACTTGCCGCAACACACCTGCAAGGATGTTTCTAGATAGACTAGTATGAGCTTGATTAGCTAGCCCAGGTGTGTCTCATTGGGGTTGTAACTAAACTTTGCAGGACACCAGCCCCCCAGGACCAATATTGAGAACACCCAATCTATAGAGTTGTAGCAGCAAATGTAACCTGGTAGGGCTTGAAGTCTGATGACTGCTTCACTATTAGCACCATTCAGTTGTAAAAATGTGATTTTGGTTATGGTTTATGGATGTCACTATAGAAAGTCCCATTCGAATATTACACCATAAAGATCTAGAACTTTTTTATGAGCAACAGTAATTCAATAATCAGATTGTGATGTCATTGTGAACAGTTTAAATATCAGTTTTCTCAGTCTCAAATTACAACCATCAAATTGTATGTTAGATTTATTCTTGGCATGAAGCATGAAAATGAATCAATGAAGGCATAATGTGTACACTAAAGAAATTCTGTTTGTGCATTTATGAATGTTTGTGTAAAAAAATGTTTGTTATGTTCATTTTTCAAAAATAAATGTATTGCATGATATTTCAATATACGCACACATACATATACATATATACACATACATATATATACACACACACATATACATATATACATGTATATATATTATTATGTACTGACGTCATTTATCTCATATGCGCTCTGTCGCGAGGGAGGCGAGCGCGGGTATTTACATATATATGTGTGTGTGTGTGTATATGTGTGTGTGTATATATATATATATATATATATATATATATATATATATATATATATATATATATATATATATATATATATATACATACATAAATTTGTAATCAGCCAATCACATGGCAGAAACTCAATGCATTTAGGCATGTAGACATGGTCAAGACGGTCTGCTGCAGTTCAAACCGAGCATCAGAATAGGGAAGAAAGGTAATTTAAGTCACCTATAACGTGGCATGGTTGTTGGTGCCAGATGGGCTGGTCTGAGTATTTCAGTACTGCTCATCTACTAGGATTTTCACGCACAACCATCTTTAGGGTTTTCAGAGAATGGTCCAAAAAAAGAGAAAAATATGCAGTGAGCGGCAGTTCTGTGAGCACAAATGCCTTGTTGATGCCAGATGTCAGAGGAGAATGGCCAGATTGGTTTGAGCAGAAAGGCAACAGTAACTCAAATAACCACTCGTTACAACGAGGTATGCAGAAGAGCATCTCTGAACAGTCTGATGAGACTCAATTTCTGCTGCGACATTCGGACGGTAGGGTCAGAATTTGGCATCAACAACATGAAAGCATGAATCCATCCTGCCTTTTATCAACAGTTTAGGCTGGGCACACTTTGGGCCTATTAGTACCAATTGAGTATTGTGTCAATGCCACAGCCTACCTGAGTATTTTTGTGGACCATGTCTATCCCTTTATGACCACAGTGACCATATATATATATGTATATAAATAATGTATACCCTGAATTATATGCAGAGCTTATAAGAACTTCTTCTTTTGGATCTATTTTGGAACTTTTGTGCTCGACCCTGCTGCAGAGAACTGTGATTTAGTGTAATAGCATGCTGTTGTTTATTTACTGTTGTTGTTGGGGTTTAAAAGGTCATGTGAAGACATTTGGCTTACACTTAATTTTGATAGTCCACTTTAGACATTGTTTTAACAATAAGTAGCTTTTCAACTTCCTGACAACTAACTCTTTTGAAAGTTTTAGTAGAGCATCAGCAGACTACTAGGCTAGGTTAGGTCAAGTTAGGTTAGATTTAACTTTAGATTTAAGGTTAGGAGAATAAATTGACATATTGTTGCAAAGTTAGTAGTAGAATGTCTGTTAAGTGCTATTAGTTATTAAGCACAGAGTCCACTCTAATGACAACTGACTGACATGCTGTCAAAAAGTTCTTTACAGTTAGTAGAAGGTATGAAGTGGAATGTACAAGTTAAACTGAGCAGAAAATGTAAATTAGTAATAATCGCTTCAATTGTAAACACAGCCAATAATTCATTAAGCAAACATCTACAATATCACATTACAATGTGTTGGCACAGAATCAATCACTATGATGTCTGGAAAACCCATCATTTCCTTCATGAGGATGCTGGGACACTTACAGCAATTTTGAGCCAGAAGTCACGTCAAGCTGAGAGATGTTCTTCACTGTAAACGTCATCCTTAACATAAGTGACACTATGACGCTTCCATGTAACTATGTCCCTGCTGTAACTTTCCCTGCTGGGCCATCAATGTTTCATTAACCCCCTGCAAACTTATTGGCTTTTAATTGAAGAAAGAAAAAATGTGACCACTGAGGAATTTAATAACATTCAAGCATTAAATCTTAATATCCCAGATTACGTTAATCAAAAACACAGAATAAATTAATCAGCAAGACAATGAGTTTAAAGTTCAGCGAAGCATGAGGAATATGCTGATTGGATAATAACAAGACACCCACGTTTGTTTTTTTCTGTTATTTGTTCCCAAAAGTCCCGGTTTGACCTTTCAGCACTTTCAGAACTTCAAATGGAGATGCATAGACATTTATAATCTTAATAATATGCAATGGAAACTTGTGAATGGTCTCATTTCATACCGCTTAATGAAGTATTGCAGGAAAGTTGAACTTGAAACGAATGTCATCCAGGAAATAGCTCCACTAATAGCGGAAAAGCTCCGACATGTGTCAACATTAGTGACATGAGACACAAACCATCTGTCCTGTCACTTTTCATCATAGACAACTTAGTGATCATCACTGAGACAAGTATTAAGAGGTTGCTCACATGGGCTTTTTAAAAATGTAGACCCATAATCACACACTTTTCAAACTAAACTGCAGTGCACGCAATAATATGAAATAATGTTATATAGGCCACTGTTCATCAAATCACCTACTAGTGCAGGGGTAGGGAACCTATGGCTCGGGAGCCACATGTGGCTCTTTGACCAAAAATATGTGGCTCTACAGCTGTCTCCCTTCAATTAAAAATTTAAACTGTCACAAAAAATCAGTTTCCTATTGAAAATACAATTAAAATTATCTTTTTATCGTATATTTTTACAGCAAAATGAATAAGAATAAAAGGGCATTTCAACCAATGCGCATGTGCAGCGCTGTGGATTAACTTGAATCGTGACACCAATAAAGGGCATGCCACTTACATTTCTATGGCAACTTTGCGCCATAAAACTCAAATGTTCATGGGTGGTGAAAAGAAAGAAATTCAATATGTAATGCCTCTTTATATATATATATATATATATATATATATATATATATATATATATATATATATATATATATATATATATATATATATATATATATATATATATATATATATATATATATATATATATATATATATATATATATATATATATATATATATCCATAATGGCTCTTTAAAAAAAATGTATTTGCCAAAAAAAAAACCTGAAGTGGCTCTTTGCAGAAAAAAGGTTCCTGACCCCTGTACTAGTGGCTAAACTAGTTCTTTCGTTATTAGCTTGACCAGAGGAAGAGGGTCCCTACAATGTCTTTTTTTTTTTTCATTTCTGTCACCTGATGGAGGTATTCCTTACCACAGAAACCTATGGCTTATTTACAGCTGAATAACATCCTGTAACATTAATATGCATGTTTAATTGCACTAGAATCATCACTGAACTGACTCGACCTGAAAAACAGCATTGTTGTCTCCTGCGTATTGCTTATTGCTCAATTGAATTTACACAATTCATTGAAACTTCGCAGATACTAATAATGGATTACCAGTTTATCTCACTAAATCTGATTGACACAATCTGTATTGTATAAGGCACAAAAATCCTATTTATTTTTGACAAAATGACAAAAATATTATTGTTCCTTTATGAGTAATACATTTAATATAATTAATAAATTACTTCATGATTTAACCCTAAAGGACATCAAACAGGCAATTTAAGATTTAATTCTGAGTTAGAATGACATAAATATCCAATTTCCAACACTGAAGTCACGTGAATAAAAGTTATATTAAAGAAGTATACAAATTATTTATTTCCACATATTAACATGGTTAAAGTGTTGTACTATGACGTTACTGTACAACTGCAGTCCAACAATATGCAATTATTTGTTTTGCAAATCATTTACTAAGCCTCAATCGAACTCATGTGGAGGTTTATGAGAAAGAAAATCCCACCAAAACGGAAAAGAAACAATCAAACCGAAAGCCATGTTAACACTGGGATAAATAAAAGGACTTGGGGTTAAACGGCAAAGCAAGCAACTTCTGAGAAAAGCCAGCTTTCAAAACTCCCATGAAGCTCAAGAAATTAACTTGTTATATTGGCTTAGAAATATACAGCATCTTCAATGCAAGATGTGGCTACTGATAAAAATACAGCATTTATATGCAGAAGTAAATACAGTATGATTCATAGGCTGTCTACCCTCATAACCTTTCAGTTATAAAAACTAAAACTTGAAATGCAGTCTCATTGAGAGCATTTTGCTGACCTGTATAGCCACTGTCCTCCAGCTCCATGTAATTTCCTCATCACAATCCACTTATTCTCCAAAAAACTTGATTATAAAAATCGCCAGGGGCAGAACGCTTCTTCAGGGGCTGCTGGGTTTTCACTTATTGGTGTAAAGCATTAGCTAGTGCTGGTTTAGGCAGTATTGCCAGTGACCATGGCTGTACAATGCAAGGACAGTAAAGTGGGTTTTTTTTTTATTTTGTTTTGTTTTTTTTAAGCTAAGAAAGAGTCACCTCAAGTTTCCTGCTGTCACATCTGTACCACTGCAAACACTGTTGCCATGCAGAATGAGGGGTTTCTCAAATGGATAAAAACATAGATTTGGAAAAAAAAAATTGACTACAGGTCAGAAATAATTCAAATTCATCCACAATCCCATAAAACCACCACGTGAGCTAAATTTCTACTGTTAAATTCTACTATCATTTCCGCAAACAAAATCTAGCAAAAACAGCACATTTTAAAAATTATGTATGCACTAGCAGGATAATCAGCATGTTCCCTATTATCAATTAGTTTTTTCTAGCATTGTATGAATTAACATTACTACTAAATGACAGTATGTTCTCTCCCTTGCTCTCCTTTTAGCAGCGACTATTGCAGCTAAAATAGGCTAAAGCAGGCATGTCCAAGCTCGGTCCTGGAGGGCCGGTGTCCTGCAAAGTTTAGTTCCAACCCCAATCAGACACACCTGGGCTAGCTAATCAAGCACTTACTAGGCTTTCTAGAAACATCCGTGCAGGTGTGTTGAGGCAAGTTGGAGCTAAAATCTGCAGGACACCGGCCCTCCAGGACCGAGTTTGGACACCCCTGGGCTAAAGCGTGCTTTATGTGTGCATTAAATAAGGGTGCAAATAGCAGCAATTTAATTATAGCAAACATTAGTAAACCATGATGCATTTAAATTTTTCAGCCATTAACTTTGAGTCTAAAAGAAAAAATTCTAACAGAATGCATATAAAATAAAACTAACAAAGTAAAGCATGTAAATATCTACAGTGTAGACAGTCGTTTTTCAACACAAATGAGTTCAACAAACATGGTTAATTTATTATTTGGTACCACCAGACAAACACTGCATTTCTAAAACAAAAATTGCACTGACATTCAATGGCATGTGAATACATGCAATCTTTTAGAGGTGGCAAATAAAACTCTTATGTAAAATCTTGTGCTTAAACTTGTGTACAAGCAAGATACAAGAAACTGAATGTGATTCAATGACTTTAAAGTTATTTTCCACTCTTTGAGTCAAAATAACTTAAAAATAAGTTGGAATAAAGCAATATGGCGATAATGAACATCCAATGCAATCCACACTAGAGAAAGCATTGTCTAAAAGAAAATGTAAATATTATTAATGCTTTGAGCTTAATAACAAAATAAGCACACAAGAAAAAAGACAGTGGTAAAAAACTATTAAAAAAGCATCTTGGCCATAGAAATATTGATATGTAACATTCCACTTCCAGCATCATGCCAACAGATAAGCTTTGATTGTAAAGTACATTTAAAGGGCACCTATTAAGCAAAAATCACTTTCACAAGGGGTTTTAACACAGTTGTGTGGCAACAGTGCGTGAATATTGCCAGCTTCTAATGGTAAAAATATATTCATTTAATTTTTTATAATCATACACGATAAAAACTATCTGCAGAAACACTTTCATTGACATACTCCTTTTAAACATGCCATCGGAGGGGGAAAGCCCCTCCTGTTAGAGACGATCTCTCCCTCTTTGGACTAGGATGTTAGTCTTGTTTTTGAATCAGCTACTATGCTGACACATTTGTAGCTCTGGTCTCTTTTCAAAAGAGGACTGGGAACACAATCTCATTTGAATTTAAAGCGACGCTCACCAAAATGTCACGATTTGGAACAAAGCCTAAAAGGGGCAGTTTCAAAGAGTTATAAAATATTATTTGTGGGGTATTTTGAGCTGAAACTTAACATACACACTCTAGGGACATCAGAGACCTATTTTACAAAATTTTGTACATTATTTTGTAAAAAGAGATTATACACCACATCTGCCTCAAGGCAATATTTTGGATTAAATTCTATTCATTGCATGACACACTGATATAACATGGTGTATCCCCAAAAGCAACACTAGTCAACTAAGTTTGTGTTCGTTAGTAAGTAACATTTATCTTAGGCGTAACCGAGAGCCCTTTAGCTTGCCTTATATTTGTGCCTTAACATGTAACACATTCAGATGCTACAGCTCGTGTACATGCTATTTGTACCAACATAGGTAATGTGTGAAGGTTCTACAATGCATGTTATTTGCACCTAAACACGTAAATGCTTCTGTGTATAGTAATCAGTATTCATAATCAATGATTTTACACTCATTGTACATTTATCTGGTATATTTAATCAATTTCACAAGCACAGCTGTAAAACTCTCATGGCCAAATGCAAAACAACAAATCTGAAGCCAAAGAGCACTATAGGGACAAACTGTCCTTCAGCAACTGAGAGCCACAGGGGCAATTATACATAAACACTTAAGCTTGTAGTCCTGTCATTTTCTCGACTTGAGCTGCCAATAAATAAATTCAGCATCCCACCAAGGACCAGCTGCTTTCAAAGCCTTACAGGCATTATCACATTTCTGCCAGACACCATCCAGCAGCCTCCCTTTAACTCCTCTGAAAAAGCAGGTGCAACCAACATTGCTGAAACTCTCCGGTAATCACATAATGTTTGGCAGTGGTCTACTGCTCACTATCACACAGTTAGAGCCAAAGTGCTGCTCAATCATGCCATCAAAAAGCATTTAAGCAGCAGCTCTTAAAGAAATCCAAACAAGGATGGAGACAGTGAGATGAAGAAAAGTAGAAGGTGGTAAAATTGCAGAGTGACACTTTAACCTGACCTCTCGTGGACTTGTTAATGCTTCATAGGGAAAAACCACAATAACAGCAGCTCGTGTCTAATCCATCTTCCAGTAAATTCAGGCTACTCTTTTATCTTTTTCGAGCTCTTGCTGGTTATGACGTATAAAGCCATTCTTTGGACATGAAAACACAAGTGGGCCTAATTTGACTTATTATTCCGGTTAAGTGGTAAAAAGATGAATAGCTTGAGATAGAAGCCCCTTTTTCCCTCTCTGTCTTGTCTTTGTAACACCCACTTAGAGATGCCATCCTAACATATACAGAAACAAAACTGCTCCACTTACTCAAGAAATGCTGCCTGCAGAAACAAAGTGCATATTAAACAATAAAATAATTATTTTATTAAGAAAATAAATAGCTTAAGTAGAAAGTGCAAGCTGGAGCATCAAGATTCAGCTCAGCCTCACCGTCATGATCATCAGTTGAGCTTTTCACAGACATGCGAAAACTGAAAGTGCCATTTGAGTGCTAAAATGTTCAGCGTCTACAAAAGCTCCACTGAACTCCTGTCTAGGCCTCTGCAAATGGTTTATTTAACGACAATCCAATGTCATTAACAGAATGAAAGCAAATATAATATTTAGGCTCTTAAACATTATATAAAGTACAAAGTTTGCTTTGAAAAGTTACTTGATTTTCATTATAAAAGGGTAAAGTTGCAATGAATCATCTGCTTAATTCATTAATTCATTTACTTTTCAGCTTAGTCCCTTTAATAATCCAGGTTCGCCACAGCGGAATGAACCGCCAACTTATCCAGCATGTTTTTACGCAGCGGATGCCCTTTCAGCCGCAACCCATCTCTGAGAAAATCTACTGAATTCTTCAATAAAAATATTAAAACCTTTGCTAATATAGGTGTGCGCTTTTCATTCAGGATTAATAATGTAAATACATAGCTAAAAACCAATGATCTTAAAACAACAAGTAAACCTAAAAATTAAAGTAACTTAGTAAAGTAATGGTAAACTCAAAAACGCCCAGAGGTTTCAATGATGATCTGAGCTTTAAAATGTGCACAAAGAAAGGTATCACACTCCATACAACTTATGCACTAGATTTCAGGTTTGTTCAAAGAGACAGCACATTTTTACAGAAATATTCCTTGTTCAATAAAGTGACATCGACATGCAGCAAGTCCACAGCAAACCCACAGCCCCATCTGCTGGATAAATGTGATGTTGCTGAATGAGATAACCTCAGAGCAGCCGCTTGGATGATGACTCCAAGAACTGTTAAAATCATTGAATATAAAAGCTTCTTTGTGTTGCTGGCCAATGCATGGACCAGATTAAATAACAACAGATGAATAACCGTAAAGGCAAAACAGCTATCATTTTTTCCTGGAAGGGTTTTGTCTGGCATTTGACTCAAAACTGTAAAAAGCTGACAGACTTACTGAAAATCAGGTAGCATGAGAGAAGGTTCATGTGCAGATGTATCAGATTACATGACTTGTGTTTTCAAATCAAGAATACAGCTCTCTGTTAAAAGCAGGATATCAATGCCATACCATAGAGTGTGTGTGTGTTTGTGTCTGTGTGAAGGAGATACTTTTTCTGTATACAGTAACCGTAAGGGTCAGTAAGATTTAATTAAATTTTTTTTTTTAAATAAATCTCTTTTGCTCAGCCTTCAGTCTCACATAATCCTTCGGAAATAATCATAAAATGCTGATTCAGAGCCCAAGAATTTTTTTAAATTTATATTTATATTTTATTTAGATAATTTCTATACCTTTTAAAAGGATTTGGACCAGCAAAGAGAGTTGATTACAATGGTTTGTTCACAAAACTGTGGAAGAATCTCGCTGACTCACTTATTGACTCAAACCCCATATAATGCTTAAGACGACAACAAGGAAAGAGAAACAACTAGCTATATAGTATGACTGAATACTGAATAGAAAATGTTTAGCCCTCTTGTAAATATATTATTCAAATATTTCAAATAAGTGAAGTTTAACAGAGAAAGGAAATTTGCACAGTGTTTCCTAAAATACTTTCTTTTTCTGGGGAAAGTTTTATTTCTTTTAGTTTGGTTGGAATAAAAAAAAGTTTTTAAAAATAAAAACAATTATTAAAGTCAAAAAAACATTTTTGACTGGCTACAGAACAAACCACTTTTGTTTAATAACGTGCCTAATTAACCTAAATTACCTAGTTAAAATAACTAACCTAGTTATGCCTTTAAAATGCTCTTTATTCTGAATACTAGTATTTCGCAAAATAGGTAGAAAATATTGTGTATTCTCATCATGGCAAGGACTAAATAAATTAGTGATTCAAATAAAGTTATCAAAGGCCCCGTAAAGTGCTTTGAAATGGGCATTATTATTCGATATTTGACATAATTTTAACTGAAACCAGACAACAGGGTGGGGCATAAAGTAACTCCTAAAAAAAAAAAGCTAATAGTGTTTTGTTTTATCACAGCTCTGCCAATGAGAGTGCTTGAGCTCTAACACAAAAAATAAAAGCATTATGAAGGGGGCGGGCGGTACATGCCAGATACTAGAGAGCATTTGATTGGTCAGAAGATTTTATGAAGTCT